>NC_052644.1:9662288-10023735 GCF_016161935.1 Mauremys reevesii | reverse complement strand
AGATTGGCAGTGGCCTGGAGGTTATTCACTCTCTCCTCGAAGCATGGGGCAGGATTTTTACCATAAGGAGTGGGTGGATCGGCATGTGGCCTGCATCTTGGGAGGAGGGTCAGACTAGATGATCATGTGGTCCTTCTGATCTCGAATACCACAGTTTCATGATTCTGATATCTGAACTCTTGTGAGTGAAATGTCACTTTTTTCCTTCTTGTCTGTCTAAAACAGTTGAACAGCCTTGTAATGTTAATTAGGGGGTTCTTTGCAGTCTCCCGGTTCATGTAGACTATTCTCAGATTTCTATTCAATATCAGAGCCTTTCTGTTGAAGTCCCAGTATCAGTACTTCTTTGTGCAGATGGAGAAAGAAAGGTGGATGAAAAATTGGGGAGGTGAAATTATATAAATATTAACAAAATCTTAATTATTTGCAGAATTTGAAAACATTGTCACGAGTTGTGATACTCTGTGACCTTGTTTTTCTGCAGACTTGATTAATTAAGTTCCCAGAATATTTGGTAAATCAAGACACAATCAATGCACGTTAATAGGTCTTGACGGGTATCGGTGAAAGACTCAGTTGAAGAATATGACAAAGTCTGAATAGTTGCAGGGAGCATTATAGGAAACTGTTTGATTTGAGGTTTGACCAGAAGTCAGTTGAAATCAATGGAAAAAACTCTCCCTTGACACAATAATCTGAGTATAAAATAAATTACACTTAATTTAAAGACCCTCTCCCCATAATTCCCTTGGAAACTCTCAGACATGGGGCATTGTAAAAATGTGTGTATTGTTAGTACTCTCTCTCTGCAGTAGCACCTAATGAGTGCCTGTATTATAGACCAGAGCCCCATGTGCTAGGGGCTGTACCAACACACAACAAAAGATGAACTCCTACCCCAAGAGTTTACAATCTAAGTAAATTTACAGGCTATAATTTTCAAGATGTCTGGGGATTTAAAATCCATAATTTTAATAACTATTAGGCCCTTGGCGTACATTATATATATGAGCCTGTGATGCCTTCACCAGAGCATTATATTCACCATGGCATGTAGACCCAGGAGGATTACAACAACCATTGGAAGATATTGAAAATCATGGAGACATCTTTAGGAAACACACATCATGAATGTACAGCAGCTTTTCATCAGATGGTGTGTCTGGAGCTCAGTGGAAATGTGCATTATTAGTCACCATTTTCAGAACTTATTTCTAATGGGTTCTGACTGAGCTGGTCACTTTGTCTCTCAGCCCAGGCAGAATGGCTGGCCTGCCTCTCCTCTGCTCCCAACAACTGGACACAGCCTCCCCACCCCATTGTGGGCAAAGAGAGCTCTCCCCAAACTTACCAGAGCAGCCACAGCAGGATCATGGGCGAGAGCTGGTGACTAAGCCCGGGGACTCTGCAGCAGCATCTGGGCCTCAGAGAGCCCCAGGGGCTCTGCCTCCAGTCCCCTCCTCCCGAGGCATGGAACCCGGATGGGCTGTGGTCTCTTAGCAGCATGTCTGAGGCAGCCCTGATGTGGCCAGAGATGTGAGTGGAAACGCAATCCACCATCCCCACAACCCCAGGCTGGTGTGTTTGAGAGGACTGGTATGAATTTGCCACTTGTTTCGCGTGTTAGCTACAGGCCAAGGCTGAGTCTCACTCTCAGAACGATGCACCACCTCCACAGATAGTGTATACGTCTTCTCCCGAGGCCTGGATCACCAGGGCACTGGCCTACACCAGTAGTGTCAATCCATGGAGATTCAGCATCACAAACTGGAGGATTTTTCCCGGAAGAATTTGCCCAGGATCGTGAAATGCTCAGACAGGACACGCTGGGCATGGTTTGCATGAGCTGGTGCCTGTCCGCCCAGAGCTCTGGTCTGCACAGCCTCCCAACCACATTGTGCCCAGGCAGAGCTTGGAAGTAATGGTGAGTTTGCTCAGCAACCACTGAGCGAGTGACATTAACCTGGGCTCTGACATCTACATTCCACTCTAGTCATCAGCCCTCCTGCTCTTCGAATTCCCACCTCAGCCCAGGCCCCAAGCGTCCCTCCAGGGCCATGTGTCCCTGGCACACAGAGTCAGTGCACTTTCAGCCAGGCACACAGATTGGACAGACACTGTGCAGCTGTAAACAGCCTTGGGCATTTGCAGGAGAGCGATAAAACTAGCATCCAGGTGACCGGAAGTCTCACTGGAAAACAGGGCTTTGCTGCTATTATAGGACATGTGACCTCTATGAGAATACTCTCATTGGCTGGGGATGATACAGCAGCTGGCGAGTTGGATGGCTTCAGGAAAGTACTGACCACGCCCCGTTCCCAGCCACTCCTATCTCCAAGTTCAGAGGTGTTACCTTGCTTTGCCAGGGATTGGCTGGGCGGAAAGGAATGTCCTGGCTCTGCCCCCTTTCCCAGACCCTCCCTATGCCAGGACCCCACGTAAGGTGACTTTGGGGCCAGCAGTGCAGTTTACACAATGCCTCTCCATGAGGAGACAGCCTGGCTCAGTGATTCTCTGCAGAGTCCCATGACATCCGCGTTGGCTGGGACAAGGTGCAGGGATGGAGGGTGCTGCTCCTCAGCCGTCCGCCCTGCTGAGAATGCAGCACCAGGAACTGTCCCCCCATAAAAGTGAGCTGGCAGAAGGTGAATGGGGAGGTCTCTGCCCCCTCCAGAGACAGCAGCATCACTCTGGGTCTGCAGTACTATACACCTGGCTTTGATCACCACACGGCTACGCTACTCTGAGCTGCTGTTAAGCCGGGGACATGGGGACAGGAGGTCAGTGAGAAAGGATCCTGCACTTCAAACACTTCTGATATTTCATGAGCACAGATGGGGAGGGCCTGTGGCTGGGTTTCTGGCTCTGTATATAGCACAGACAGAGCAGAGTCCTAGACAGGTCAATAACCACAGCTCTGTTTGTGTTGGTTACAGGCAGCTCCTATTTGAAGCCTCTCCTTCATCTACTCTTGCTCGTTTGTTATTGCACATCGCACAAAATGTGCCTTGAATCTTGGTCTCCCAATCGTGTTTACAGCCCGGGTCCCATAGATCTATGGAGGTTAAGGCCAGAAGGACAATTGTCATTCCACTCTGCTCCTGACTCTCTGCATTACACAAGGCAGAGAATCTCACTCGACCCCTGCATCACTGCAAGCTTAGGGTTCAGGTTAGAGCATGTCTTTTAGACACTCTGTTTGACACAAACTCCAAGTGCTGGAGAGAGACCCTCCATGTCATAAAATCATAAACACATACAAAATCCTCACTGATAAAGTTTGCAGAGGACCAGGTTTGCAGAGGACCAGGGGCAGCTCTGATGTTTGCGCCCCAAGCCGGCAGGCAGGCTGCCTTCGGCTTGCCTGGAGAATCCCACTGAGCGCGGGACCAGCGGACTCTCCTGACTGGCCACCCAGGCAGCCTGCCTGCCACCTTTGTGGCGACGGCAGAGTGCCCCTGGCAGCCACCGCCCCAGGCACATGTGCTTGGTGTGCTGGTGCTGGGCCGCCCCTGCAGAGGACACAAAATTTGGGGGTGAATAATGGTACATAATTCAGAGCGACCTAGAGCATTTCAGTAAACTGGGATCAAGCAAACAATAGGTGTTTTAATGTGCTAGTCAAGGTTTCTCAAACAGGTCGCCGCTTGTATGAAAGCCCTGGCAGGCAACCAGGCTGGTGTGTTTACCTTCCCCATCGCAGGTCCGACCGATCGTACTCCATCAGCTGCCAGCCCCCATTGGCCTGGGGCAGCGGTCAGCCCGCCAGGGGCTTTCCCTTCACAAACAGCGACCTCTGTTTGAAACCCTGGACTAAGTGTAACACATACCACTAGGAGGAACAGAATTCAGGCCCCCTTACTTACAGGGTCCTGGGGACGACTCTGAAAATATTTGAGGTTGTGAAGGAGAATCAACTGAACCCTGAGCTCCAGTTCAATGCACTGTGGCCAGGGATAATGCAATCCTGGGATGCATAAACAGGGGAATCCTGAGGAAGAGTAATGGGTGAGACCACTGCTGGAATATAGGGTCTATTTCTGACAGTGACCCTCAATTCCAAGAAGAATGAGATAAGTTAATTGGTTTGGAGAAGAATCCTTGAGACTGATTAAAGGATTCAAAGCCTGCCTTACAGGAGAGACTCAGAAGCTCAATATGTATGTAGCTTAAAAAAGAGGGTTAAGGGGTGATTTGTTTTACGATCTGTAGGTATCTACAATGGGGAGAATGTTTAATAATAGACTTATTTCAATCAAACAGAAATGATATAACAAGATCCAATGGCTAGAAGTGGAAGCTAGGCAAATTCAGACTGAAGTAATTAGACAATGTCACTACATGGCTCACCAAGCAGAATACCAATCTAAGGCAGTTATTTAAACTGACACAAACTCAGATGATTGAGTTCTATATTAGAATTTTGCCAGCCCAGTAACAAGTATAAACTCTCAGGCATATCAGCCTTCTCCATGGAAATTTACAGACTGTCCCATGGGCTCTCCCATCTATCTTGCCTGGAAAAAGGCTTGCCCTTAGCACGTGGTGGCCACTTTACGCAAAGATCACCAATGTTGGGATTTATCTTCTCCAATGCTAATTCAATGTCTTCTGTCATTTTGTTGCCCAGTTTCTGTGATGAGCTGTAGATCGGGCACTGAAGGTGATATTTTCAAGGGCTCTGAACCCAATGTGCTCTGTGGAATCAGGCCCATGTCTGTGCAGTCACTCTGTGATTGGTGTCTCTCAGGTCGATCAGTACTGCCATCGGGAGAGCCTTTCTGTCTGGTCAATAAGCCTGGGAAATATCACAGTGTCCTAGCTGGAGATGAGTAAAGTGAGGTCTGCATCTACCATGATACCTTTACACATCTGGCTTCCCCCGTGGCGCCATAACTCGGCCTCTTCTTGTGTCATCTCCAAACTGCCCTGTCTTCACTGCAGTTTTACCTCCAAATTAGTTGATTCTAGTGGAGAACATGGCTGATTCCTACTGAAGGCATAGCTTTGGGGCCAGAAAATGTACAAACAAACACAGTATGGCTGGTTGGGAGTATTGCCTGAATCGTCTACTAAATGCACAGATACCTTCCATTTCAGCACTTTCCCCTGCCCACACTGTGGCCTTTGGTGTCACCTGTGACCATCAGTTGCAAGGGAGCACTGTAGTTTGGAGACGCTGGTCACTAGTTTTCTCATCCTTGTGCTGATACCCCGAATAACGCCCTGCACTCTTCATGGAGGTTGTAAGAGGCAATGTAGAACTAATTTGTTCTGGTTTGAATATTTGAAACGAAAACTCCACCCCATCCTTACAGAAAATAACTGGTAACGTATACTTTGAGATCTTTGTCGGACTAGAACTGGGTCCCCCTCCTGAGCTGGCATTAAATATTCAGGAACAGCAACTTAGAGTGCAGGGAGATTACCTGGAACCAACAAAGAGACATGGATGTGTGTGCCTGAGAGGGGAATGACAGGGAGCTGGGCATTAGCAATCACTGAGATGAGAAATGTGATTCACTGGTAAAAGGAGAAGGGTCTATGCACTTGGGAATTCTACAGAAATATGGAATTTAAAAACAGCAAATTTGAGGCAATGCCCTGCTTTAAGATTCATCCACCCAGACATGTCAGACTTGCCTGTTTAGGTGATCTGTTTTAGCTGTAGGTCTGAATCCCTGCTATATTGGGCCAGAACCAATCTTATACATTGCGTGTTGCTCCACTGGAGACAGTAGGCCAAGATCCCCAATGGGTGTAAGTTACATCAGCTTACGTCATCTGGAGAATCTAGTCCCAAAACACGTTTCTTTTCATTAATATGTTTATGTGTTCAGACTCACTGCCAGAAGTTCCAGGTGCTGCTTAATGAACAGGATTCCAATCCCAGGGATTACAATAGAAGGTTTCTACCCCATCTCCCTCCCATTGCAAGGGCCTGGGAAATCTCGTTCCCTTGCTCTGCCATTCTTTTCCTTCCCATGTCATAATTCGTTGCTCTCACTCACCTGGGGAGCTGCCAGAACTCCTGGCCTGTGACTCCAGCACCTGCAACTGGGAATTCAAACATCAGAGATGGTGAGTAGCAGACAGGGCATCTCTAACACATAACTAGCCTGCGCTGGGGAAATGCTAACGTTGACATTTAAAATAAATAATACCAGAAATTCCGGAAGCAATCTGAAACCCCTGCCCTGCAGTGAGATCCATGCTGGTGCGGGTCTTCACACCCAGATCTCTACAGCAGGATCTTAACACTGCCCCTCCCATACGCTCAGCACACCGTGGCTTACAGGATCACCTACGGTGTTCACAGCAGTAGGAGACATGTGGTATTAGACCATCTTGAAATAAGCCTTTCTGCCATGGGCAGAGCAGAATATTCTCTAGAGGTTTGGGCATCTCTGTCCATTGAGGAGATCAGTGGTGTCTAAGCACCAAATGTTAATGAATAGCAGGTCTGGTGAGATGGGGAGTATAATTATCCCCTGTAACAGGTGGTGGACTGAGGCACAGAGCGATGCAGAGTCACACAGAGACTCGCACATGGCAGAAGTCAGAAATTCACCCCAAAATCTTGGAGATCCCAGGCTGGGCATTAACAACAACAACTCTGCAGGCTGGGCGTCCCCATACTATCAGAACAATTTCTAAGTCCGGTTGATGATGGCGTCACAGGCCATGTGCAGCTGCATGGACCTAAAGGCTGAATTCTGAAGCCTCGACTCACTGAACAAGACGTAAATGAGCACTTCACTACTGAGAGTTTGGAAGGATTTGGCCTTTAGTAGATATTTCATATTTTGCTTGCACAACATACCAATTTCAACTCCATTATTATTAGTAATAATAATAATAATAACAACAACAATATATTTGTTAGGCAGTATACGCCTAAAACCTAACTCTGTACTTTTGATGCTGAAATACAGTCATAATTAGTTTAAGCAGAATTTAATGTTTATTTTTACATTGTAATTTCAGAATATAATATCAATATTTATTTTAAGCATTTTTTTGGAATTTTAACTCATTACATTTTTACAGTTTTACAAAAAATTTGGAGTCTTAAGCATTTTTTTCAATTTTACTATTTCAATTTTAACAGTTGCAGGAAATTGGTAAATATATATGTCAAACAATAGGGGTTCAGACAATAATTATTTAATGGCAGTAGATGCTGAGATTCCAAAAAGTAAAGCATTCAAACTGTCAAAACACAAATTGTCAACATCCCATGTCAAAACATACTGGAGTAAACGTCCTTAAAAATCAAACTCTAATAAGTTCTCAAGATGCACTTTTCTTACTTTGTTAAGTTAGACATTTCTGTTATTACTGATGGAAATATGTATTCATTGGTTTCTGTGGAGTGTACAGTGAAATCAACATTTATTGACTTTTTCTGATCAAATCGAATCCTTCCCAAACCTAGTCTGAATAAAAAGACAGTCACTGCCCTGAGAGAGTTTACAGCTTAAGTAAATGATGCAGAATCCCTTCCCCCTGGTCCTGCAGACATTTAAGCAATAAGTGCACAGCTGAACTCTTGGGAGTAGCCTCATTATCTTCAATGGGATTACAAGAGTAAAGTTACGTAATTGCACAAGTGATAGCAGGCGCAGGGCCTCAGAAATTAAAGGGTGTTTTCCTTCCAAACTAGCAAAGCTGGGATTCCTTACTGGGAATTGTGGCGATGTGGAAAGGGTGACATTTTAAAGGTCATCCATTTAAGCACAAACTTCTTTGTAACAATCGGTTTTGAAGTGAAATGTCATACTTTTCCTTCCTGTCTGTCTCTAAAACAATTGAACAGCCTTGTAATGTTAATTAGGGTTCTTTGCAAAGTCTCCCAGTTCATGTGGAGACTATTCTCAGATTTCTATTCAATATCAGAGCCTTCTGTTGGAAGTCAGTATCAGTACTTCCATTGACAGATGAATCAGAGAAAGAAAGGTGGATGAAAAATTGGGGGAGGGGGTGAAATTAGCAAATATTTGGCTAAAATCTTCCCATTTATTTGCAAATTTGAAAACATTGTCTGAGTTGTGATCCTCTCCTAATGACCTTGTTTTCTGTAGACTTGATTAATTAAAGTTCCCAGAATATTTGATAATCAAGACGCAATCAATGCACGTTTAATAGGTATCGACGCAGATATCGGTGGAAAGACTCAGTTAGGAATATGGCAAAGTCTGCATAGTTGCAGAGGAGCATTATAAACTCTTCAGTACAGTTTGAGGGTTTAACCAGAAGCCAGTTGAAGTCAATGGAAAACTCTCCTTGACTTCAATAATCTGAGTATAAATAAATTACCATTAATTTTAAAGAACCCCTCTCCCCCATAATTCCCTTGGAAACTCAGAACATGGGGCATTGTAAAAATGTATGTATTGTTAGTACTCTCTACTGCAGTAGCACCTATCAGTGCCTGTTATAGACCAGGGCCCCACTGTGCTAGGGGCTGTACCAACACACAACAAAAGATGGCTCCTACCCCAAAGAGTTTACAATCTAAGTAAATTTACAGGCTCTAATTTTCAAAGCTGTCTAGGGGATTTAAAAAATCCATCATTTTAAATGGGAAATGGGTGTCTCAACCACTAGGCCACTCTAAGCGTACATTATATATTTGAGCCTGTTATGCTGTCATAGGTTTATTCCCCACTTTGAACTTTAGCGTCCACAAGATAAGGACCTGCATGGACTCCTCTAAACTAAAACCCTAGTTTAGATCTGGTAAAGCTGCCACCAGCCAGGTTTTCAGTGCCTGGCACACTTCCTGGTCCCCCAAACTTTCCCTGGGGAACACAGATCCAAACTCCTTGAATCTTAACACAAAGGGAAATAATCCATTCCCCCCACCTTCTTCCCCCTCCCCTAGTCCTTGAGAAAGGTACCTTGAATCAAACAAAGAGGGATTCCCTATCCCCCTTCCCTTTTCCTCAAAATCCAAACAAGGGAATAAATCAATCAAGTTCTAAAAAAAAAAAAGGATTTTATTAAAAGAAAGAAAGAAAGTACACTATATTTGTAAAACCAGGATGGAAAAAATAACAGGGTCTAACTTATAAAACTGGAGAGACTTCTCTCCCCTTCTTTCTCAGAATAATCAAAGTAAAAGCAAACAGAAATAAAGATATTTTTCCAGCCAACACACAATTGCAAATGCAGAAATTAATTATAAGACTAATCCGCCTTTTTAATACTCACTATACTGGATAGTAGGAAATACTTCAGGAAAACTTGAAGATATGTCTGGCCTCTCTTAGATCCAAAAAGAGAACGGCAACCCAAACAAAGAACACAGACAAAGACTTCCCTCCACAGAGATTTGAAATGATCTTGTCCCTTGATTGGTCCTCTGCTCAGGTGTTCATCAGGTTACTGAGCTTGTTAACCCTTTACAGGTAAAAGAGACCTTAACCCTTAACTATCTGTTTATCTGCCCCCCAAATCGCAGACAGTGGGGAACCACACTGGCGGTGATTTCTTTCTAGAACTTTAAAATAAACAGATTAATAAAACCCATGCACCATTACATATACTACTAAGTATGTAAACAACAAGATTTTTCACATTTTAAGAACACTTTTTAACCATTTGATTTTGGGAAACTTTTACGATAGAGTTTATAAGCTACTTTGATCTGTTGCTGCTGTAGACGTTCCAGGGTTGTGGAGAGGTTCACCTTTTCCACACCACCATTACTTTTTCCTTCGTGTTAGACACCTTTAGGCCACTTAGCGTCATCTCCTTCCTGGGCTGTAAACTGACAAACCTGTAATTTTCTGGAATAAAATGGCTTTAGAGAGTTAATGTGGTACACCTTAGGCTTTAAGGAAGAATTAGGAAATGCTATGAGGTAGTTAACAGCTCCCAGGCGCTCCTGGACCGTGAATGGTTCTTTCCATGATGTTTCCATCTTATGGGCCTGTTGCGCCTTTATGACCATAACCTGGTTTCCTACTTTGAAGGAACGCTCTCTGGTATGTCTATCATACCAGGCCTTTTGCTCTGCTTGAGCATCCTTTTAGGTTTTTCTTTAGCAAGGGCAAGAATGGCGGAGGGTGCTTGTAGGTTGCTTACAAAGTCCAGAATGTTAGTTCCTGGAGAAGGTGTAAACCCCTCCCATTGCTGCTTCACCAACTGTAATGGCCCCTGAACCTCATGGCCATACACAAGCTCAAATGGTGAGAACCCTAAACTGGGATGTGGTACAGCCCTGTAGGCAAACAGCAACTGCTGCAACACTAGATCCCAATCATTGGAGTGTTCATTTACGAATTTACGGATCATGGCCCCCAAAGTTCCATTAAACCTCTCCACCAGGCCATTGGTTTGGTGGTGGTACGGGGTGGCAACCATGTGATTCACCCCATGAGCTTCCCACAGGTCTTTCATGGCCCCTGACAGGAAATTTGTTCCCGAATCTGTAAGAATGTCGGAGGGCCAACCTACCCGGGCAAAATGTCAGTTGGGCCTTGCACAGTTTTAGCCCTCGTGTTGCCTAGAGCTACTGCTTCCGGCCATCTGGTAGCAAAGTCCACGAAAGTCAGTATGTACTGCTTTCCTCTGGGGGTCTTCTTTGGGAAAGGACCCATAATATCCACAGCTACTTGCTGAAATGGGACCTCAATTATGGGGAGTGGCTGGAGAGGGGCCTTGACCTGGTCTTCGGGCTTTCCTACCTCTTGGCATACCTCAAAAGACTGGACATACTTGGCAACGTCCTTGCCCATCCCCTCCCAGTGGAAGGACTTCCCCAACCTGTCTTTGGTTCTGTTCACCCCGGAATGATCACTGGGATGATCATGGGCCAAGCTTAAGAGCTTTTCCCAGTACTTAGTTGGAACTACCAACTGTTTTTGAGGATGCCAGCCTTCCTGGTGTCCACCAGAAAGAATCTCCTTGTATAAAAGTCCTTGTTCTACAACAAACCGGGATCGGTTAGAAGAGCTGAGAGGCGGTGGGTTGCTCCGTGCCGCCCAAGCTTTCTCAAGGCTGTCATCTGCTTCCTGCTCAGTCTGGAACTGTTCCCTTGAGGTTGGAGACACCAGTTCTTCCGTAGACTGTGGACTTGGGCTTGGTCCCTCTGGAAGCGATGTAGGTGATGAGGTTCTTTCCGTTGACTGTGACCCGCTCTCTGCTGGTGCACTAGGTGATATCTCAGGCTCTGGCTGAGCCTCTTGGGTAGGGTTGTCTGCTGCTTCTGCCAGTTCAGGCCCGCTGGCGCCCTCTGGCAATGGGGTTGCAAGCGCTGGCGTCAGTGCTGGCAATGGTGCTGCCGCTGGTTGTTCTTCCAGTTCCAGGTCTGGGACTGGATGTACTATGGCTGTTGTAGTTGTTGGCATGGGATCCGGTTCCACCACCTCTGTCTGGGTCTCTGGTAACACAGACGGGGCCCTGGTGGATGGCTCAGGAACAGGAATGGGAGTGGAAGTTTGTTTGTCCTGGCTGAGGGTGACCACTCCCCCCCTCTTGGCCAGCTTCACATGGTTGGCCAAGTCTTCTCCCAGTAGCATGGGGATGGAAGAATTGTCATAGACAGCAAAAGTCCACTTTCCTGACAAGCCCTTGTACTGGACAGGCAATTCAGCTGTAGGTAAGGTTACAGATTTTGATATGAATGGAGAAATTGTGATTTTGACCTCTGGGTTGATGAATTTTGGGTCCACTAAGGACTGGTGGATAACTGACATGTGTGCCCCCATGTCTCTCCATGCGGTAACCTTCTTCCCACCCACTTTCAAGGTTTCCCTGCGCTCCAGGGGTATTTGAGAGATATCTGGGCCTGGGGATCCTTGGTGTGATGATGTGTAATGGACTGTACTCGATTGGGGTTCTTGGGGCAGTTGGCCTTTATATGTCCCAGTTCATTACATTTAAAACATCGCCCAGCTGACGGGTCACTGGGCCGAGGTGGGTTGCTGGAGACTGGTGAGGTGGGACTATAGGTAGTCTGGGGCTTTCCTTGGGTTGTAGCAGGGGTCTTGGGTGGCCCCCGGTGGTAGGGTTTATTGTCAGCTTGCCCCTTGTTATATTCACTCTCCTTGATAGTAGCTTTTTTCTTTTCTGCTATGTCCACTCATCTGCCTCCAATCTCCCCTGCCTCTGTTACATCTTTGGGCTTTCCATCTAGGATGTACCATTTGATTTGCTCAGGAACACCATCTAAGAACTGTTCCATTAGCATCAGGTGGGCCAGGTCTTCTAGAGATTGAATCTTTAGTCCTGACATCCATGTATCCCAATTCTTTTTAATGTAGTAGGTGTGTCTGGGAAATGACACCTCTGGTTTCCACTTTAGGGCTCTAAACCACTGACGGGCATGCTCAGGTGTTAGCCCCATTCTGATTCTGGCCTTTTTTTGAAACAGTTTATAATCGTTCATGTTTTCCTTAGGCATTTCAGCTGCCACCTCTGCTAAGGTGCACTGAGCTGTGGCCTCAGCTCTATCATGTACTGGTCTTCAGGGATGCTGTACCCATGGCAGGTCCTTTCAAAATTTTCCAAGAAGGCCTCAGTGTCATCACCTGCCTTGTAGGTGGAAATTTCCTGGGATGGGGAACAGTGCCTGGAGAAGGGTTGTTGGGGTTGGCTGGAACATTCTGCTTAGCCTTTTCTAATTCCAGAGCCTGCTTCTGGATTTCCAGTTCTTTTTCTTTTAACTCCATTTCTCTCCTGGGGTCAGCCTCTGCCCTGGCCATTTGTGCATTAATTAGTTCCATCTCTATTTGATGTTCTTTGTCTTTTCTGCTGCTTGCAGCCTAGCCAGTCTGAGTTTGTCAACTGTTTCACTGGTACAAAAGTTTGTGCTTTCTGGTGCTGGCCACAAACCTATGCAGTCAGTGAATTGACTGTGTTGCTTTAGCTCAGGCTGTTTGGTTTACAGTTTGCTAACCTTTTCTATTCCCAACTGAATACAAAGAAAACAAAACTTTTCATTTGCAAATGGTGTTAGCTGTGTTTGCTGTCTGAGAAGACCAAAAAAACCTGGTTTGTCTTGTTTCTAGCAATTGCTAATGCTCTCTCAGTGGGAATCTCTTTCTAACAAAGCTTATTATAAAACCTTTTTCTGTTTGCCTTCTGAGTATCTCTCCTTCACTGCTTGCCCAGCATCTCAAAGGAGGAAAAAAAAATCTGGCTTTTGGTTCCTAAAAAATCCCAACTGCTGCCTACCATGTCATAGGTTTATTCCCCACTTTGAACTTTAGCGTCCACAAGATGGGGACCTGCATGGACTCCTCTAAACTAAAACCCTAGTTTAGATCTGGTAAAGCTGCCACCAGCCAGGTTTTTAGTGCCTGGCACACTCCCTGTTCCCCCAAACTTTCCTTGGGAACACAGATCCAAACTCCTTGAATCTTAACACAAAGGGAAAAAATCCATCCCCCACCTTCTTCCTCCCTAGTCCTTGGGAAAGATACCTTGAATCAAACAAAAAGGGATTCCCTATCCCCTTCCCTTCCCTGAAAATCCAAAAGGAAGAAATCAATCAAGTTCTAAAAGAAAAGGATTTTATTAAATGACAGAAAGAAAGTACACTATCTTTGTAACACCCGGATGGAAAAAAATACAGGGTCTATCTTATAAATATGGAGAGACTTCTCCCCGCTTCTGTCTCAGAATAATCAAAGTAATAGCAAACAGAAATAAAGATATTTCTCCAGCCAACACACAATTGCAAATGCAGAAATTAATTATAAGACTAATCCGCCTTTCTAATACTCACTATACAGGATAGTAGGAAATACTTCAGGAAAACTTGGATAAGTTGAAGATATGTCTGGCCTCTCTTAGATCCAAAAGAGAACAAGCCAAACAAAGAAAACAGACAAAGACTTCCCTCCACAGAGATTTGAAATTATCTTGTCCCTTGATTGGTCCTCTGCTCAGGTGTTCATCAGGTTACTGAGCTTGTTAACCCTTTACAGGTAAAAGAGACCTTAACCCTTAACTTTCTGTTTATGACAGATGCCTTCACCAGAGCATTATATTATATGGCATGTAGAGCAGGAGGATACAACAACCATTGGAAGAGTATTGAAAATCATGTCAGACATCTCTAGGAAACACACATCATGAATGTACAACCAGCTTTTCACTCTGACATGAATTAATTGTCTGGGTCTCAGTGAAATAGCCATGTGTAGTCACCATTTCAACTACTCAATATTTCTAATGGAGTTCTGTCCCCAGGCTGGTCCCACATCTCCCAGCCCAGGCAGCGCCATTAGCCTGCTTCTCCCTCTGCTCCCAACAACCTGGACACAACCTCCCACAGCCCATGGGCAGAGAGCTCTCCCCAAACTTACAGAGCAGCCACAGCAAGATCATGGGGAGCGAGAACTGGTGACTAAGCCAGGGGACACTGCAGCAGCGTCTGGGCCTCCGAGGAGAACCCCCGAGGCTCTGTGCCTCCAGTCCCCTCCTCCCCAGGGGGAGCAGCAGAGGAACCGGATGGGCTGTGGTCTCTTGTAGCATGTCTGGGAGCAGCCCTGATGTGTGTGTGGCCAGAGATGTGAGTGGAAACATTATCCACCATCCCCCAACAACCCCAGGCTGGTGTCTTTGAGGACTGAATGCTCAGGTTTTCCATTTACATTTTGCAGCACACAGACTAGCCACAGGTCAAGGCTGGTCTCACTCACAGGGAGCAGTCACACCCTCCCCACAAGGCCAGTGCTCCCCGTGTCTCCAAGGGGACCCCCCTGGGTCACGCCAGAGGCACTGACCTACACCAGTAGTGTCAATCCATGGAGGTTCATAGAATCATAGAATCATAGAATCATAGAATTCAAGATCAGAAGGGACCATTATGATCATCTAGTCTGACCTCCTGCAAGATGCAGGCCACATAAGCCGATCCACCCACTCCTTAGCAAGTGAACCCTGCCCCATGCTTCGGAGGAAGGCGAAAAACCTCCAGGGCCATAGCCAATCTTCCCTGGAGGAAAATTCCTTCCCGACCCCAAATATGGCGGTCAGCTGAACCCTGAGCATGCGGGCAAGACTCTCCAGCCAAACCCTCTGGAAAAGGTTATATCATACCAGGCACATAATTGACCTATTGACTAAGCCCGTTATCCTATCATACCATCCCCTCCATAAACTTATCTAGCTTAATCTTAAAGTCATGGAGGTCCTTCGCCCCCACTGTTTCCTCGGTAGACTGTTCCAGTATTGCACTCCTGATGGTTAGAAACCTTCGTCTAATTTCAAGCCTGAATTTCCTGACTGACAGTTTATATCCGTTCGTCCTCGTGTCCACATTAGCACTGAGCTGAAATAATTCTTCTCCTTCCCTGGTATTTATCCCTCTGATATATTTAAAGAGTGTAATCATATCTCCTCTCATCCTTCTTTTGGTTAAGGAAAACAAACCGAGCTCCTCAAGTCTCCTTTCATACGAAAGGCCTTCCATTCCTCGGATCATTCTAGTGGCCCTTCTTTGTACCTGTTCTAGTTTGAATTCATCCTTCTTAAACATGGGAGACCAAAACTGCACACAATACTCCAAATGAGGTCTCACCAGCACCTTATATAACGGGACTAGCACCTCCTTATCCCTACTAGAAATACCTCGCCTAATGCAACCCAAGACCGCATTAGCTTTTTTAACGGCCACATCACATTGCCTACTCATAGTCATCTTGCGATCAACCAGGACTCCTAGGTCCTTCTCCTCCTCCGTTACTTCCAACTGGTGCGTCCCCAGCTTATAACTAAAGTTCTTGTTAGACATCCCTAAATGCATAACCTTACACTTCTCACTATTGAATTTCATCCTGTTACTAATACTCCAGTTTACAAGGTCATCTAAATCTCCCTGGAGAATATCCCGATCCTCTTCCGAATTGACAATACCCCCCAACTTGGTGTCATCCGCAAACTTTATCAGCCCACTCCTACAGGTTCAGCATCACAAACTGGGGGAACTTTCCCAGGGGCAATTTCTTAGGATCGTGAAATACTCAGACAGGACACAAAGGGGCATGTGGTTGGCATGAGCTGGTGCCTGTCCGCAGAGCTTCGGTCTCCACAGCCTCCCAAGCACATTGTGCCCAGACCAGGAGCTTGGTGTGTGGGTGAGTTTATCAGCAACCACTGAGTGAGTGACATTAACCTGGGCTCTGACATCTAGCCCCACTCTAGCCATCAGCCCTCATCCACTGCTCTTCAATTCCCACCCTCAGCCCAGGCCCCATGTGTCCCTGTCACACAGAGCCAGTCCCACTCAGCCCAGGCACATGGATTGGACAGACACTGTGCAGCTGTAAACCAGCCAGACGTGCAGGAAGGGAATGAAAAACTGGCACATCCCAGATTTTCGGGCGTCTCATGGAAAACAGGGACTTCACAGCTAATATGGGACATGTGACCTCTGTACAATACTCTCATTAGCTGGGAGTGATACAGCAGCTGGGGATTGGATGGCTTCAGGAAAGTACTGACCACGCCCCATTCCCAAGCCACTCCCCTCTCCAAGTTCAGGGTGATACAGCAGCCAGGGATTGGCTGGGCAGAGGAATGTCCTGGCTCTGCCCCCTTTCCCAGACCACTCCCTATGCCAGGACCCCACGTAAGGTGACTTTGGGGCCAACAGGTGCAGTTTACAATGCCTCTCCATGAGGAGACAGCCTGGCTCAGTGATTCTCTGCCAGGGTCCCATGACCTCTGCGTTGTGTGAGACAAGGTGCAGGGGATGGAGGTACTCTCAGCCGTCCGGCCCTGCTGAGAATGCAGCACAGGAACTGTCCCCACCATAAAAGTGAGCACAGCAGAAGGTGAATGGGAGGTCTCTGCCTCAGGAGCAGCATCACTCTGGGTCTGCAGTGCTATACACACGGCACTGAGTCACACGGCACACGCTGCTCTGAGCTGCTAGTGCAGCTGGGGCCATGGGGACGGGGTCAGTGAGGGAAAGGATCCTGCACTTCAAACACTTCTGATAATGCCATGAGCACAGATGGGGAGGGGCCTGTGGCTGGGGTTCTGGGTCTGTATATAGCACAGACAGAGCGAGTCCCTAGACAGGTCAATAACCACAGCTCTGTCTGTGTTAGTTTACAGGCAGCTCCTATTTGGCTCTCTCCTTCATCTACTCTTGCTCGTTTTATTTATTGCACATCTTTAAAATGTGCCTTGATGCTTGGTCTCCCAATGGCGTGTTTGCACAGCGCGGGTCCCATAGATTTATGGAGGTTAAGGCCAGGAAGGACAATTGTGTTCCTCTACTCTGACTCTCTGCATTACACAGGGCAGAGAATCTCACCCACTGACCCCTGCATCCTGCCCAAAGCTTAGGGTCGAGTTAGAGCATATCTTTTAGACACAACCATTTTGACTTACATACTCCAAGTGCTGGAGAACCCTCCATGTCATAAAATCATAAACACATAAAATCATCACTGATAAAGTTTGCAGATTACCAGGGGCAGCTCTAGGTATTTTGCCGCTTCAAGCACAGCAGGCAGGCTGCCTTGGGTGGCCTGCCTGCGGGAGGTCCCTGGTCCCGCTGATTTGGCGGCCCGCCTGCAGGAGGTCTACCGAAGCCGTGGGACCAGCGGACCCTCCACAGGCAAGCCACCCAAGGCAACCTGCCTGCCACCCTTGCGGCGACCGGCAGAGCGCCCCCTGTGACTTGCCGCCCCAGGCATGCACTTGGTGTGCTGGTGCCTGGAGCCGCCTGCAGAGGACACAAAATTTGGGGGAGTGGTATATAATGGTACATAATTCAGAGCGACCTAGAGCATTTGGTAAACTGGGATCAAGCAAACAATAGGTGTTTTAATGTGGCTAAGTCAGGGTTTCTCAAACAGGGGTTGCCGCTTGTGTAGGGAAAGCACCTGGCAGGCCAGGCGGGTGTGCTTACCTTCCCCATCCACAAGTCTGGCCGATCGCCTCCACTTCCAGCAGCCCCCATTGGCCTGGGGCAGCGGCCCATCCCTCTAGGGGCTTTCCCTACACAAACGGCGACCTCTGTTTGAGAAACCCTGGGCTCAGTGTAACACATACCACTAGGAACAGAATTCAGGCCTTACTTACAGGGTGGAGGACTCTCTCCTGGGAAGCAGTGACTCTGAAAATATTTGAGGGTTGTGAAGGAGAATCAACTGAACCTGAGCTCCCAGTTCAATGCTGTGGCCAAAAGGGATAATGCAGTTCTGGGATGCATAAACAGGGGAATACTGAGGAAGAGTAGAGAGGTTATTTAACCTCTATATTTCGTAATGGTGAGACCACTGCTGGAATACAGGGTCCATTTCTGATACCCACAATTCAAGAAAGATGAAGATAAATTGGAGAGGGTTTGGAGAAGAATCATGAGACTGATTAAAGGATCAGAAAACCTCCCTTACAGGGAGAGACTCAAGAAGCCAAATGTATGTAGCTTAAAAAAAGAGAAGGTTAAGGGGTGATTTGTTTACAGTCTGTAGGTATCTACAATGGGGAAGATGTTTAATAATGGGCTGTTCAATCAAGCAGAAACGATATAACAAGATCCAATGGCTAGAAGTGGAAGCTAGACAAATTCAGACTGGTAATTAGGTGTAAATGTCACACTACATGGAGTGGCTCGCAAGCCAGAATACCAATCTCAGAGCAGATTGTTAAGAAGCAGAGCACAAATTCCAAATTGATTGCAAGTTCTATACTTACATTTCGCCAGCCCAGTAACAAGTGTAAACTCCTCAGGCACTATACAGCCTTATCATGGAGTCACATACAGTCCCCTTGGGCACTCCAATCTATCTTGCCACCCAGGCAAGCTTGCCCTTGTGATAGATGGCCACTTTACACCAAAGATCACAAAATATTCAGGTTACTCCCAGTCCCAAAAGACCCATCACTTACCCCAGGGCAATTTGTACCTTTGATCTCACATCACAGACAACACTTGTAGCCAATCCTATAGTGATTTATTAACTAAGAAAAAGGAATAAGAGGGTTACTTCTAAAGGTAAAACAGGTGAACATACACACACAAATGAGTTGCAGTCTTAGGGTCCAGATGGTGCTAGAGAGGCTGACATTTACCAGCTCTATCTGTCCTTAGGACTCACCCAGGTTCATCCTGGGGATCTCCTGCTTATGTTTAGGACCCTTTACCCCTAAGGCTACAAACAGCATGAAAAGGCCCCAGTTCCTTCTGGTCAGGGATTTCTATCCCCATCTCCCTAGAGTACTGATGGGATGGGTGCTTCTGCACATCCCCCTCTTCATGGGTGTGCCAGGAGCAATCAACAAATTCCTTCCTCTTTGATGGCTTAAAATGGCCCATTTGAATTCAATAAGCCTTCCTGATGAGGGTGATGTTTCTTTCTTGACTGGATTTTCAGTTTCAGAGGAAACATTTTTTCAGTTGCCGAACAAACACTGAAGCGTTACCTTTTAGCATGGCTTAGAGATATTATAAATGAGAATAACACAGGTAGCAACTTACAAGCATTTCATGAAGTCTACAGGCTAAACACATTGTTCCAAGTCTAATACCCATTTTAACACTACTAACATACTAGTGAGTTGGACTGGTTTCCAGCTATACCTTTGACAGTGTTCACTGGAGGCCTTGGGACTGTGGCATGAACTGGCACCTGGTCTGCCAGCTTCACAGTACATTTTTAGCAGTGGCGGTAGTTATGCACTGGAATAAGTTACCAAGGAGTGTGGTGGATTCTCCATCACTGACAATTTTTAAATCAGGATATTATGTTTTCCTAAGAGATCTGCTTTGAGAATTATTATGGGGAAACTCTGAGTCCTGTGCTATATAGGTCAGACTAGATGATCACCATGCTCCCTTCTGGCCTAGGAATCTATGAATCCATGTCCCCAGTGGCAAAGATTCTGTATCTCATGACCTGGGATGAGTGTTTGTCCAGCCATCCTCTAACACTGCACTGACATCAGTGTTGGAGAGTCCCCCATGTCCCTGGGTGAGCTGTTCCAATGGTTAATTCCCCTCCCTTCTAAACACTTGCATCTTTGTTCCAGACTGGACTTTTCTAGGATCAGTTTCCAGCCGTTGGGTCTCACCCTGACTGTGAGTGGCCTGGCTGTGATGCTCAGAGCCGCACATAGGACCACATGTCTAACCAACTATGCAAGAGAGTTCTGGGTCCTTCTCCCAAACACTCAGACACCTGCTTTAGGATGGTCCGCAGGCCGGGCAATGTGGCAGGGAGCAGTTAGAACAGTGAGAGCCCCGTCTGGGTCTGTCGTTATGGAATCTGATGTTACAAACTCCCCCAAAGGGCATCAGTGATCCAAAGATGTTAAGGCCAGAAGGGACCATCTAGGTTTTAATTAATCTAATTGCCACTTTCTATCAAACTGTGCAGTTGGGTGTGGTCTCTCTCAGTCATTATCTTTGTACCAATTGCGATTTCTTCCCTAATCCTGGATTTCAGGGTCTGCCTCTCTCCTGCCCGGTCCACAGTGTGCCATTTGTACCAGTGCAGCGGGGGTGTAACTCTGAGGTCGTTTAACACTTCCTGTGCCCAGGTGATGGATTGACCCCATGTGCCAGACAGAGGAGAATTGGCCACAGAGCTGGGTATTTCTGCTGTAAATATCCCTGTGCGCTCAGCCCTGCCCTGCCCCCCTCAGCTCCGGAGCTGCCTTTGGCCTGTGTTACAGCCTGGAGATGGATTTGTACAGGGTTTCACTAGCACTTAGCCCCCAAGACAGGGACTGGATCAACAGCTGTGAAGGCTTTGCCCCTGCCCCACTGCACTCTGATCCCACCCCCTGCTCACTTTCTAGCACTTGTTTTTTCCTACCCAGTTTTATACTGTTTTTCCTCCCTCTCCCCAGAGGCTGCAGGTGGGGTGAGGCTGTGCCCTGGGGGCTCTTTGGGGTTGGGCACCTACGTAGCCACAACTGAGCGAACCACGTGTACTGGGGCTATATTTATCTGGAGACTCGGTGGGGCTGTGTGTGCTCTGAGAGGTGAGCCCCATGGGGCAAAGAGGTTTGGGTGGCTGTGTTATTCCAGGGCCGGCCTTCGGGAAAATGGCGCCCTTGGCAAACTTGTATTTTGGTGCCCCTCCATCACCCTGGCCCTCATGGGCACCCTGGACTACCCCCCATCACATCTGGTCTCCGCTGCCTCACCCAGTGTTTAATTTGTATTGAAAGAGGTGCCAGAGCTCAGCCCCAGCGCAAATTAAGCACTGGCAGGGCAGCCTGACACTGGCGGGTGCTGGTCGGGCACCCAGCTCTGAAGGGCACCCAGCACCGCCAGCAGCAAAGCAGAAGTAAGGGTGGCCTGATATATGGTGTATTGCCACCCTTACTTCTGCGCTGCTGCTGTGGCTTGTGGTGCCTGGTGTTCCACATGTGGCTCAAGGCAGTCACACAGCGGCTGCATCTTGCCATAGCTCACAGCCCTCATGGAGCCCTCTGGCCACTCCTGGTTCGCCGGGGCAGCATTTCAGATTTTGGAGGGAATGAGGAAACTTTAATCATGATTCTAGGGACTGCTTCGGCACCTGAAAACGCCAGGATTTTTGCAGATAACTTAGGAATTAGCTGTCAGGAGCCCTTTATCTAATTGTTAAAGCCACATTTAAAGTTTATTTGTAAATTTGGAACAATCAGGAGATAATACAGAAGATATTTCCAGCCCCAAACCTTGAGCTGTCAGCTCCGGAACAGGTATCAGAAACACACGGTTTATACTTTTTACACTATCTTTAGTAGATATAAATAAAAATAAATAAAATCTGCTTACTTTCTCTACCATACATACTCTGTGTTACTGCCATTACCTGCTCTATTTTAGTCAATTGTTTTTCATTCCACTAAAAACATGCTTAATTTAACATGTGTGATTAAGGTTTTTTTCTTCTCTTTTATTAAGAAAGGGAATTTATTTTTCTAATTATTTTTGTATTTATGTTTACCCATCACAATCATGTACATGACTCACGAACATTTGACTCCATCATTACTATTAGTATCATAGTTGGAACTGCATCTATTTTCATGCAATTTTTAAGTTATTTTACAGATATAACTAAAAATACAATTTGAAAATAAGCGACCTTAATCTGCCCAGAGTCTAAAGCTATGTTTTTAGCTAATGTTTTTTTAAATTGGCACTGCTAAGGTTAGTACAAGCTAAAGTTACATTCCAGTAGGATAGTTTTATTTGATTGTACCACTTTAAATAATAAATGACAAAGCATGATATGATAATAAAAGTAATAATGATAATTACTCCAAGCAGGACAGGTGAGGCATTTTAGAATTCACTTCACAAAGAATTAAATGTAAGCATAAGAGAGAAATAAAATTATGCAATGCATAGACCGGTCAAAAAACTAAAATATCAGCACTTTGAAAGAATAAACTTACAGAGAATATGTGTGCATTGCAGGAAATACCAAGAAGTAATAACAACACAATACAAATATGTGTGGGTGGAGTGACAGAGAGGCAGAGTATGTTTGTGTGTGTTTGTGTAGAGACTGCTTGTGTTGGGGAAGTGTGTGAGAGTGTGTTTTGTGAGTGAGAGAGAGCCAGTGTGTGATGGGGAAGTGTGAAAGAGCCTGTGTGTGTGAGAGAGAGAGAGTGCTCGGGGGGGTGTATGAGAGACAGCGTGCTGCCCTTTAAGCAGAGCAGCATTCACCAGTCTAAAGGCTTGTTCACACAGCAGCAGTTGCCAGCATCTCTGTCCCATTCCTGACCCCTGTCCCTGATCCCAGATCAGCAGAGATGGGAGTGCATGGATGGGGACACCCAGACATCAGTGCCCTCCCACCCCTACCCCCTGCTCTGCACAGCAAACAGGAGACTCCTGGGAGCAGCTGGCCAGAGGTGGCTCCGACGCAGGAGGCAGGAGCAGCTGTGGATGCAAAGAGCTGCATAGCAGTGGGACGGGGGCACTTCTGAGTTGGAGGCACCCTGCTTAGAATGGCATCATGGGTCTTTGTGCCGTTTTCCCACACCAAAGGCCGTCCCTGGTTATAGCCTGAGCCTGGGGCTGTATATGCGTGAGCCGCTCCAGCCCTGGATGTGATGAGACCCAGTGCTGAGGTGGGCCTGGTCTGTGACATTCTGATCTGGGTTCGTGGCTGGAGTTTGACTCCCTGGACCGTATTTAATTTGGGGAGCAGTGAGCAGTGTGGGGTACCGTGCCCTGGAAGCATGGCTGACACTCAGCTCCCAGGTGGAGGTTTCACAAATGCCGGCCTGATGTTGTCCTCATGAGGCATGAGGGGTTCTCTTATTGATGTCACTGAGTGCGGCCGGCACTGAGCAATTCTGAATATCCAAGCAAGAGTTTTCTATCCACCAGCCCCAGCCATCACCAGCCCTGCATGGGAGCCACTCAGCCCAAGCTCTGCCCAGAGCCGATGGAGAAAACACTGATCAGCAGGACAGGAGACTGGAGGATTTAGCAAAGTGTAAACCAGGCCCCTTCCCAGGGATTGTCTGTGGGGTTTGTTGTGCAGGACCTGGGCATGGGGCGCAGGCTGGGGAAATGCAGTTACCCTTTCTTGGGTGGGGAGGGGGGAAGAACATATTAAACATGAGTGCTGTGCCCTCCACCCCCATTGGCCATCACCTCCTGTGGGAACCTAGGGTCTCAGTCGCTTTGACCTGTTTGCTGAACTTTCTGAGCCACACTCCAACCTGGCTCATAGTTATTACTGTTTATGTGAGGCAGTGCCCACAATGTGCCAGGCACCTCCCAGACCCCAAAGAGGGGACAATCACTGAGGGGCTCGTAGTCTGAGGACAGACAGACACAGCAGGGGGGAGGGGAACAAGACAAGAATTCCCATGTTCTAGGCAGGTGAAGCAATGGGATTGCTCAGAGGGATTGAAATATAGAGAACTGAGGGTCTTGGGGAGGAGCACAGAGCAGAGGGGTGGATGGGAGGCAGCACAGTGGGAACTGCATTGAGAAGCTGGGAGCCGGGTGTATGAGGGGGGCTGTGTTACATCCCCTGGGAGTTCCAGTCTACAGGCTCAGGCAGATCGATGGCTTGTTCTCTCCAGGACATTGGTGATGATCGGGGCAGACACCAGGAGGAGAAGGACCAGGGTGCAGCGCAGGATCCAGATGTAGACAGACATGGCTGGGTCTGGAACACACAAGGGGACATTTGATGGGAGTCTGGGAGGCAGGGAAATGGCTCTAGGGTGTTCAGGCTCAGAGTGGGTGTGACGTTTCACTCCATATGTTTTATGGAAATATGCTTATAAGTGTTAATATGATGAAACTGAAATATGCTTTATGCAAAAGGTCTCTTGTAAGGTATCATAAGAAAGGTTATAACCTAGTGACTATATTCCTCCTATTTGTATGTATGTGTCATTCTCATATCTGAAGCTAGAAATATGAAGTATAACTCTGAGGTCCTAGTGTAATTATGCAAGGCCATTAATGGTGGCTTGGAATCTTGATGGCTCCCATTGACAAGGACCATTGGTTGTGAATGGGCTTGTTTACTTTCAAAACTTCCTGTGTTCGTCTGGGTCAGCCCAGGATGAGTGGAGGCTGGGGTCTCACAGGACATGTGAACATGTCACCTGATACCGGAATCCATCTTAAATCTGGTACTTTTCCATTTAGAAGGGGACAGGGGGGACCCAGAGAGACAAAGATTCCGCCTTGTGCCAAGGTTATAAAAGGGGGTGGAACAGAACAAAGGGGTCTGCCAGTCATGAGAAAGCCCCTGCTTACCATCTGAGATGTCTCCTGGAACTAACAAGGACTGTGCCATGGGAAAGGATTGGGCCCAGACTAGGAAGGGTCTAGTCTGTGAAAGAAGCTTATTGGAACATCTCTGACGGTGAGATTTTACCTGTAATCAGTTTCTTAATGTATCAGGCTTAGACATACATGTTTTTCCTTTATTTTGCTTAGTAACTTCCTTTGTTCCATCTGTTATTACTTGAAACCACTGAAATCCTAGTTTTTATACTTAATAAAATCACTTTTTTTATTAATAAAACCAGAGTAAGTGATTAATACCTGGAGGAGCAAATAGCTGTGCATATCCCTCTATCAGTGTTATAGAGGGTGGACAATTTATGAGTTTACCCTGTATAAGCTTTATACAGAGTAAAACAGATTTATTTGGGGTTTGGATCCTATCGGGAGCTGGGTGTCTGGGTGCTGGAGTCAGTAACCTGCAGAGCTGTTTTCATTTAAAGCCTGCAGCTTTGGAGATGTGGTCCAGACCCTGGGTCTCTTTTGCAGCAGACTAGCATGTCTGACTCAACAAGTCAGGGTTCTGGAGTCCCAAGCTGGCAGAGGAAATGGGCTCAGAGGTAATTTCAGCACATCAGATGACAGTCCCAAGGGGGTCTCTCTGACCAAACCCGTCACAGTGAGGGCCCCACAAAGCAGCTCTGTCTCCAGCTGGGCAGCTGTCCCCCTCCAGAACTCCTGGCAGCCATGCTCTGAGAAGAGGAAGCCCAGTGACATGAGACCTCATAGAAAATCCCCCTGGGGGGCTGAGATAGTTCAGAACTGTGCAGCACATTCAGCACAGAGGGCACATGGGGAAATAATCCACTAGGATAGAGCCCCAAGGGGACCCCAAGCAGGGCCTGTCACACCAGGGCAAGCACCCCTTTGATTGTTCTTCTGGAAGGGGACTGTGGATGAGAGCTAGACATCAAGATATGGCATTGGGGGATAACTGGATGCTGGATCTATCTCCAGATGATTCTCACACTTTCCCCCCACAGGTCACAGACACTTCTCTCTGCCCTAGACACACCCAGGGCACTGCTGGCTACTCTGAGCCCTGGCTGCTGCTCCCTGGAGGTTTGCAGGTCAGGGAACGGAATGCTGAACTGTATTCTACTATTCAGCCACTAATTAGCACTGTATGTAAAATATATTATTTAATCAAACCTCAGCCATACCTGGCAGAGCCTAAAAGGATCTTATGAACATGTCTGGTGTGTACTTTGCTGAGAGGGAAGCTCTGTAGCCAGTCCATATCTGGTACCGGAACATGACAGATCACGCCTCCCACCCCACTAGGGAAGGGAGGGCTCTGCAGTGGCATTCCCCTAAAAGGCAGTACCCCATGTGCCCTTCACTCGTGCCATCCCCAGGAGATGCTGCCAGCTGCAGGGTGAGAGGAGGGAATGGGTGTGGGGACACAGATGGGTCTCCTCAGCTGCAGATACTCCTATATGTGCTGTTCCCCTCCCCACAGACCCTGCTTGGGGCAGGTTGGAGGGGGCTGCTCAAGGACAGTCCTAGAACAGGACACCTCCTCCGAGTTCTGAACATAGGAGAAGCCCGGCCCAGTGCCAGGGTACCAGGGACACCGATGGGCTGTGGGTCAGGCACTCAGGGTGAGATTCTCGAGAGCTCAGAACCCAACGTGCTCTCAGCGTGCTGAGCACTGAGGGAATCAGGCCTGAACACAGTCACTCATAGGGTTGCCAGGCATCTGGTTTTCGACCGGAACACCCAGTCATAAAGAGACCCTGGCGCCCGGTCAGCACTGCCGACCAGGCCGATAAAAGTCTGATTGGTGGCAAGGGGATGAGGAGGGGCCTGCAGCAGCTCTCTCTGTGTGGAGCTCAGTGGCGATGGGAGTCCTGACAGGCAGAGGATGGATCCCAGCGGAGGGGCTGGGAAAGGCATTCAGCTGCAGTCTGGGGCCAGCAGGGTTAACCCCTGGCAGCAGCCTCTGCGGTGGCTGGGAGTTTGCTGCAGAGCGGGCATGGTGGTCTATATGAAGTGCCTTCAGCCTCCCCTTCCCGGCCCGCTGCTCCCCAGCCGGCGGGAGCAGAGAGAGGAGTCGGCCTATCTCCCCAGGGGCTGCATGCAGCCGGTGGCAGGGGAGGGGGTCAGAGCAAGTCACTGCTGCCAGCCCCGGCCCCGTACCCTGCTCCCTGGAGGCTGCTGTGCCAGGCTTGTCTCGGGACCATGCGGCCAGCAGGTAAGGGGCTGTGGGCTGGTCAGTCTCCTCCTGGGGATGAATGGGCTGCGTGTAGGCATGGGGCTAAAGTTGGGCTGCTCTCCTTGGGAACGGGTCTGAGCAGGGTCAGGCAGCAGCTGGGTGTGGAGGCCCCAAGCAACGGCTGGGCTGGGGGCCTGGGCGAAGGAGAGGAGCCGGGAGTCACTGCAAATGCAGGAGGAGGAAAAGGCGGCCTGCAGCAGCTCTCTCCCTAGAACTGCTGTGATTTGGGCTATGCTGGGGGAGCAGTGAGCCAGGGACAACAGTGGAGTGGGTGTGTCACCTGCGGGGAATTCTCTCCCCCCGCATTCCAGAGAACAGGAAAAACTTTTGTCCTCCCTGAGCCATATGTCCAGGATTCATGGCAGATACAGCAGCCACTGAGGCCTAGGAAATGTCAGGGCAGCGCTGGTACGGCTGCTATTTAAGGGGCCACCTGACATCAGCGCCTCTTGGAGCCCCCACAAAATGCACCAGCCAGAGTCACCCAGAGTCTTCACTCCAAACCCCCTCCCATGCCCCAACCCCCTGACCCAACTCAGAGCACCTTCACGCACCCATACTCCCTGCCAGAGCCTGCACCCCACATCCCCACCTGCACCCGAACTCCTTCCCAGAGCCTGCACCCCCTCTCCCACACCCCAAACCTCTTGGCCCCATCCCCGACCCCCCTCATGCACCCCAGTCCTCATCCCCGGCCCCACTCCAGAACCTGCCCCCCACGCCACAGCCCGCACTCCTCCTCCTGCCTCCCCCCACCCCGGCCCCAGCCCTGTGAAAGTGAGCACGCGTGGGGGAGAGACAGTGACGGAGGAGGGGATGGAGTGAGTGGGGGCAGGGCTGCTGGGAAGGGGTAGGGTAGGAAAGGGGCCATGGGGAAGGGGGCAGGGCAAGGGTGTTCGGTTTTCTGAATTTAGAAAGTTGGCAACCCTAGTCACTCACCTTCCTGAGACGGTGGATCCTCAGGGCTGGGGCCAGTGCTCGGGATCAGCTTCCGGTCTGGGCAAAAACACAGACAACATCAGGGACATTCAGTGCTCAGTGGCCGACCCAGCAGAGATCATCCCAGAGACAGAGCTGCTACGAATCCCTAGATCATGTCTCTCCAGAGGAGCCTCAGACACACTGGGCCAGATCCCAGCTAGTGTAAATTGGCCCTGCTCTACAGGAGTCAATGAGCCAGATGTCAAGCTGGTGCAGATCAGCCCTGCTCCATTGACATCAGTGGGCCAGATCCTCAGCTGGTGTAATAATAATAATAGTGCACTGATGGTCAAATCCAGGCCAGGTCTCGTTGAGCTGGTAGATTTACAGACATGATAAATGTCAATCTCTGCCCCCAAGGATCATAGGTGGATGAGACAGACAAACTGGCAAGTGGGTGAGTTTGGAAAGTGGTGTTACAAATCTAATAAAAACAGCCAGACTTGATCAGACCAATGGTCCATCTAGCTCAGTATCCTGTCTTCTGACCAGGGTCAATGCCGGGTGCTTCAGAGGGAATGAACAAAACAGGATAGTGAATGAGTGATCCATCCCCTGTCATCCAGTCCCAGCTACTGGCAGTCAATGGTTTAGAAACACTCAGATCATGGCTAATAGTCGTTGATGGACCTAACCTCCATGAACTTATCTCATAGTTTTTCAACCCAGTTACCCTTTTGGCCTTCACAACCTCCCTCGAACAAGTTCCACAGGTTGACTGTATGTTGTGTGAAGAAATACTTCATTATGTTTGTTTTGAATCTGCTGTCTATTAATTTCATCTTGTGACCCTTGAGTCTTCTGTTATGTGAAGAGATAACAACACTTCCATACTCACTTTTCCCACACCTTTACTGATTTTATAGACCTTCTGACAGATTGATGATGCATGATTTCCCTTTACAAAAGTTGTGTTGAATGTCCCCAACATAGTGTGTACATCTATGAGTCTGATAATTCTGTTCTATACTACAGTTTCAAGCAATTGGCCTAGTACCAAGTCAGGCTCACCACCTTGTAATTGCCAGGATCGCCATCGGAGCCTTTTTTAAAAAAAAATCAGCATTACATTGGCTACCCTCCAGTCATCTGGTCCAGAGTCTGATTTAAGCAATAGGTTACATATCAGAGTTAGTAATTCTGCAGTTTAATATTTGAGTTCCTTCAGAACTCTTGGGTGAAAACCATCTAGTCCTGGGGACTTGTTTAATTTATCCATTTTATCCAAAGCCTCATCTATTGAAACCTCGATCTGGGACAGTCCCTCAGATTTCATAGGCTGTGCATAATCCTAAGCCGCTTCAGCAATGATCATGGCTCACTCCCTGCCTCATCATTACCTGGTTCCCATGGCTGAAACCCACATCGTTTTGAAATGCCTGACACCAGCCAGCTGTTCCCTTCCCTCCTTGCATTGTGATGGAGCCCAGCATCTCACCTGTTACATTCAAGGTCCGGGGGAGACTCAGACGAGAATTGTTCACCTGGTTCTGGTTGATCCTATACTGGTACATACATCTAAACTGGCCTGAGCGCCGCACAGAGATTTTATATTGATATAGTGACTGGCCTCGTGTGGTCAATTGGCTGGAGATTTCTTTGCCATCCTGACAGAAAATAACTAGAGCAGCTAAACTGTTGGGACGAAGGGAACACTGAGCCGAAACGGAGTCCCCGACCTGAGCTGAGGAGGTGCTCAGGGACAATGTAGGAGAAGGGAAGTCACCTGCAACAAAAAGAATAGATTGAAATATGCCTCTGAGAGGAGAGTAAGGACTTGTCCTCACTGCAGCATTAACTCAAGCTATAACTCTGATGTTGCCTGTAACTTGAATCCCATCCACATAACTCAAGTGTGCTGGTGCTGTTAACTGGAGTTGGCCAGTCCAAGAGAGGGTAGGGGTAAAACTCAAGTGAGATCAACTCATCTGTAGTGTGGATCCAGGCATGTGCCACTTGTGTGTCACCAGTCCTCCAGAGCCTTCCCACTATTCCCCTAGTGTGCCCAGAAAGGACAGACAAGTTCTCCCACAATTCATCTCTAAGAGCAATGAGACGTGCCCCCAGAAACCCTAGCCCCACATGCGAGCGAGTGCAGAACCCATGTGGGCACAGCAGTGTGGTTGTTCTCACACAAGCTCAGCTAACTCGAGAGGAGTCACTAGAGGTGGATAACTTGAATCTGCCATGAAGGCAGACCCAGGCAGGGAACTAAGTATTAGTGATGAATTCATAGAATCATAGAATCATAGAACTTAAGATCAGAAGGGACCATTATGATCATCTAGTCTGACCTCCCGCAAGATGCAGGCCACAAAAGCTGACCCACCCACTCCTGAAATAATTCTCTCCCTTGACTCAGCTGTTGAAGTCCCCAAATCCTGATTTAAATACTTCAAGTAGCAGATAATCCTCCAGCAAGCGACCCCTGCCCCATGCTGTGGAGGAAGGCGAAAAACCTCCAGGGCCACTGCCAATCTACCCTGGAGGAAAATTCCTTCCCGACCCCAAATATGGTGATCAGCTGAACCCCGAGCATGCGGGCAAGACTCTCCAGCCAGACACTAAGGAAAAAGACTTTAAATATCCCAACATTGACCCTCGGTACTAATTACCAGTGGTCGCACGGTATTGACCTATTAGATGTGAAACACTCTTGGCTGATGGAACGAGCTGTCTCTCTTCTCATTGAAATTAAAATAAATACGGGACAAAGCAGGAGATTTAAGACAAATTCAGTCTAGTGCAGTATCCTGGTCTCGTTAATACACTCCTGTACTAGCACCAAGCCTGCCAAGATTTACATATGGAAAGTCTGTTAGACATGTATCCCAGTGACATTGGGCCAGATTCCTGGGTGGTGTAAATGTGCAACACTCCATTGGAGTCAGCAGAGCTATGCTGACTTATAGTTGCAGAGGATCTGCCCCATGGGTGCTTCATTTCCAGTCATGTTTATGGTGTGGCACTGTGAGAAGTCCCATGTGCAGTGTGATTAAGAGGATTTCAGGCAGGAATCATGCAAGAGGCATTCCCCACCCATCCCCCTCCTGCACCTTCCCATCTGCCCTCCCGTTGCCATTGTCGGGAGTTTCACTCCTTTCTGTGTCCCCTTCTTCCATGTCTCTTGTGCTCTCACTCACCTGGGGAGCTGCAGGGCTCCTGGCCTGTGACCCCAACACCTGCACCAGACAGCAAGAGATGGGTGAGTGGCAGTCCCCACGGCTCTGACAATACACACAGCTACCCTGGGGCGAGGTTAACATTGATAGCTAAGCAAATAAAAGCCAGGAAACCCCAAGTTAAGGATATTGCAAAGATATTCAACAGGATATTTGTGGATTTGACTTAAAGATCAGTCACTTAATTGACCCTAACCCTGCCATTGCAGCCCACACATCAGTGCAGATACCGTTGCAACTGAGACAATATCAATATAAATAGAACAATATAAGGGCTGAGCCTCAACTGGTGGGAATGGGCTCACCACACCGACATCAGCATGGATTTCCACCAGCTGGGGATTGGCTCATTGTGAAATACAATCCCTATGACACAACAACAGAGGCATAAATCACTATGTCATGGCAGACACATTATTAGCTGGATTACTGTGAATGCTACAGAGAGAGATTAAGAGGCAGGTGATAACAGCAATTCAGCTTTGCTGCCTAAACCAGAGAAGATAAAAGTAGCAGTGGAGGGTTCCTTCCCAAGGTCTGAGACCTTTCCACCTCACCAGGTTTCAGAGCCCACACTGCTGCCCAACAGGGAATGTCTACACTGCTATTTTTGGCCCCATAGCTTGAGCTCCACAAGCCCAAGTCTGTGGACCCAGGCTCTGAGACTTGCTGCCATGCGTCTTTCTTTGCAGTGTAGACACTGTCAACTTTGTGACCATCTCTCACTAATTCCTTTGTCCGCAATATTACATGTACAGGTAGGCTCCGATTTCCAAAGCCGTCTAGGGGTTTGGTGGGAGTTGTGTGTCCAAATCCTTTGAGTGGCTTTGAATATCTCAGCCATAGAGATTATTATACATTAGTATAATTAGGAACAATGTATATAACCCCCGGGATATTAGTTGTACTGCAGAGCAGGGGATCGCTACAAACATCTCCTGAGGGCTAAATATTCTCTCCGACCTGCCTCAGGAAACATGTGCCAGGAATTTATACCCAGCTTCTCACTCCTCCTGCACCATGTGGCTCCCAGTGACCCATCCCCATATTCCTGCTATTCCTCACTTGTGATGGTCACTCTCCCCCCAGCCCAGTCCCCAGGTCTCCTCAGCCCAGGCAGAGCCATGAGCCTGCCTCTCCCCCTTCTCCCCACAGCCCAGAGACCCCTCCCCCAACCCATTGGAAGGGAGCTCCCCAAACTCACAGAGCAGCCACAGCAGGATCATGGGGAGCAGGAGCTGGGGACTGAGCCGGGGACCCTGCAGCAGCATCTGAGCCTCCAAAGAGCATCCACGGGGGCTCTGTGCCTCCCGTCCCCTCCTTCTCACCAAGGGGCGGGGAGCAGAGGAACCGGACAGGCTGTGGGCTAGTAGCATGTCTGGGAGCAGCCCTGACGTGTGTCTGTGGCCAGAGGGGCCCTCCCCCACCGAGACGAGATGGAAACGACTCTCAGATGCTTCTCTTGTGAGGCTCAGGATGGGCTCTGTCTTGGAGTGTCAGATCTTACGGTTCCCCAGAGACAGCCCTGCCCCATATGACAGGCACAGGGTCCCCCAGGTGTGACGGGGCAGGGCCCCCTGTGTGTTACAGGCACAGGGTCCCACAGGTGTGACAGGCACAGGGCCCCCCGGATGTGACAAGGGAAGGGTCCCCCAGTTGTGACGAGTGCAGGGGCCCCCAGTTGTGACGAGTCCAAGGGCCCCCAGGTGTGACAAGGGAAGGGCCCCCAGTTGAGACAGGTGCAGGGCCCCCCTGATGTGACAGACACAGGATCCCCAGGTGTGACAAGGGGCCTGGTCCCCCAGGTGTCACGGATAAGGTCACCTCAGATGTGACAGGGGAAGGGGCCCCCTCATGTGACAGACACAGGATCCCCCAGGTATGACAGGCGCAGGGTCTCCCCCATGTGACAGATGCAGGGTCCCCCAGGTGTCATAGGCATAGGGTCTCTCCTAGATGACAGATGCAGGGTCCCTGCATGAGCTGGGCCAGGGTCCCCCAGGTGTGACGGAACCAGGTTAAAGGGACACCCTGCCTCTCACACTGATTTTTCTCACAGTCGAGCCCTGTGGATACACCCAAAGTCCCAAAGGGCAGAGACACCGAGACTTCTGGGCAAAGGGTTCCTGGTTCTTTGCAAACAACCCTCAACTCAGACACATTCACTACACTGAACAAACATCTTACAGGATATTATCCATAGAGAGTAATGTGTAAGATAGCTACAGAGAGCGAGTAACTTGTCAAGACTCATAATCACTGTGAGATGTTTGTGCAGGTTATACTTAAGGAATAATGAATTTATGTACAGACTTGGAGTAGAAATTAGTCACCAGGGGAGAATATGTCTTGGTAATGGCCCAGTCAGGTATCTGGAACCTGCTTTATCAGCTAGGAAAGGTAACTTAATCAGTGTAGACCCGGGTTTCTGGTTTATGATTTTATTCTCTGGTGTAACCATTTGTTGCCATCATTTTCTCTTTTTTCTAGCTAAATCTTTATCCTTTCTTAAATAAACCTGCCTGGGTTTTATTGTCAGTGCTCACAAGCTCTGTGTGGTTTACAGGCATGGGGGGGTTAAGGTAAAACCAATAAATTGGGGTACCCTGCTCCTGTGGGGGGCAGAGGCTCTGGAACGTCTGTGAGTAGCCAGTGCCAGGGGGTAGGTATCACCAGCGAATGATTCACAGGGACTCAGGGTCTGGGCTGCACCTACTGTTAACCTGCAAGGTGTCACCCAGACAAGAAGGCCTGAACAGCTGGCAGGCTGGTGGTGTCAGGGAATCGGACACAAGCAAGACTTCACACACTGGAGGCGGTGTGTGTGTGGAGGGTGGGCAGTAACAAGGTGATTCACAGTCCTGGGTACCTGAAAACCATCTCACCTCCCCACACACCAGAATCAGTTTGTGTCCTCCCAGCCCTTCCGCATCACAGCTCAGCATTAGTATGGGCTGGATGTGGAGAGTCCCACACACCCATCAATATCCTGAGTGATGTCACTAGAGATGAGCTTTGTGGAACGTTTCCTCCAGCAGCTAAGAGGTTAATTAGTTCTGGTTTAAAATTTGAGTTGGGCTGTGCGCCTGCTTGGGGGAGGAAGTAGGAAGGAACCCACAGCACGGGCCACCAGGCTCACTGGAGTAACAGGCCTGACCCACCCCAATGCAGGGAATGGGCAGGGCCTTGTCTTAAGCCAATGAAAAGCCCAATGAAAGTAGGATGGAAAAGACCACTGGGAAGACACACAACATGATGGCTGGCTGGTGTCCACAGACACCTCTCCTTCACAGGCCTACCACCCTATAAGGCACCAGATCTGGTTCAGGAGAGAACATCATGGAGGTTCATGATGCATTTGGTGGCCACAAGAATGATTACAGGATTGGAAAACCTGCCTTATAAACTCCAGGAGCTCAATCTATTTAGTTTAACAAAGAGAAGGTTAAGGGGTGACTGGATCTCAGTCTATAAGTACCTACAGGGGGAACAAATATTGGATCATGGGCTCTTCAGTCTAGCAGAGGAAGGTCTAACACAAACAAATGCCTGGAAGTTGAAGCTTGACAAATTCAGAATGCAAATAAAGCTTAAAATGTTAACAGTGAGAGCAATTAACCACTGGAACAATTTACCAGGGTCGTGGTGGATTCTCCATCCCTGACCTTTTAAAATCAGGATGGGATGTTTTGTATAAGATCTGCTCTAGGAATTACTTTGGGGCAGTTCTCTGGCCTGTGCTACACATGGGGTCAGATCAGAGGATCACAAAGGTCCCCTCTGGCCTTGGAATCTATGAATCTGCGTTGTCCCAGACACCACGAGAACTGGCTAACTTGTCTCAGTTCCCCCTGCTAATGCACCTCCCAGCACAGCTCAGCCCACATATGGGGGAGGGGAGAGGTCGCCATCACTGGCTGCTGGTGTGGGCCATATCCAATGTTACAGCAGTGCACTAGCCTTGTGTCTACGTCAATAGCCAGTTAATAGATAAGTGGCTCTCAGGGGTGCTGGTGTCGTGCCTGGCCGCTGGGTGACCAACCACACTTGCTGTGGGGGCTACCAGTGGCTTCCTCTGGCTGCTCTTTGCACCTGCACTTGACATGAGACGTTTGCACTGGGCGGGGTTGATTGTGGGGGCCCCACTCAACCTGCTGGGCACTGAGCAGGCCCATGACTGCGTGTGTAAGGGCTACCCCAGGGGAGGGCGGTGTACCAGTACAATACATAGAAAGTAGAAGATAAATGGGTAAGAAACTGACCACAGGAATGCAGGAGACCTAAAGGCCTAGTCCTATAAGAATAGCTCAAGCAATTAGCATAAGTATAAGGTTGTACCCTGCACAGGAGGAGTTGCTCAATAAATTAGCATAAGTAAGTAAATAACAGTGACCTTAAGTCACAAGATAGCATGAGACTGTGTTTATTGTTTTGTAATAATCACAGGTATTGCAAACTACTGATAGGTAACTGCAAGAAGGTAGTTTGTGCCAGTTTAGGGTATTTTTGGAGGGGAATATCAGCAGATGTTCAACTGCAGGTACGCACAGTAATGCAACTGATGCATATGTTGTCATAAACAGATAGTTAAGGGTTAATGTCTCTTTTACCTGTAAAGGGTTAAGAAGCTTAGTAAACCTGGCTGACACCTGACTAGAGGACCAATAAGGGGACAAGATACTTTCAAATCTTGGTGGAGGGAAGTCTTTTGTTTGTGCTCTTTGTTTGGGGGTTGTTCGCTCTTTGGACTAAGAGGGACCAGACATCAATCCAGGCTCTCCAAATCTTTCTGAATCAATCTCTCATGTTTCAAACTTGTAAGTAATAGCCAGGCAAGGCGTGCTAGTCTTATTTTTGTTTTCTCAACTTGTAAATGTTCCTTTTTGCTGAGAGGATTTTACCTCTGTTTGCTGTAACTATCAACCTAAGGCTAGAGGGGGTTCCTCTGGGCTATATGAATCTGATTACCCTGTAAAGTATTTTCCATCCTGATTTTACAGAGATAATGTTTACCTTTCTTTCTTTAATTAAAAGCTTTCTTTTTAAGAACCTGATTGATTTTTTCCTTGTGTTAAGATCCAAGGGGATTGGATCTGGACTCACCAGGAATTGGTGGGGGAAGGGAGGGGTGATGGTTAAATTCTCCTTGTGTTAAGATCTAAGGGGTTGGATCAGTGTTCACCAGGAACTTGGTGAAAAAGCCTCTCAAGGCTGCCCAGGGAGGGGAAGGTTTTGGGGGGACAGAAAGTGATTCAGACACTGAAATTTCTGGATGGTGGCAGTGTTACCAGATCTGAGCTAGTAATTAAGCTTAGAAGTGTCCATGCAGGTCCCCACATCTGTACCCTAAAGTTCAGAGAGGGGGAGGAACCTTGACATATGTTAATGAGTATAAACTGCTTAACCTATAGGATAAGGGCACCATGATACGATGAGGGTGAGGAAGTGAAGATGTGGCAAATGAGGGAAGAGCTATGCACACAGATGCATGAGGACCATCATGTCCTATGAAACATCTGGTCTCAGTTACAACCCTTGGAGTTCTTCATGGACACGTCAGCATCGGACCAGGATCTGTCTCCACTCTCAGAGCTTTCCCCAAGGACAGAGCGAGTACGCACCTGCAGTGGGGCGGATGGTCCTTATGGGGCTGTAATACATCCCTTGATACATTTGGGTTGTTTTATGTATTGGACCAATCACTGTAGTGGTAAAAAATGTCCAGTTACAGAGCCGCTTCCCTGAGTGCGAGCATCGTTGTTGTGCCCCCAAAGCAGTGACTCTCATAATGTCCTGGGACAGGAACCTACCAAATCACAGAGTGCTAGCGGGGGAATCCATGTTAATAACCTGATCAATAGCTAACCAATAGATCAGGCAACAGCAGCAACACCCCATGCTGAGGTCCAAGTCTCATAGTCCTGCAGAGCAGCTGGGGGCTGGAGCTCCTTTCTGTGCCTGGTTAGCCAGAGGCTGATCTGCTCCCTACAGACTGTGCCCCCACCCCACGGACCCAGCTGAGAACTGACTCTCACAAGCCATCCCATTGGCTGGGGCTGACACAGCAGCGAGGGATTGGCTGGGCTCAGGAAAGTCCTGGCTACACCCCCTTGCATCAGGCCACGCCTCCTTTGTCAGCAGCTGGGACGGGGCAGGGGAAGGAGCAGGCAGAGCAGCTCTTTGCACAGAATCCCTGCACTGGGGCGACCCTGCTGGGACCAGTTGCACCCGCTTTAGGGTCACTCTGGGGCTGGCAGGTGTAGGGCAAAGCACCCCCATGGGGGCAGTCTGGCCCAGTGACTCTGTGCCATGGCCCCAGGGCATCAGCATTGGCTGGGACACGGTGCAGGGGACGGAGCTGCCGCTCTCCCAGCCGCCCGACCTTGCTGAGTCCCTGAGGTAGAAGAGGCCGCAGCAGAGGGGTGATGGGAAGGTCTCTGTGCCTCGGGAGCGGCTTTGCTCCGGGTCTGCATTGTTAAAAATACTTCTCAGCACCGTGGTGCAAAGGGCTACGAGCTGCTAGTGAAGCCGGGCCCAAAGGGGCGGGGGGGAGCAGCTTCTGCGCTGGAGATGCCTCTGGTAATACAGTGACCACAGCCCAGGGCGGCCTGCGGCCAGGTCTCAGTGTTTGTGCCTTGCACCAGCAGCACGTGTCTCTAGAGTTGCACGAGCTCACTTCCTGACCACAGCTCAGGCTGGGCTTATTTATAGGTGGCTTGTGGCTTTGCTCTTTCTTCCTGCAATTTCTTCTCATGTTATATTTTTTCTTCTCAATCCTGAAACTCTGCGTCCTGCTGTCCTAGCCCTGGGCTCCCACCCACCCACAGCTCTGCCGGTGCCCCTTGGATTCTGGTTTCACATTCTCAGGCCTCCTCTACTAGAGACCCTCAGTCCTGGAATGAAACACACTTGGCAGTGCAGCTGTTACTGCTGGTGTGTGGTTTTGCCCTGGCAATCAATGTGTGTAAAGTGCAGTGTCCCCTGTGTGTGTCTTTCAAAGCTTAACACAATGGGATCTGAAAACCCTTTAACCAAGGGGCCTGTTTTTTTTAAAACAAAACTAGAACTCCCAGGTCCTGCAAGTTCAGAGGAGACCTCCAAAGTGACTCCAGCACCTCCCGGAATCCAACAATCTGCAGCTGACAAAACGCTCTAACAACTAAACACCATTGGGAGGTGTTCTGGTGAGAGCATTGCTATTAGTCAGCATGAAATCTAGCTCCAAAGCGAGGGGGTAAATCTTGGCCCCACTAAAATCAACAGGAGTTTTGTCCTTGACTTCAACGGGATCAGGATTTGACCCAAGTGTGACCCAACTGTGATTGCTCCATATTGGGGGCACTGTGTTCCCAGTTGGCTTCTGAGGCTTCATCATAGTGTGGCCCTTTGGAAAGTGATGGCAGGTCTCGGGGCCATGCAGATTGGTTTCTCATTGGAGGAGAATTCAGAGATGTCGATTTTGGATGGAGCCTTAGTGCAGCTTCCTTAGTTACACTCTACGCACCAGTCCTGGAACAGAGATGGCCATAAATGGCATACAGACAAACCCTTCTTTCAGGGATCTCAGCTCAACACCAGTGCCTGGTTTCCAGGGACCAGCTTCTCTCCAACAATCAAATATGTAGAAAGATGAAGGCAAAGGGCAAACTCTCCTGCCACTTTCCACAGCTCACCCCAAAGTAATGTGCATCATAAAGCTGACAACAATATAGCATGTACAGCTTACATGCAAAAGATCTTCTCAGACTATGTAGGGTCACTACCTGGTGACTGCTGCCAAAACAGCATCATGAAAATAACTCTGGTTTTATAGTCCATATTTTGATCCTACAGTAAAACTTTCTCAGCATCTCCCCTGTTAACACCCAGCCCCAACTTTTGATTTAGTTACAAAACATGAGCCCCCACCCAAAATCAAAGCAAAGAACCCACCTCCCAGCTAAAGCAGGTGCCATAACTCTGAGAGTCCCTGTCTTTGATACAATGCCAGCTCAGTCTCACCGTCTGCCATCAGATGGCAGAAGGTTAGAGGCATTTATAAGAAGTAGCATCTGCTGCATATGTATGTTCTATTAAAGGCATCAAAATGTCCTGCTCTCTCGCCACTCTCTCCCTTCACTCTCCCCATAGACATCCATCTGGGTCAGGTGCTGCCTCTCCAGAGATGAACCCCCATTAGACTTGCTTTGCTGCAATCTAGGGGCACATCTGCATGCAGCCGTGCCAGTGTATTATAACCCCAGCTGTCCTGGTTACGGACGAGGTGGCAGGGACTTTCCCACACAGCACAATCAGGGTCAGAACCCACGGCAGGAGTAGCTTCCAAAGCAGCTTTGTTGTGAATCTTGTTTTCAGGTGGTTGTAGCTTCACTTAGAGTTTACCTGTGGGGGTGAAAATTACCAGGCTTGTCCGCTGCCCAGAGATAAAAGTTTGAGCAAAACCAGCTGATCTGCTTTGGAGTGGGAGGAAAATGGAAAAAATGCACATTCCCCAGTGATCAAACCATTCTCGCTGCCATTATTTGAGCCGCCCTATAGACACAGGGCCAGGGCTTCCACAGTGCGCTGCTCCCAGGGAGGCACCTGAGTGGAGATCATTAAGGGGATGGGCGCCAAATGGCTGGCGCTTGAGCTGCAGCTGGAAATAGTCACCTCTGCAGTATCAAATCCCACAGCCTCAGAGCTCAGCCCAGAGGAGCTAATGTGAGGCAATATCACAGCCTATGGCCTGGGAGTTGGGCTCACAGGGGCTGGTTTGCTCCAGCAAAGGGGCCCAAGGAGTTAACATGGCTTGGTCACTCTCCAGTGTTAAACATTGACAGGGTCACATCAACATGTTCACTCTTTGGGCCCATACATTCCATCGAAATTAATACACGGCTTTGGGCACATCTGTGTGAGGAGCCATAGCAGTGAAGCTTGCTCCTTCCAGTTCTTCCGTCAGACAGCGTTGCGGCTGACAGACAGCTTGATTCTCCCTGCCACCCCTTTCTTTAAAAGTTCCCAAAAGTGTGTGATGGGCAGCATATCCCACCCCCTCATTGTTTTGTTCACCATAGGCCTTGTTCCTCCCCCCTTCACAGCTGCTGCTTCTCCTTCCCTGCTGCTGGAGTCCCAGGGATGCTGCCTGCTTTGCGCACCATGTGCTGAGTCAGGGGGTAGAGGCAGTGGCAGGGTGTGGGACTCCAGCAGCAGGGAAAATGAAGCTGCCCCATGTGGAGGGGAGGGGCTCAGTCAGCAGCCAGCAGCCCTGCTCCTTCTCCCTCCCCGCTCTGCATGGACACAGGGAGAGCACCACTGCCAGGGGGGAGTGCTCCCTCCTCGTTGCTAGGCATCCCCATCACTGCTGAGAAATAGGGGTTGGGGCACGTGACCCCCTCCCAGAACATTTCATTTGTGCTCCCCCACGAGCCGCAGTTACATGTCGCCTCTGTAGGTAATGCACATTGGAAAACGCAATCACAACTTTACATGCAAAATGATGGGGTCTATATTAGCTGGGATCACTCAAGAAAGAGATCTTGGAGTCATTGTGGGTAGTTCTCTAAGACATCTGCTCAATGTGCAGCAGCAGTCAAGCAAGCTAATGGGTTGTTAGGAACCATTAGGAAAGGGATAGATAGCAAGACAGAAAATATCATAATGCCACTGTGTAAATCCATGGTACACCCACATCTTGAACACTGCGTGCGGTTCTGGTCGCCCCATTTGTGGAGAAAGTGAGCAAGGAAGTGTTCTTTATTCCTTTACATAACACAAGAACCAAGAATCACCCAATGAAATTAATAGGCAGCACGTTTAAAACAAACAAAAGGAAGTATTTCTTCACACAATGCACAGTCAACCTTTGGAACTTGTTGCCAGGGGATGTTGTGAAGGCCAAAACTATAACGAGGTTCAAACAACAAACAAACAAACAAACAAAAAACAGATACATTTCTGGAGGATAGGTCTATCAATGGCTATTGGCCAAGATAGTTTGGGATGCAATCCCATGCACTGGGTGTCCCTAGCGTCTTCTTGCCAGAAGCTGGGAGTGGATGGCACGGGATAGATCACTCATTGATTGCCTGTTCTGTTCATTCCCTTTGAAGGACCAGGCATTGGCCATTGTTGGAAGACAAGATACTGGGCTAGATGGACCATTCGTCTCACCCAGTATGGCCATTCTCATATTCTTATCCATCAGGCCTGATTTCCGACACACCAATTTTGATTAATTTAATTCCCATCCCACACATCTCCTGCTTATCAAGCATGATCTTAATACAGTCCTTGAATTATATCACTAGGCCTTATTATTGGGTCTAATTCAGTCTTCGTGTCTCCCCCTTTCAGCTTTTACCATTAGCCTGTCTTGAGGTGCTACATAAACGTTTATCCTCTTTCCCGAAGTTGGGCCCATATTAGGATAAATTGGTAGGCCCAGTTATTACTGCAGGGATCTGATCAGGGCCAGCTCCAGCCTTTTTGCAGCCCCAAGCGGCGGGAAAAAGAAAGCAAAAAACAAAAGCCGCGATCGGCGGCACTTCGGCGGCAGCTCTACCGCCGCCGCTTCATTCCTGGGTGGCAATTTGGTGGCAGGTCCTTCCCTCTGAGAGTTACTGAGGGACCTGCCTCTGAATTGCCACCAAAGAGCCGTCCATGCCTCCCCTTTCCGTTGGCTGCCACAAGCACCTGCTTCCTTTGCTGGTGCCCGGAGCCGGCACTGGGCCTGATCCTGGATCAGACCTTCTCAATGCAGTTCCCAGTCTTTGGGGTTCTCTGAGGCTGTGGGATCTGATACAGGAAATATCAGCCAGTTTGAAAATTGAAATGCTAAAAGTTCAGCTCAGAGGGGCTGGTCTGACCCAGTACCCAAACCCCAATGCTCAGAGCTTGGGGACTGCCGAGAGCCTGCCCAGCACTTGTGAGAGAGGAGCTCAGGGAGCAGCTTCCAACCGCACAAGGGGGCGAGTGTCCCCCGGGCCGCAGCTAGGCCCATAGCAGACACAGCCCCACCTTAGCAGAGAGACTGTGGCTTTTCACACCTTAATCTTATGGTCAAGATACAGACTAGCGAGCGCCTGATGCTTCTCTGGTCCCTTCTTCCTGCAGATCAGAAGGGGAGAGGTCAGATCAGAGAGCCACGGAGACGTCTTTCACTGAGACTCTGAGGAGCAGACAGAGACCGGCCTTCCCTGCAGCATCGCCAGACCATGCCGTTATCACCGCGTCCCCTGGGCATCCTGATGCTGGGCCTCTGGCTTCTCTGTGAGTATGGCCAGCACTGGCCGGGTTTAGCTGGAAGGGTGAGATCACCGGGCAGAGAATCCTTAGCTTAATTAGGGTCCGATCCTGTGATGTGCCAAGCCCTCTGGTGACGTGCTGTGTGGACCTGAAAGTGCCAACACTGCACGGGACAGGATCAGAGCTTGCCACCACACACCAAAGCTTCCAAGAGATTTAATAACAGCGATTGCATGTTTAATTAGCACCACCTGACTCAGGATTAAGGACTATGGAAATCACTGGTTAGATTCCAGTGCTGAAACTCAGCAATTAGGTCATTGCGTCACCCCAAAATGCTCTGTCGTTTTCCAAGGTCTGAACCCTGGTCCTGAGCCCACACACACCACATTGCACTCACACCCCGAGGCTGCCAGTGTGTGAGTGTGTTTGCCACCTTCACACCCACAGCATGTCACATGGGGGTGCAGATGTCTGTGGACACAACATTGGGGCTCCCATCCCCGCCAACGAACCCTCCAGATTTGCACCATCCTACTCGCTGCACACACAAAAGGCACAAGCCCGTGCAAGCTGGCTGGGCTGGACACAGAAGTGGATCCCCATTTGCACAGTGGGATGCTGTTTTGCACACTCAGATTCAGGTAAAAATATTGGCACGCACAGAATCACTGGTTCGAGATTATAGACGTTTTGTTTGATGAAACCTAAACTGGAGATGACATCCAGGGAGGGAAAATGCTACATGTTCACCTCGCACACGGGTGCAAAGAGCAGAACTGCCACATACACAGCCAAATGTGATTAGATTTTATGGGGTAATGATGGAATTTCCCTGGGATTTGAAAAGCTCAGTTTACATTAATTAAAATTGCAGTTAGTCATTAATTACTGTGATCATTAACAGTAGCAGAAGGCTGGTCCGTGGTTGGGACTTTAGAGACGAGGGACGAATTCCCTTCTCTGCCACAAACTTTCTGGGTCACCTTGGGCCAGGCACTTAGCCTCTCCATACAATGGGGATACCACCTCTGCCTGCTGCACAGGGTGTTCTGTGAATTCCTGTTTGCTGATATTTATGTGAATGCAAAATATGCCGAGCTAAAGAGCTGAGGATCAGGAGACAAACCTGCGTTCAGCCTCCCACTGACTCTCCTAGCTGCATTTCCCCAGCGTGTATGTGCTCATGGGCCCGATCCTGCACATTGCTTTGCTGGTACAGGCCCTGACGCCTGCCCAGAGCCCATTCAAGTCAAGGGATGTCCATGGGAGTGGAAGGGACAGGTCATCAGCCTGCAGGATAAGGGCCATGGACATGTCAGCCCTGACCCTGCTCCCACTGAAATGAATGGGAGAGCTCTCAGTGACCCCAACAGGGCAGGATCTGGCCCATAACACGGCATGGGGTCAGGGTTGGCTATTGGCCTTACCCATCTCCAGCGGGTCTCTGGCACGCTCACAACAGCCTTCAGACAGGGGTCTGGGGTCCAGAGAGCTCTACATGCTGGTACAGGGAGCCGTTCCCTATCCACACTCAGAGTGAAACACACCAGCTAACCCGGGACTTCTCCCCAGCCAAATAACAAGTTATAGACTGTGGGCCAGATCCGCGGCTGGTGTACATGCACCTGGCTCCATTGCTCCAACAGGGGCAGATTACTAGCTAGGATCCTTGGGACAGTTCATACTGGGAGCTGGACACCGAGCACTGACCAAGCTGCACTTTGTGCTTGTGAAAATCCCCCGTGGTGAGAGGAAATAGGCTCCAGGGAACTTACCAGCAAATTCATTCCAACTCTGGTATCAGAGGGTAGCCGTGTTAGTCTGGATCTGTAAAAGCAGCAAAGACTCTTGTGGCACCTTATAGACTAACAGACGTTTTGGAGCATGAGCTTTCGTGGGTGAATCCCCACTTCGTCGGATGCATGTCCAACTCTGGTGAGGGGATAAACCCAGGGGCGGAATGTGGCCCATTGTTATTCTGGGACTGAATTTCTCTCTACTGGCTGGGGCTAGATTTGCCTGGGCCCGTGAAGGCCAGAGACTCTCACTTTCCTTTACAGGACGCACCTCTACTTCCAGCTCCAGTTACTTTAATTCCCAGTTCCACCTCCCCTCCTGCACTGAGACCCCTTTGTGTTTATTTCACAGGCTCCCTTGTCATGAGCCAGGAAATCTGCAGATCTCCCGGTGAGTTACTGTTCCTTGTAAGCTCAGGTCAGATCCCCAGCTGATGTAAATCGGCTCTGCTCCATTGCCGAGAATGCAGCTTTGCTGATTGACCCCAGCGGGGGATCTGGCCCCAGGTGTTTAACACTGGTGTGTTTGCTCCCCAGGCACTCTCCCGGCCCCGCGGCTGTTTCTGGACAGGCTGTCAGCTCGTCAAGGGGACACGGCCATGCTGTCGTGCTTAGTCCCTTGTGGCATCCCAGTGACCCGCATTGCCTTCTGCAAAGATGGGAAGGAGATTTCTGTCCAGCCCAAGGGAGGAAACACACTCGTCTACGACTCACTCTACAAAGTGTCCAGGGAGAGTGCAGGGACCTTTTCCTGCCTCTACCAACTCAAGGATGACAATAACCAGGAGAACAATTCTCTACCCAGTGACCTCCGGTATCTGAACGTGGATGGTAATGCACTGCACTAATGGTGGGCTTGATGCGGAGGGTCAGGAGCCGGGACGGGCTGGGGTCACACCATGATATCTAGAGTTAAGATGTAAAACTTCCCTCTCCTTCCCCGACATTTCGCAGGTGAGAACTCTGTCTCTGGGGCAATGGTTACATGGTTTTAGTGAGGAAAAACCATCCTGTCATCATGGTGAGGAAGAGCAGGTTTTCCCCATTAATTAAAAGACAAAATATTGTGATTGTCTCTGAGGGGCAGAGTGTGAAAATGGACAAACCGTCACACAGATATTCAATAGGTTTATCATCATCATGGTCTACTTTACTAAAACCTTCATGAAATACCAGTACGGAACAGAGCAGCAAGACTAACTGGTTTTTTGGCTCACTGGCTATTTCAAAAAATTGGGAGGGGGGAATTGTTTCAGACTGACTCGAAAACAATTTTTTTCAAAATTTTCAGTGAATCAAAAAGTTGAAAAAACCCCTGCGGGAGGCTGCCATTCTACACCTCACGGGTATGAGGCTTTTGGCATTTGAAGTCATGTGTAATCGCTGTGTATGTTCCCCACAGATGGTGAGGGCTCTGGAGGGGAGGCATTGCTCCAAGGTAAATGATTTTGCTCTCTGCTGTGGGATTTCCCTGTAGGAAAGCAGGAGGGCTGGGCTGGGATTACAGGGGGAGCACCTGCCAATCTCAATGGGGAGACTGAACTCCACCACAGGTGCCTGGTGGGCAGTAGGCTGCAGGAGCGCATCACCATCTGGGGAATGTAACATGTCCAGGCAGCTCCACATGCCACTATTGGCTCTCCAGCAGGAGGGAGGCTGCTATGTCCCTGTGCTGTGGCTGTGGTTTGGAGGGAGCTGGTTTCTTACCCAATGGCAATGGAGGTCATGGCTGTGCAGAGCCTGGCAGGGGCAGAGACAGGGTTCGGATTCCGCAGGCAGCAGAGACGGGAGATAAATTAACTAGCCAGTTCTCCTATTTCAGAGCCCCTAGCGATTGCCTCCATGTGTGTCCCTGTGACAGGGGCCTGGGGAGGAGCCCAGCAATGTCAGGGTTCATGTGGGCTCTGGCTTTGTGACACAGCATCAGGCACAAACATCTGGCCAGGGAGTCAGTGGCTGCCAGGCTGTGATCCTGCCCCACGCTGGTCAGCAGCAGGCCATGGGAGGGTTACCATACATCCGAATTTTCCTCTCTTTTGGGCCTCTCTTATTTCTGCCCTGCTCTGAAGGCGATGCTATGCCCGCTGCGGGGCCCTGCCCCCTCCCCATTCAAAGCAGAAAGAAACTTTGTCCCTTCCCTCCCCTTTCAGCTCCCCCTTCCCCCAGTAGTGTCCTGTATTTGGGAACTTGAATCGTGGTAACCCTAGACCATGGTGTCAGTGCTGCCTCTTGGAAATGGCTCCATGACACAGGTGAGGGGCTGACCCCATATGCACCTGCCTTGGTGCTGAGTACAGGGTGGCACAGAACCAGTGCTGAGTGAGATCCCTGTGGGGTTAGGAGCCAGGTTTGAGTCCTCTAAACAGCTGGGCTGGTGGGACATTCACAGGCTTCCTGACGTATCATGGCCAGGTGCGATGTCCCCTGTGCAGAAGGGCCAGCGCTCGGCAGAGGCCCCTCCAGACAGGCTGTCAGCAGGACTCATGTTGCTAGTTCATCTCCACCTTCAGAACACTCACCATGCTCAATCCCCTGTCCCAGGGCCTGCTATCCTGATCTGGGTCTGGATCCTCCGCTCTGCGCTGGTCCTGCTCCTGCTGGCATCTGCCCCAATCATCACCTCCATCCTGAGGAAAAGACCCATCACTCAGTATGATCCAGAAGGCTCTGTGTGGAATGGCAGGGAGGAAGAGGAAGGAGAGGTGACCGATGGCTCTGGGTGTCCCCCCTGTCCTGGGCAGGTTGGAGGGTTGGCTGGGATTACAGAGAGGTCTGTGGGTTATGCCATTGTGCAGAAACATGTCCAGGAGACTCAGGGGGAGTAACTCATTGATCAGACTTTGGCGGGGGTTCCCTGAAAATGTGGGACACCAAGCAGTCCCTTGCCATGGGCTATGAGCGTTAGCTTAACTCCAGACCCACCCATTTCCCCCTCTTCCCAGGCCGGTGGCTGGGCCAGCTCCTGTTCTCTGTGTCTGTGTCCTGGGGCGGATCTGGTGAGCATGGCCCATCTCCTTACCCTGCCCTGCTCTTCAGTCACACCAGTGTGTGTGTATGTAAATCCAGAAGAACCCCATGGCCTGCAGCAGCTTTACCCTGGGGTCACGCATGTGTCACCAGCCCAGGATCCAGCCCCTGTGTTAGAGCAGAGACATATTTGCTTAAGAAGGGTTTAATTTTCACTCCTGCTGAGCACGGCTTGGGGTGAGGGAGCCGGATCCAGCAGGTCACAGCTGTGGGCCCTGCTCCGGTACCGCACAGACAAACGGGAGCACTGTGAGCTCACAGCGATAACTGGAATTGTCACAGCAGCTGAACTCTTTGGACCCCTCCACCCCCCAGCCCCCACCCCCCCACACACACACTGTTCCCCAGAGGCTGTGATTTCTACCCGTGGTTGTTGTAGCATGGGGCAGACATTTAAGTATGGGCCCTGTTCCATTCAGCCCCCGAACCCCGCTCTGCTCTGCATTAAAGGCATGTTCTACAAGTTTAAGCTGTAAAGAGTCTGAAATATTTGTTGCCTAAATATGAAATGGTTCAAAGTGGTTACAGAAAATAAGCTGCAGTTTGGTGTTTTACTCTGTGTCAGGCCAGGCCTGGAATAATACGTACTGTCACCTGCTCTACCAGGGGCTGGACTGGGGGTTATTCTTCCAGACCCTCAGCCATGCTGAGAATGCACCACAGTGACCAACCCTGAGATAGAAATGAGCACGGCAGACGAGTGATGGGGAGGTCATTGCATCACAAGAGCAGCATTGCTCTGGGGCTGTGTGTCTATAAATACTGCCGGGTTGTGGGGACACGGTAAGGGGAAGAGACTCCTACGCTGGGAACAGCGACCACAGCCAGTAACCATGGCCCTGTCTCTCTTCTCACCTCACAGGCAGTGCAGGGCTCTGTATAGAAGTAGGCTTGGGCGGATTTGATTTTTATTGGTAAATGTCAGCAAACATCAATTTCCCAGCATGCACCCAAACTCATGAGAAAATATTTCCATCGATAATAATAGAAACTTGCAGTTAAGCAAAGTGAGAGAAATGCTGCGTGAGATATTATTAGAGGCTGATTTAAGGATATTTACTGTGTATATTTTGACATAGAATTATGACAATTAGTGTTTTAATGGTTATAAAGCTTTAACCTTTTGAATCTTAATGTCTACTGTCATTAAATAATTATTGTCTGACCCCAATTGTAATTTTCTCTACTGTGAAATACAAATCAATAAACATAAAAATGTTGCCTAAAACCCATGATTTTAATCAATAGTGAACATTTAAATTGATAAGAAATGTTTAAAAAAACCCTTTAAAATCAATATTGACATTATCTGACAAAATTATAATAAAATTGAATTCTGAGAATCCTATTTATAACCTTGGGCTGGGACCTGCGGAAGCCACCTGGGAACATCAACCAGAAACAGACACAGGACATGTTATGGGGTCAGTCATGTGACTCTGTCACACACCCCAAATGATGTCCCAGCACCCGCATGGGCAGCTGGGCATAGCGTTGTCCACACACAGAGAGGGATGGGATGTGGGGTGTTCTGGATCCAGCATCCTGGCAATTAGATGGAGACACAACGCACAACAGGGGCCTCTCCCAGGGCATGGGGGCAGTGTGGGGAGAGGGTGCAGTGACACCCCCATGGCTAGAAATGGGACAAGGGGATTGTCTGGGGGGGGAGGAGGCTGGTTGCTTCTTTATAAAAAGCCTCGGAGAGCCCTGCTGGGGAAATGGAACAAACTGGAGAATGGGATGAATTAGTGCGGGGAGAGCACAGGAGCAGATGAGGCTCACGCATGGGGGAAATGGAAGCCATCGTTATGAGGATGGCCACCGCTTTCCATTGTTTCCAATGGGTCTGACACTGCCATGTCAGTGATGCCTTGGGGTATGAAAGTGAGGGTGCCCCAAGTAAAGATGGTCACCATTTCCCATTGTTTCTAAGGGTATTGAAGCCACAGTCTTCAATCCTGCCAGCCACAATAAGAAACAGTGGCCACTTTTACTTGGGGCACCCTCTCTGACACATCAGGGACATCGGGGGGCATCTTCTCTGAGGTCAGCCTTTGGCTTCACTTCCATTTGAAAACAATGAGGAAATTGGACATTGATGCCATCGGCCACCTGCCAAGGCTTTAGGGAAATGATAACCATTACCCAGAGGGCAGCCTACGTCTTCAGTCCTAGCGGAAACAATGGAAAATGGCAGCCACCTTTACTAGCGGCTACCTCTCTTTCACATCCACAGTACTCAATGACGTAAGTAGCCATTTTCCCTGAAGGCAGCCTGTAACTTCAATCTTATTGGAAACAAAGGGAAATGGGAGCCATCTTTACTAAAGGCAACTTCAATTTCACATTTCGAGGCTGTAGTGTCATGGCAACCATCTTCCCCCTGGACGGCTTCAGGCTTTCTTTCTAATGGCATTAAAGTCACAGACTTCCCTCTAGAGAGACAGGTGCTATGTCGCTATACACTTGGGATCTGAAAGGGAAGTTGCCCTTAGTAAAGATGGCTGCCATTTCTGACAGAAGGACATTAGGGGAGGAATTTCCAAAGGGGCTTGAACATCTGAGGCACTGACTGCTCTGAAAGCCCAGGAGTAAGGGGTGCTCTACTCCTTTGGGGCCTTTTCAACACCTAATCCTACAATAATGTTATTTTGGAAACAGCTCCATTTTTAGGGGCTCTATCTGGAGAACCTCTTTCTTAAAGGGCCTCAGATTTCCTTCACACACTCTGCCTCAGCCACTCACCCAGGCTTCCACTTCTCAGGTGGATTTGACTTGTTCTGGAACAACCTTTGTCTAATTTCAAGTCTAAACTTCCTGATGGCCAGGATTTTGTGGATTTTAGGCAAAGTTTAAAATTCTGAGTTAAAGAGAATCTTTGTTTCTGCAATAACTATGGAGAAGCCACTATTGCACTGTAATTCTCACTCTGGCCTAGCCTGGAGGTTGGGCTCAGAGGGGCTGGCCTAGTCCAGTATCAAGCCCAAAGGTGGAGATTTGGGTTCAGATGGGCTGGTCTGATCCATTATCAAATCCCAGAGGTGGGGAGTTGGGCTCAGAGGGGCTGGTCTGATCAACCCCCAAGTCCTCAGCATTTGGAAACAACAGAGAATCTGCCCAACCCGTGAGCGAGGAGCTGTGCAAGCAACCTCCTCCTCTCACCAGGGAGCGAGGTCCCCGGCCATTGTGAGGCCGGTAGCAGACACGGCCCCATCTCAGCCACACGTCTGTGGCTTTTCTTCTCTCTGAACCTTGGGGAGCACGTGGCAGATCAGAGAGCGCCTGTGGCTTCTCTCCTCCCTGCAGATCAGCAGCGGAGAGGCCAAATCAGAGAGCCACGGCATTTCTCTCACTGAGACACTAAGGAGCAGAACCTGAGAGACGGCGCCTGGATCCCCGAGAGGCAGATGCTGCCTTGGCATTGCCAGACTGTGGGGTTTTCACGACTTGTCCCCATGATCCTGCTTCTGGGCCTATGGCTTCTCTGTGAGTACGGGCACAACGGGCTGGGTTGGGCTTTAGGAGAAGGCTGAGATGAGACAGGCAGAGAATTGTTTGCTTAATTAGCCCTGAGGGGCATGTTCCATGTGTGCTGTTAGACTGGCATCGCTGTCCTAGACCCCACAGAGGCCTGTGCAAGTCCCCCTTCCCCCCCACACACACTCGTCCCTGGTCCCCAGTACCTCCCTAGCACTGCCACACACTTACTTTTCCCTGCTTATTGTTTTCTATATCAGGAGATTTAAAGCACTTTCAACCCTTCACACAAAATCCACATATTTTAACAGCTGCAATGTCTGTGCAATCGCAGGCCCTTGCCCTAGTAGGGACGCAGCACTGAATGTTGCCAGGGCCATTTTAAATCACTCATTCATCTGATCCACACATGGGGGAAAGGCGAGAGTTTGGGGAAGAGCTATAGGAATGATGCAAGGTCTGGAACAGCTGCCTGACAATGAGAGGCTGGCGGAGCTCAGTCTGGTTAGCTGATGGGAGAGAAGGTTAAAAGGTGACTCGATCACAGCATATAATCCCCTCTGCAGGGAGATTTTTGACAGCAGAGGTAGATTTCTTTAATGGAGCGGACAAAGGCTGAATGAGAGCCAACAGCTGGAAAGTGAAGACAGACTAATTCCAACTGGAATAAGGCCCACATAGGGAGGGTGGCTCATTTACCACTGAAGCAGGTTAGCAAGGGAAGCAGTTTGATTCTCTGTCACCTGGAGTTATTAAATGAGGAGTGGATGCATCTCTAAGAGATTCTGTCTAGCTCAAACATAGGTTCTTGTCTAGATGAATGAATCACCTTGTCAGGTTCTCTGGGCAGTCCTTTGTAGGAGGTCAGAGCCAGAGAATCCATGAGTCTCGGGACCCCTTTACTCAGCAGTGCAGCTCAGTGGGTGAGAAGCCACTGCAAAGAAGAGGGATTAGTTGGAAGAGTGTGATTAACAAATGCAGTTCATAACACAGGAGAGATTTAAAGGAGGGGATTCCATAGCTGTCACCAGCCTGCCTCAGTATGTTGCCTTGCTGGGAGACTGTCCATTGATTTTAAACTGAAAGAAATGCTCTACCGCACGTCTGGCTGCACTACTAACAGGAATTTGTACTTTATTTTAAAGGTTCGCTTGCTGCAAGCCAGGAAATGTGTAGCTCTCCAGGTGAGTGTCGGCTACATTAGAAGAAGAGAAGGTGCCTAATAATGAGTGCTGTGGTGCTGGGAGTCAGGACTCGGCAAGGACAGTGGGGTCCAGTGGGTTAGAGCAGATCACTGGGAGGTCAGGACTCCTGGGTTCCATTTTTAACTCTGACACACAAAGCCCAAACCTGCTTCCTGTGGTAGAACTCCTTGTAACTTCATTGGGAACCAGATCAGACCAAATCCTCTGTTGGTGTAAACCGGTTCATCTCCATGGAAGCCAAAGGAGCTGCATCCATTTACACCAACTGAGAATTTGTCCCATCAAGTTTCAGCACCTAATTTAAACCACCGAGGTCCAAATCCACTGATCGTGTAGCCAGCACTGTGACACGAGGGGCGTGAAGTAGCCAGTGAGCAGTGATATATCAAACCTTGCACAGCGTGGAAATCGCACCCATTTGGTATTCAGTGAGGACTGGATTCAGCCAGTGGCATAACTGGGTGTATGTCCTGCTTACACCAGAGCTGGATTTGACCCTAAGGACTCAGAGTATTGGGGTTCGTGCAGCATCAGTGTAAGTGTCTTGGGGCCTGACTCCCCTCTGTCGGGTGGGACTCCATTTACTTGAGGGGAGTTACTTCTGATTTACACCAGTGTGGGTGGAGAGACAGCTATTTGGGATGGAAGTGGCTGCTTTTCCTTGCACACAGCCAGGAGATGCTTTTCCTGTAACACTCACACCTCCCATCCCATTACACCCCCAATGGGACAAGCTCCCTGGGATGCTCTAGCCATTGTGTGCGACTCTGGTGAACCCCAGCGTCTGCCATCACATTGGAAATGGCCCATTGACGTGCGTTCACATGGAAACACATAGCCACTGGTACACATGGGAGCATCCAACTCCAATCCCAAATGAGGCCAAATTGCAATCTCCACACTCTGCCTGTCTCCTGGCTGAACCCTTCTAATCTATAGCACTGCACTGGCATAGAAGGGGAGCATACACTGGGGCATCAGGCCCCAAAGTGGGGCAAGTAAAGGCTAAAATCTCTGCACCCTCCCAGGGCATCCTGTCTCTTCCTTCAGACACCACAGCCCCAGGGTGTGACACCACACAGGGGCCAGATCCCAGCTGGTGTAAATCAGCGTTGCTTCACTGTAGTCAATGGAGCCAGATCCCCAGCTGGTGTAAATCAGCATTGCTTCATTGGAGTCAATGGAGCCAGATCCCCAGCTGGTGTCAATCGGCCTCACTCCAAAGGAGTGAATGGAGCTTTGCTGATTGACACCAGCGGGGGATCTGGCCCAGGTGTTTAACACTGGTGTGTTTGCTCCCCAGGCAGTCTCCCTGCCCCACGGCTGTTTCTGGACAGACTGTCAGCTCGTCAAGGGGACACGGCCTTGCTGTCATGTTTAGTCCCTGTGGACGCCACCATGACCCGCATTGTCTTCTGCAAAGATGGGAAGGAGATTTCTGTCCAGCCCAAGGGAGGAAATACACTCGTCTACGATTCACCCTACACAGTGTCCAGGGAGAGCGCAGGGGCCTTTTCCTGCCGCTACCAGCTCAAGGATGACAATAACCAGGAGAACAATTCTCTCCCGAGTGACCTCTGGTACCTACATGTGGCCGGTAATGCACTGCACTAATGGTGGGCTTGGTGCAGAGGGGTCATGGAGCTAGGACGGGCAGGGATACACCATGATATCTAGAGTTAATGGGACTAAATTGGGGGGCCCAGATAATCTTCACCCAAGAATATTAAAGGAATTGGCACATGAAATTGAAAGCCCATTAGCAAGAATTTTTAATGAATCTGTAAACTCAGGGGTTGTACTGTATGACTGGAGAATTGCTAACATATTTTTCCTATTTTTAAGAAAGGGGAAAAAATGTGTAACTATAGGCCTGTTAGTTAGACATCTGTAGTATGCAAGGTCTTGAAAAAGAAATTGAAGGAGAAAGTAGTTAAGGACATTGAGGTCAATGGTAATTGGGACAAAATACAACATGATTTTACAAAAAGATAGATTGTGCCAAACCAGCCTGATCTCCTTCTTTGAGAAGGTAACAGATTTTGTAGACAAAGGAAACGCAGTGGATCTAATTTACCTCGATTTCAGTAAGGCATTTGATATGGTTCCGCATGGGGAATTATTAGCTAAATTGGAAAAGATGGGGATCAATATGAAAATTGAAAGGTGGATAAGGGACTGGTTAAAGGAAAGACTATAATGGGTCCTACTGAAAAGTGAACTGTCAGACTGGAGGGAGGTTATTAGTGGAGTTCCTCAGCAATCGATTTTGGGACCAATCTTTTTTAATCTTTTTATTACTGACCTTGGCACAAAAAGTAGGAATGTGCTAATAAAGTTTCTGGATGACACAAAGCTGGGAGGTATTGCCAATACAGAGAAGATCTGGATGACATTGTAAACTGGAGTAATAGTAATAGGATGAAATTTAACAGTGAAAAGTGCAAGGTCATGCATTTAGGGATTAATAACAAGAATTATTGTTATAAACTGGGGAGGCATCAGTTGGAAGTAACAGAGGAGGAGAAGGACCTCGGAGTATTGGTTGATTACAGGATGACTATGAGCCGCCAATGTGATGCGGCCGTGAAAAAAGCTAATGCCGTCTTGGGATGCATCAGGTGAGGTATTTCCAGTAGAAATAAGGAGGTGTTAACACCGTTATATAAGGCACTGGTGAGACCTCATCTGGAATACTGTATGCAGTTCTGGTCTCCCATGTATAAGAAGGATGAATTCAAACTGGAACAGGTACAGAGAAGGGCTACTAGGATGATCCGAGGAATGGAAAACCTGTCATATGAAAGGAGATTGAAAGAGTTTGGCTTGTTTAGCCTAACCAAAAGAAGGCTGAGCGGAGATATGATTCCTCTCTATAAATATATCAGAGGAATAAATACCAGGTTAGGAAAGGAATTATTTAAGATCAGTACCAATGTGGACACAAGAACAAAAGGATATAAACTGGCCATCAGGAAGTTTAGACTTGAAATTAGACGAAGGTTTCTAACCATCAGGGGAGTGAAGTTCTGGAACAGCCATGCAAGGGGAGTAATGGAGGCAAAAGACATATCTGGCTTCAAGACTAAGCTTGATATGTTTATGGAAGGAATGGTATAATGGGATAGCCTAATTTTAGCAATTAATTGGTCTTTGACTATTAGTGGCAAATATGCCCAATGGCCTGCGATGGGATGTTAGATGGGTTGGGATCTGAGTTACTACAGAGAATTCTTTCCTGTGTGTCTGGCTGGTGAGCCTTGCCCACATGGTCAGGGTTTAGCTGATCGCCATATTTGGGGTCGGGAAGGAATTTTCCTCCAGGGCAGACTGGCAGAGGCCCTAAGGGTTTTCCGCCTTCCTCTGCAGCGTGAACATGGGTCACTTGCTGGAAGACTCTCTGCATCCTGAAGTCTTTAAACCATGATTTGAGGACTTCAATGGCTCAGACACAGGTTTGATACAGGAATGGGTGTGTGATATTCTGTGGCCTGCATTGTGCAGGAGGTCAGATTAGATGATCATAATGGTCCCTTCTGACCTTAAAGTCTGTGATTCTATGAAAACTTCCCTCTCCTTCCCTGACATTTCCCAGGTGAGAACTCTGTCCCTGGGGGAATTTAGCAATATTTTTAGTGATTAATCCTCATCCTCTCAGCCACTGCTGAGTTTCATGGTGAGGAAGAGCAGGTTTTTCCCACTAATTAAAAGACAAATATCATGATCTTCTCTGAAGGGCAGAGTGTGAAAATGGACAAACTGTCAGATATTCGGCAGGTTTAGTGTCACCATGGTCTACTTTACTTTACTAAAACCTTCATGGAATACAAGTATGGAACAGAGCAGCAAGACTAGCTGATTTTTTTTTCCCGGTGGTGGGGAAACTTGTTCCAGATTGACTTGAAAACAATTTTTTTTCAAATGTTTCAGTGAATCAAAAAATTGAGAAAAACCTGCTTGAGGTTGTTCTTCTACCCCTCCTTTGTATCAGGCTTTTGGCTTTTTGAAGTGATGTGTGATGGCTGTGTATCTGCCCCACAGGTGATGTTGGCTCTGGAGGGGGCACATCACCCCAAGGTAAATGGTTTTGCTCCATGCTGTGGGATTTCCCTGTAGGAAAGCGGGAAGGCTGGGCTGGGATGATGGGGGAGCACATGCCCGTCTCCGTGGGGAGACTTTACCCTGCCACAGGTGCCTGGATGGGCAGGCGGCTACAGGGGCTCACCTCTGTCTGAGGAATGTAAAATGTCCAGGCAGCCCCACATGCCACTATCTGCTCCCTAGTGAGCCCTGGTATCTGTACGTGGCCGGTAATGCTCTCAGCTAGTGTTAACAAGGCGTGAAGACCCTGCTGGGCAGAGGGGCAAAGAGGAACTGAGCTGGTGCCCTGTGCTGGCCCCAGCACAGAATCTCAGCCCAAGCGATGATGATTCAGACAGTGGCTGTTAACGCGGCACCAGCTATAGTCGAGGGGCCCAGCTCACCTCCGCGCCCCCACGGATTGCCATCGGTGTCACTCCATCGCAATCATCTATTGCAATCAGCGGTGTTGCACTGGTGTCAGGCTGGCATCACACAAGGGTGAATCTGGGAAATCAATTTTTGTTATAACCCCCTGTCGTCAGTCACTCCTCACTCTGGGAAACTTCCATCTCTTGTGCTGACTTTTTCCATGCTTGCCTCTGTCCTAGGGTGAATGGTTTTTGGGGGCGTAGCAGCAAAATAGAAGAACCATGGAGCCCGTGCAAGTGGCAGGTGTGATCCTTGTCAGTTTGGCTGCGATTCAGGTGCTCGTGCACATGCTTTGCTGCAGTTCAGAAAACAAAGCTGTAAACTAACCGAGGTCAAACTAGAGTTGCTGGAAATATCTCACCTGAAAAACACTCCACAAAATAATAGGATTTAATTTAAAAAAATCACTGAGAACTGAGAACTTTCAAAAATAGCCAAAAATGTTTCATTCCTAATGGAATTGTTTTCATTTCCATTTTCAAACATCACAATTTTTTTTTTTAAATTTCCCCTGCCCCTGCCTCCCCATTCCCCGTTTTTTGCCGCTCAGGGCAGCAGAATGAATGATGACTGGGGTGATTTTTTGTTTTCATTTTTACCTTTTTATCTTTCTCTTTTTTCTGCTCTGTAACTTTTCAAAACATCTCCAAACTCTGGCGAAATCACTGAACGGGGAAATGAAAGTGTTGCTCTGGCTACACTACAGAACCGTTACCAGCATAGTCTCTGAGTGTACACACAGCGTACACTGACAGAAGCAGTTGTTCTGCCTTGGAGGAACACCATGTCCACAAACAATGTTAGCTACACTGACAGAAACACTCTTCCCCTGCTATAACTGAAGCTGCGCTGACGGGGTTATCTGCATAGGTGCTAGGTGGTCTCTAAGGATTTCAGTGGGAGTTAGGTGCTTTGTTTTCTATAGGCCAATATACTCCCCCCACCCCAGGGAAAAAAAAGTGTCCCGATTTTTCACACTTGCTATCTGGTCACCCTAGATGGCCGACCTGGGTTAAAAGGGGTGGGCGCAGAGAAGCTGAGCGAGGGCTGAAGTTGGCCTCAATGATCCCACGCAGCCCCAGGAAGGAGGGTTGTGGGACTCTGGACCCCCAGGAGGGGAACCCTCCCTCCCCATTCCCCCAGGATGTCAGCTCAGAGCCCAGAAAGAGGGCTGTGATATTCCTCTCCTAAAGGGGGAAGTTAGCACAGGAGGCCTGAGGAACCTTGAATCGAAGCAGAACCAGGGATGGAGTAATCTGATGCCCTAGAAGAGATCTAATCAATGAGACACCATAAAGGGAGGAGGGGTCTTGATTCAAGTGTGCTTGGCCCCTGGCGCTCACCCCTCTGATCCTGTATCCCTGGCCCAGGGGCTTCCCCGCCCCTCCGGATCCCTATCCCAACCCCTGGGGCTCACCCTTCATCCTGGATCCCTTTTGTGTTCTGGATGCTCCCAGCCCCACCCACATCAGTCCCTGGGCTCCTCTGCGCCAGCCTAATCCCCTGCTTTTCTCTCTCTTCCTGGCTGCTCCAATGGTTTTTTAGGACAGGGAGCCATTGTGGGACTCGCCCTCACGACCAGCCTGGCTCTGGCGCTGCTGGGCTGTTTTCTCATGAGGACAGGTAGGTGCCGGTGGGGTGGAGCATGAGCTGGGGCGGGCGGCTGTTCCAGAGCATCACTCTGACACGTTAAATCCCACGCCAATGGCAGTGAAGGGCACGTCTGCAGCTGTAACCCGGCTGAGGCAGGGGATCTGAACTGACTGGTCTGAGATCACCCAGCACTGAGGTCTCTGGGCAGCTGTCCCCTGCACTAACCACTGACCTGTGCAGCCTCTGTGGATCTGTGGCTGCAGGGCTCTGTGGGTTGCTAGACCCCACAGACCAGCAGGGAGGTGCAGCACATCGGGAGCCGAGGTGCACACCGCCAGGGTGGCTCTGTCCTGACAGTCGCCCCAGGTTGTGACGTATACTGAGCTCCCCTAACACTATTTTCTTTCTCTCGGTAGTTCTGTCACGCTGCAGGACTCACAGGTAGGAGGGAGCCTCGCCCTGACCCCCAGCTCCTTTCTGGGGTTGTTCCACAGGGGATGCGAAGGTCTTGGGGGGATCATTGCTGCCCTGCCTGGGACTCTGTCCTGGGTAGCTGACCTGGCCTGTAGCCCCTGGCTACCCACAATGCAAATTCTCCTGGGGTTCTGCGGGGGCCTGACCCTAGTCTGGAAGCCTCACCCCCCTCCGCCCCCCGAGGGTGATGGTGCTGCTGCCCTTCTTCCCCCATCACTAATGGCCTCACCCCACCCCTCCCCCGGCCCCAGCCTCAGGTGCTGCACATGGGACTGACACAGCTCTCAATCCACACAGGGATTCTGGCCCAGACCGGAGCAGCCCAGACTCTGAAGATCAGATCCAGTGTAAGAGCCTATTGTTCTGGCACTGCCCTGGTGGGAGTTCGGCTCCCGCCTTTTGTCCGTCTGTTGGCCGGCATCAGAGTCCGGGGTGTTGGGGCCAGAAGGGGCCCTGGGTAGCCAGGCCAGAGAATCCTGCCCTGATGGGGACTGTTCTCCCTGTTGCCTCAGCCTCTGCCCAGCCCAGTGACGAGGTGACGGGAGCCCCCAGCCATGGGCAGGGACGGGACTGGCTAGAGCTCTGGCAGCGTCTGCCACAAACTGCAGGGTGGCTGCAGGGGCCTGGGCAGACAACTCCCTGCATGGGGAGAAAGGAGACACATGACAGGAACGAACAGCATCGCCCATTATCTGGGCCCCACCCCTTTTCTGAGGCTCCGCCACTGCGCAGTCCATCCCCCCTCCCTCTGTCGCTCTCCCCACCCTCACTCACTAGCTCATTTTCACTGGGTTGGCTCAGGGGGTTAGGTTGTGGGAGGGGGCAAGAAATGTGGAGTTCAGGGTGGAGGGGGGGTCTCCGGGCTGAGGCAGTGGATTGGGATGTGAGAGGAGATGAAGGCTCTGCCTGGGCATGTGGGCTCTGGGGTGGGGCCGGTGATGAGGGTTTGGGGTGCAGGAGGGTGCTCCACACTATGGCCAAGGGGTTCAGAGGATAGCAGGGGGATCAGGGCTGGGGCAGGGGGTTACAACATGGTGGGGGGCAGGAATGGAGGTTCTGGGTGGTGCTTATCTCAAGCAGATCCTGGAAGCAGTGTCATGTCCTCCCCCCAGCTCCTATGTAGAGGCACTGCCAGGCGGGTCAGTGTGCTGCCCAGTCTGCAGGTGCCTTCCCTGCAAACCCCATTGGCTGCAGTTCCCAGCCAATGGGAGCTGAAGAGCTAGCACTTGGGGCAGGGACAGCGTGAGGAGCCCCCAGGCTGCCCCTACCTGTAGGAGTCAGAGGGGAGACATGACACTGCTTCCAGGAGCTGCACGGAGCCAGTGCAGATAGGGTGCCTGACTTAACCCTGCTCTGCCACTGACAGGACTTTTAATATCCTGGTCAATGGTGCTGACTGGAGCCACCAGGGTCCCTTTTCGACTGGGTGTTCCAGTCGGAAACCAGACACATGGCCGCCCTATCCAACATGGGCAGCAGGCTGGGTACCCAGTGTCCATTGGGCCAGCCAGTCCATTAGGGCTCACACTGTGGTGTCCGGTGCTGTCTCTCCTCAGTGGGCCCAGCTGGGGTCAGGGATGGATCTGTGTCCCTGGGGGACGTGGGGCCGTGTCTCTCCGGGGTGTGGGGCGGCTTGTGAGGATGCACTGACCTCGGTTCTCTCCCCCAGACACCGTGGTCACCGGAGCCCACGCTGACCAGGTGAGTCGCCATGACAGTGCTCACAGTTTGCTGGGTTTCGAAAGAACGTTCCCATGGAAACAGGCACCAGGAGTTACAGCTAAATCTGGGAATCCCCTGGGCTGATCCCAGTGTCAGCACCTCAGGCCTGGCCAGTAGTGAGGGTCACCGCGGAGTGATCCCAGCCCCAGGAGATAAATAGTGACCATCTTGGCATGAAGGAGGAAAGAATTGAAGAATCTGAGTTTCATCCTCCAGTCACTTTCATTTCACTGTAGCTCCACTGGAGTCAATGGGATCAGATCCGCCACTGGTGTAAATCAGCCGTAACTCCATTGATGTCAATGAACCAAATCCCCAGTGAGTGTAAATCAGCCTCACGCCTGTGACAGCAATGGAGTGACGCTGATTTACACCAGCTGGGGATCTGGCCCCAGACATGCAATAGAAGAAAAAAGAAGGGTTTGTCTGTGGGTCCCTGATGACAGGGGGAGTTTCCCTGACTGACCCACGGCTTGTCCCATCCCCGGAAGCCCCAGCTGAGGGGAGCGCTTGATCGTATGTGGGACTCCAAGTGCCTGCGTCCATCCCATTGATTCCAATAAGACTGAGGCACACGGTTAAAATTAAGACCCAGGCTCCAGCCCCCTCCTGAGCATGGCGCTCCCCTGCCCCAGCTCTAAGGAGGGGCCATTCCTCTCCTTCCCCTTTGCCGCATCCTGGGGCCCTGCTCAGGGCTCCTGCCCTGGGGCTCCCTTGTAGACAAATTCAGACTGGAAACAGGCTGTAAATGTTGAATCGTGTAAATGTGTTGACGTCCCAGCAGCCCAGACTGGACGGGGACGTGGCTGTGACGTACGCGGTGGTAGGAAAAGGCAGCTCTCGAGGGCGGGACACCCGGACGGCTTCGTAGCACTGGGTAAGGGTGACACTCTGTGAATAGTCCCACGTGGGATGGGGGTTGTGTAGGGTGACCAGATAGCAAATATGAAAAATCGAGACGGTAGTGGGGTCTATATAAGACAAAGCCCTAAATATCGGGACTGTCCCAATAAAATCGGAACATCTGGTCCCCCTAGTTGTTCTCCCCACAAAGCCAGTGTAGGGAATGGCCGGAGGTGCAGGATCTAACCCAGCCTCCCTGCCAACTCAGAGCCTCCATCTTCTCCACCTGCTACCAAGGTGTGTGCTGGGACCCCTCACTGGCTGCCCCTCCCAGGCCCAGATCTCACTCACCTGGAGCCTGATCCCCAGCCCTTCCCCAACATTTTATAACTCCAAGAGCCAGCGGTTCAGACTGGGGAGTGAGCAGCATCTGAGCCAGGGGCTCAAAGGCAGGGAACTACCCCAGCTCTCCATGAAGATAAGGGAATAGGTGAATAACCCAGGGCTGTCACCAGCCCATTGCTGGGGAATGCTCCCCTGCCCAGCGCTCAGGGAGATATTGGGAACAGGTGGGGGGCAGCTGCATTTGAGCTGGTCACTGGGATTCCCTCTCACTTCCCCACAGGATTCCCAGTGCCCCACAAGCCTGCGTGAGCCCCACACTCACTGCCAGCCTAAGCAGAGCCCCAGGAAGGAGACGGTGATGGAGCCTGTTTACCAGCCAGCAAGAAACCACCTTTGGGTCAATCGATGACACAGGGAAAGTTCAGACTCTTCTTGGGCAGTGGAAGCCGGGTGTGGCCAAGGCCGGGCTTCGTGTCACAGCTCGTTGTTCTAGTTACGGCAGAACCTTCCTGGCCGAAGTTCCCACCCCAGAGGCCTGCACATCAAATCCGCTCAGTGACTGTGCATGCAGAGCAACAGGCAGTGACAAGTCATTTGCACAGGCAGCTGAATGACGTGCACACCTGGTTGTGGGAAATGCAAATGCAGGGTCCCAAATGAGTTCAACATGTGGACCCAAAAGACTCCTGCATTTACTGAATGTCCAGGAAGTAGATGTTGAACCAGATCTCTCTGGTGCCAGCCTCACGGTAGGGGTGGGGCAGCGCGGGGATGCGTGTGTGGGTGGAGCTGTGCCAGCAACACTCTGTGATGCTGCTATTGGAGGAGGATATTCCAGGGTCTGTGTTGAGCCTCTGAGCACATGCAAGATAAACAAGGCGGCAGATTTTGGACGGTATTGAAGTGCCTAAGTCCCATGGATGCCAATGAGACTTAGGTGCCTGAGTCCCTTTAAAGACCCGGTCCCAAGAGGTCTTTAGCAGGCTGGGTCTCGGCTGGCTCCTGTGCAGTGAATAAAGTGATTTGCCTTCTCTCTGCCCAACCTGCCTTCTGGGAGAGTCGTACAGCGTCACCTGGTGCCAGGCGTTATGGTGGGACACACACACGGCCATTGCCTCCCTGAGTGTGCTGGGGTCCTGGGCAGGGCCGGCTCTACCATTTTTGCCGCCCCAAGTGGGAAAAAAAAACCAAAAAACGCTTGGACTGTGCTGCCCCAAGAATGGCCGGAATGCTGCCCCTTAGCCGGTGCTGCCCCAGGCACGTGCTTGCTCTGCTGGTGTCTGGAGCCAGCCTTGGCCCTGGGGAAACTTTATGGTTACACAGAATTGGTTCAAGCAGCGTTTTCTCATCCCCACGGATGCCGCAGAGACTCCCAGATGTAGAGAGTCGTCAATATCACAGATTGAGTTGGCTAGGGCCTGATCTCTCTCTCTCTCTCTCCCTCCCTCTTCACCCCTTCACCCCGCTCCACACACTCTGACAAACAATTTCATTAGCACAGAGTCGAGGCTGCCCCAGGATATCTCGCGCCCACCCAGAACACTGAGACCAGCCAAACTCACATGTCTGAAAACCAGAAAATTCCGAGTTCAGGTATTTCACACTCAGGCTTCCTAAAACCAGGAAACCCAGGGAAAGGACAGGCCCGCACAACCCTTCCTCTGCCCTCGTTGAGCACTGCCCCGTATGCTGAGGCTCTGCCTTCGCACTGTAGCAAACAGGAGCTACGCGCACCTGCCCTCCGCTCACAGACTGATCCTGCTCCACCCCAAGAACTCTGCCTCTGCTACATTAACACCCCTTCCACCAGCTCCTCACCATAGGCATGCACAGCATATTTCATAGGGTGTGCACCCAGGGAGCCCTGCCTTAGCCCCGGCCCCCCCTGCCCCCATCCACTCCCTCCTACTTTCCAACCCCTGACTGCCCCCTTCTCAACCCCCAACCCCCCCTGCTCCTTGTCCCCCGACTACCCCCTCCTGGTACCCCTGCCCCTCTCTCAGCCTCCCTGCTCCTTGTCCCCTGACTGCCCCCCTAGGGCCCATCCCCCTACCCGTCCCCTGACTGCCCTGAGCCTTATCCACCCCCACCACCAAACCGACCCCCAGGACACCCGACCCATACAAACCACCCTGCTCCCTGCCTGCCCCAACGCCTCTCCACACCCCTGCCTCCTGACAGCCCCCCCGAGAACTCCCGACTCATCCAACACCCCTCCAGCTACTTGTCCCCTGACCACCACCTCCAGAGACTCCCCACCCTAACTGCCCCCCCTGACTGCCCTGACCCCTATCCACGCCCCCCTCCCTGACAGACCCCAACTCCCCCTGCTTCCTGACTCCCCCTCCAGAAACCCTCCACGCCTAACCACCACCCCCCCGGATCCCACCCCCTATCCAACCCACCCTACTCCCTGTCCCCTGACTGCCCCCATCCGTTACCCAATCCCCCCGGACCCAACCGCTTACCATGAGGCTCCCAGCATAAATGTTTGACTCCACGCAGAGCCAGACATGCTGCCTCGCGGGAGCAGGCAGCCCCACCCCTCAGAATGCTGCGCGCACGGCGGCAAGGCTCCACATGAGTGGGGCGCGTGTCTGCCTCCCCGCAGAGCCAAACACTGCCCCACGGGAGCTTGCAGCCCCGGCCCCCAGAGTGCTGCACGCACGGCAGCATGGCTCCAGGGGAGGGACCAGCGACTTGCTGTCCTCGGCCGGGCGCTCCGGCCTCGGAGCCTCGGAGCCCGGATCCACGGCTTGCCGTGCCGGAAGAGTGGGGCCATTTTCCCACCCCTGCATTAGGGGGTGCCTGGGCACACCCAGCACACCCCATGTGCACGCCTATACGCCTTGCTTCTACATGCATGAGACCATTTAATGCTCGACCTTCCCTCGTCTGTCAGCAAACCCACAAAGCCCGACCCCCACCTCCCTGCTGACAGTCCCCATGCTGAGAACTCCCCTAAGCACAGGGCAAACTGGGTCTCTCAAGTACAAACACTTCTTGGGCCTTCGCTCACCACCCCATTCCCAGAGCCCATCACAGCCCTGCCACGCTTCTCAGAAAAACCACTCCAGCATTCACACAGCTGCCCCTCGCTCAGGGAATGCAGCCGGAATGCAGGTCAATAACTCCCAGTGGCTGTCGCCATCTCCTGGGAGCAGAGGTGAGGTGTGTGGGCATTAACCTTAACTCTGCCTTTCCTGGGGTTCACAGTCTGAGCTTTGCTGGACTCAATGCCCCAGCAGGGCAGGAGCTATCGCTGGGCACCTGAACTCTGCATTTCCAGCATGTTTTGTCAGTGACTAATCCAGAAGCAGCTCTCACAAGTGTGTCCTCCCCTGTTCTGTGCTGATAAAACACCTTCTCTGTAGACACCCCCAGAGCAGGTGTTGTGTTCCCTTGTCATGGGGAAGAATTCCTGCTACAGTCAGCTACCGAGTGGGCGAACTGGGGCAAGTGGCTTCATCTCCTTGGGCCTGGAAAAATGGGAATAATTCTCCCCTGCCTGCCAGAGCTGTGTGGAGGGTGATATCCAGGTATTATTGGCAGGAGCTAAGATGCTACTTCGTTGAAGGTACCTAGCTAGACACAGCCGTCTCCTCATCCCAGAGAGAAAAGCAGCGTCAATCGAGCAACCCAGTCAAGCCAGGGCCTGCTACAGCTCTGGCTACTCTTTGCACCAGCACTTGACATGAGACGTTTGTACTGGGCAGGGTTGATTGTGGGGGCCCCACTCGATCTGCTGGGCACTGAGCAGGCCCATGACTGTGTGTGTAAGAGCAACCCCAGGGGAGGGCAGTGTACCGTACAATACATAGAAATTAGAAGATAAATGGGTAAGAAACTGACTGCAGGAACACAAGAGACCTATAGGGCTAGTGCTATAAGAACAGCTCAACCAGTTAGCATAAGTATAAGGCCTTGTACCCAGTGCAGGTGGAGTTGGTCAATAAATTAGTGTAAGTAAATAACAGTGACCTTAAGTCACAAGATGGCATGAAGTTGTGTTTATTGTTTTGTAATCATCACAAGTGTTGCAAACTGCTGACTGATAACTGCAAGAAGGTAGTTTGTGCCAGTTTAGAGTATTTTTGGAGGTGCCCACAGTAATCCAACTAACGCATATGTTAATGAGTATAAACTGCTTAACCTATAGGATAAGGGCACCATGATATGATGAGAGTGAGGAAGTGAAGTTGTGGCAAATGAGGGAAGAGTTACGCACACAGATGCATGAGGACCATCGTGGCCTATGAAACATCTGGTCTCATGTACAGCCCTTGGAGTTCCTCATGGACACGCCAGTGTCGGACCAGGATCTGTCTCCACTCTCAGAGCTTTCCCCAAGGACAGAGCGAGTACGCACCTGCAGTGGGGTGGGTGGTCATCACGGGGCTGTATTACATCCCTTGATACATTTGGGTTGTTTTATGTATTGGACCAATCATTCTAGTGATAAAACTTTTCCAGTAACAGAGGATCTTCCCTGAGTGCGAGCATCGTTGTCGTGCCCCATGGGGCTCCCAAAGCAATGACTCTCATAATGTCCTGGAACAGGAACCTACCAAATCACAGAGTGCTAGCGGGGGAATCCATGTTAATAACCTGATCAATAGCTAACCAATAGATCAGGCAACAGCAGCAACATCCCATGCTGAGGTCCAAGTCTCATAGTCCTGCAGAGCAGCTGGGGGCTGGAGCTTCTTTCTGTGCCTGGTTAGCCAAAGGCTGATCTGCTTCCTACAGACTGTGCCCCCACCCCACAGACCCAGCTGAGCACTGACTCACAGGACCCATCCCAGGGCTGGGGCTGACAAGCAGCGAGGGATTGGCTGGGCTCAGGAAAGTCTTGGCTACACCCCCTTGCATCAGGCCACGCCCCCTATGTCAGCAGCTGGGATGTGGCAGGTGAAGGAGCAGGCAGAGCAGCTCTTTGCACAGAATCCCTGCACTGGGGCGACCCTGCTGGGACCAGTTGCACCCGCTTTAGGGTCACTCTGGGGCTGGCAGGTGCAGGGCAAAGCACCTCGTAAGGGGGCAGTCTGGCCTAGTGACTCTGTGCCATCAGCACTGGCTGGGATGCAGTGCAGGGGATGGAGTTGCTGCTCTCCCAGGCGCCCGACCTTTCTGAGTCCCTGAGGTAGAGGAGGCCACAGCAGATGGGTGATGGGAAGATCTCTGTGTCTCGGGAGCAGCTTTGCTCCGAGTCTGGTTTGTTAAAAATACTCCTCAGCACCGTAGTGCAAAGGGCTACGAGCTGCTAGCGAAACCGGGCCCTTAGGCACGGGCGGAGCAGCTTCTGCAGTGGAGATACCTCTGGTAATACAGTGACCACAGCCCAGGGGCGGCCTGCGGCCAGGTCTCTGTGTTTGTGCATTGCACCAGCAGCATGTGTCTCTAGAGTCACACGAGCTCACTTCCTGACCACAGCTCAGGCTGGGATTATTTATAGGTGGCTTGTGGCTTTGCTCTTTCTTCCTGCAATTTCTTCTCATGTTATATTTTCTCTTCTCAATCCTGAAACTCGGCGCCCAAAATCAAAGCAAAGAACCCACCTCCCAGCTAAAGCAGGTGCCATACCTCTGAGAGTCCCTGTCTTTGAGACAATGCCAGCTCAGTCGCACCGTCTGCCATCAGATGGCAGTAGGTTAGATACATTTATAAGAAGTAGCATCTGCTGCATATGTATGTTCTATTAAAGGTATCAAAATGTCCTGCTCTCTCTCCACTCTCTCCCTTCACTCTCCTCATAGACATCCATCTGGGTCAGGTGCTGCCTCTCCAGAGATGAATCCCCATTAGACTTGCTTTGCTGCAATCTAGGGGCACATCTGCATGCAGTCCTGCCAGTGTATTATAACCCCAGTTGTCCTGGTTACGGACGAGGTGGCAGGGACTTTCCCACACAGCACAATCAGGTGCGACGTAGTACAGTCAGAACCCACGGCAGGAGTAGCTTCCAAAGCAGCTTTGTTGTAAATCTTGTTTTCAGGTGGTTGTAGCTTCACTTAGAGTTTGCCTGTGGGGGTGAAAATTACCAGGCTTGTCCACTGCCCAGAGATAAAAGTTTGAGCAAAACCAGGTGATCTGCTTTGGAGTGGGCGGAAAATGAAAAATATGCACATTCCCCAGTGGTCAAACCATTCTCGCTGCCATTATTTGAGCTGCCCCATAGACACAGGGCCAGGGCTTCCACAGTGCGCTGCTCCCAGGGAGGCACCTGAGTGGAGCTCATTGCGGGGATTGGCCCCAAATGGCTGGCGCTTGAGCTGCAGCTGGGTCTGGAAATAGTCACCTCTCCAGTGTCAAATCCCACAGCCTCAGAGCTCAGCCCAGAGGAGCTAATGTGAGGCAATATCACAGCCTATGGCCTGGGAGTTGGGCTCACAGGGGCTGGTTTGCTCCAGAAAAGGGGCCCAAGGAGTTAACGTGGCTTGGTCACTCTCCAACGTTAAACAGTGACAGGGTCACATCAACATGTTCACTCTTTGGGCCCATACATTCCATCAAAATTAATACACGGCTTTGGGCACCCCTGCGTGAGGCGCCGTAGCAGTGAAGCTTGCTCCTTCCAGTTCTTCCGTCAGACAGCGTTGTGGCTGACAGACAGCTTGATTCTCCCCTGCCACCCCTTTCTTTAAAAGATCCCAAACGTGTGTGATGGGCAGCATACCCCACCCCCTCATTGTTTTGTTCACCATAGGCCTTGTTCCTCCCCCCTTCACAGATGCTGCTTCTCCTTCCCTGCTGCTGGGTCCCAGGGATGCTGCCTGCTTTGCGCACCATGTGCTGAGTCAGGGGGTAGAGGCAGTGGCAGGGTGTGGGACTCCAGCAGCAGGGAAGATGAAGCTGCCCCATGTGGAGGGGAGGGGCTCAGTCAGCAGCCAGCCACCCTGCTCCTTCTCCCTCCCCGCTCTGCATGGACACAGGGAGAGCACCACTGCCAGGGGGAGTGCTCCCTCCTCATTGCTAGGCATCCCCAATCAGTGCTGAGAAATAGGGGTTGGGGCACGTGACCCCCTCCCAGAACATTTCATTTCTGCTCCCCCACGAGCCGCAGTTACATGTCGCCTCTGTAGGTAAGGCACATTGGAAAACGCAATCACAACTTTACATGCAAAATGATGAGGTCTATAATAGCTGAGATCACTCAAGAAAGAGATCTTGGAGTCATTGTGGGTAGTTCTCTAAAACATCTGCTCAATGTGCAGTGGCAGTCAAACAAGCTAATGGGATGTTAGGAACCATTAGGAAAGGGATAGATAGCAAGACAGAAAATATCATAATGCCACTGTGTAAATCCATGGTACACCCACATCTTGAACACTGCGTGCAGTTCTGTTTGCCCCATCTCAAAAAAGATCTATTAGAATTGGAAAAGGTGCAGAGAAGGGCAACAAAATTGAATAAGGGTATGGAACAGTTTCCATATGCGTGGAGATTAAAAAGAGTGGGACTTTTCATCTTGGAAAAGAGACAAGTAAAATGGGATATGATAGAGGTCTATAAAATTGTGAATGATGTGGAGAAAGTGAATAAGGAAGTGTTCTTTATTCCTTTACATAACACAAGAACCAAGAATGACCCAATGAAATTAATAGGCAGCAGGTTTAAAACAAACAGAAGGAAGTATTTCTTCACACAAGGCACAGTCAACCTTTGGAACTTGTTGCCAGGGGATGTTGTGAAGGCCAAAACTATAACGAGGTTTAAACAACAAACAAACAAACAAACAAAAAACCAGATACATTTCTGGAGGATAGGTCTATCAATGGCTATTGGCCAAGATAGTTTGGGATGCAATCCCATGCACTAGGTGTCCCTAGCCTCTTCTTGCCACAAGCTGGGAGTGGACGACAGGGGACAGATCGCTCGTTGATTGCCTGTTCTGTTCATTCCCTTTGAAGGACCAGGCATTGGCCATTGTGAGAAGACAAGATACCGGGCTAGATGGACCACTCTTCCCACCCAGTATGGCCATTCTCATATTCTTATCCATCAGGCCTGATTTCCGACACACCAATTTTGATTAATTAATTTCCCATCCCACACGTCTCCCGCTTATCAAGCATGATCTTAATATAGTCCTTGAATTATATCACTAGGCCTTATTACTGGGTCTAATTCAGTCTTCCTGTCTCCCCCTTTCAGCTTTCCCCATCAGCCTGTCTTGTGGTGCTACATAAACATTTATCCTCTTTCCCAAAGTTGGGCCCATATTAGGATAAATTGGTAGGCCCAGTTATTGCTGCAGGGATCTGATGAGGGCCAGCTCCAGCCTTTTTGCCGCCCCAAGCGGCGGGAAAAAAAAAGCTGCGATCAGCGGCACTTCGGCAGCAGCTCTACCGCCGCCGCTTCATTCCTCGGTGGCAATTTGGTGTCAGGTCCTTCCCTCTGAGAGTTACTGAGGGACCTGCCTCTGAAACGCCGCCGAAGAGCCGTACATGTCTCCCCTTTCTGTTGGCTGCCACAAGCACCTGCTTCCTTTGCTGGTGCCTGGAGCCGGCACTGGACCTGATCCTGGATCAGACCAGCCCTTCTCAATGCAGCTCCCAGTCTTCGGGGTTCTCTGAGGCTGTGGGATCTGATACAGGAAAAATCAGCCTGTATGAAAATTGAAATGCTGGAAGTTCAGCTCAGAAGGGCTGGTCTGACCCAGTACCCAAACCCCAACGCTCAGAGCTTGGGAACAGCCGAGAGCCTGCCCAGCAATCGTGAGAGAGGAGCTCAGAGAGCAGCTTCCAACCGCACAAGGGAGCGAGTGTCCCCCTGGCCGCAGCCAGGCCCATAGCAGACACAGCCCCACCTTAGCAGAGAGACTGTGGCTTTTCACACCTTAATCTTATGGTCAAGATACAGACTAGCGAGCGCCTGCTGCTTCTCTGGTCCCTTCTTCCTGCAGATCAGAAGGGGAGAGGTCAGATCAGAGAGCCACGGAGACGTCTCTCACTGAGACTGGCCTTCCCTGCAGCATCGCCAGACCATGCTGTTTTCACCGCGTCCCCTGAGCATCCTGACGCTGGGCCTCTGGCTTCTATGTGAGTATGGCCAGCACTGGCCAGGTTTAGCTGGAAGGGTGAGATCACCGGGCAGAGAATCCTTAGCTTAATTAGGGTCTGATCCTGTGATGTGCCAAGCCCTCTGGTGACGTGCTGTGTGGATCTGAAAGTGCCAGCACTGCACAGGATGGGATCAGAGCTTGCCACCTCGCACCAAAGCTTGCAATAGATTTAATAACAGCAATTGCATGTTTAATTAGCACCACCTGACTCAGGATTAAGGACTATGGAAATCACTGGTTAGATTCCAGTGCTGAAACTCAGCAATGAGGTCATTGCGTCACCCCAAAATGCTTTGTCGTTTTCCAAGATCTGAACCCTGGTCCTGAGCCCACACACACCACACTGCACTCACACCCCAAGGCTGCCAGTGTGTGAGTGTGTTTGCCACCTTCACACCCACAGCATGTCACATGGGGGTGCAGATGTCTGTGGACACAACACTGGGGCTTCCATCCACGACAACGAACCCTCCAGATTTGCACCATGCCACTCACTGCACACACAAAAGGCACAAGCCCGTGCAAGCTGGCTGGGCTGGACACAGAAGTGGATCCCCATTTGCACAGTGGGATGCTGTTTTGCACACTCAGATTCATGTATAAATATTGGCATGCACAGAATCACTGGTTTGAGATTGATGAAACCTAAACTGGAGATGACACCCAGGGAGGGAAAATGCTACATGTTCACCTCACACACAGGTGCAAAGAGCAGAACTGCCACATACACAGCCAAATGTGATTAGATTTTATGGGATAACGATGGAATTTCCCTGGGATTTGAAAAGCTCAGTTTACATTAATTAAAATTGCAGTAAATCATTAATTACTGTGACCATTAACAGTACCAGAAGGCTGGTCCATGGTTGGCACTTTAGAGACGAGGGACGAATTCTCTTCTCTGCCACAAACTGTCTGGGTCACCTTGGGCCAGGCACTTAGCCTCTCCATACAATGGGGATACCAGCTCTGCCTGCTGCACAGGGTGTTCTGTGAATTGCTCTTTGCTGATATTTATGGTGAATGCAAAATATGCCGAGCTAAAGAGCTGAGGATCAGGAGACAAACCTGCGTTCAGCCTCCCACTGACTCTCCTAGCTGCATTTCCCCAGCGTGTATGTGCTCATGGGCCCGATCCTGCACATTGCTTTGCTGGTTTAGGCCCTGACACCTGCCCAGAGCCCATTCAAGTCAAGGGATGCCCATTTGAGTGCAAGGGACGGATCATTGACCTGCAGGATCAGGGCCATGGACATGTCAGTCCTGATCCTGCTCCCACTGCAATGAATGGGACCCCAATAGTGCAGGATCTGGCCCATAACACGGCATGGGGTCAGGGTTGGCTATTGTCCTAGCCCATCTCCAGTGGGTCTCTGGCACGCTCACACCAGCCTTCAGCCAGGGGTCTGGGGTCCAGCGAGCTCTACATGCTGGTACAGGGAGCCGTTCCTTATCCACACTCAGAGTGAAACACACCAGCTAACCCGGGACTTCTCCCCAGGCAAATAAGTTATAGACTGTGGGCCAGATCCCCTGCTGGTGTACATGCACCTGGCTCCATTGCTCCAAAAGGGGCAGATTCCTAGCTGGGATCCTTGGGACAGTTCACACTGGAAGCTGGACACCAAGCACTCACTGAGCTGCACTTTGTGCTTGTGAAAATCCCCCGTGGTGAGAGGAAATTGGCTCCAGGGAACTTACCAGCAAATTCATTCCAACTCTGGTATCAGAGGGGTAGCCATGTTAGTCTGGATCTGTAAAAGCAGCAAAGAGTCTTGTGGCACCTTATAGACTAACAGACATTTTGGAGCATGAGCTTTCGTGGGTGAATACCCACTTCGTCGGATGCATGTCCAACTCTGGTGAGGGGATAAACCCAGGGGCGGAATGTGGCCCATTGTTATTCTGGGACTGAATTTCTCTCTACTGGCTGGGGCTAGATTTGCCTGGGCCCGCGAAGGCCAGAGACTCTCACTTTCCTTTGAGGACGCACCTCTACTTCGAGGTCCAGTTACTTTAATTCCCCGTTCCACCTCCCCTCCTGCACTGAGACTCCTTTGTGTTTACTTCACAGGCTCCCTTGTCATGAGCCAGGAAATCTGCAGCTCTCCCGGTGAGTGACTGTTCCCTGTAAGTGCAGGTCAGATCCCCAGCTGATGTAAATCGGCTCTGCAACCATTGCCGAGAATGCTGCTTTGCTGATTGACACCAGCGGAGGATCTGGCCCCAGGTGTTTAACACTGGTGTGTTTGCTCCCCAGGCAGTCTCCAGGCCCCGCGGCTGTTTCTGGACAGGCTGTCAGCTCATCAAGGAGAAACGGCCTTGCTGTCGTGTTTAGTCCCTTGTGGCATCTCAGTGACCCGCATTGCCTTCTGCAAAGATGGGAAGGAAATTTTTGTCCAGCCCAAGGGAGGAAACACACTCGTCTACGACTCACCCTACACAGTGTCCAGGGAGAGTGCAGGGGCCTTTTCCTGCATCTACCAACTCAAGGATGACAATAACCAGGAGAACAATTCTCTCCCCAGCGACCCCCGGTATCTTCACATGGCAGGTAATACAATGCACTAATGGTGGGCTTGGTGCAGAGGGTCAGGGAGCTGGGACGGGCTGGGTTCACACCATGATATCTAGAGTTAAGATGTAAAACTTCCCTCTCCTTCCCCGACATTTCGCACGTGAGAACTCTGTCCCTGGGGCAATGGTTACATGGTTTTAGTGAGGAAAAACCATCCTGTCATCATGGTGAGGAAGAGCAGGTTTTCCCCACTAATTAAAAGACAAAATATTGTGATTGTCTCTGAGGGGCAGAGTGAAAATGGACAAACCGTCACACAGATATTCAACAGGTTAAGTGTCATCATGGTTTACTTTACTAAAACCTTCATGAAATACAAGTACGGAACAGAGCAGCAAGACTAACTGGTTTTTTGGCTCACTGGCTATTTCAAAAAATTGGGAGGGGGGAATTATTTCAGATTGACTCGAAAACAATTTTTTTCAAAATTTTCAGTGAATCAAAAAGTTGAAAAAACCCCTGCGTGAGGCTGCCATTCTACACCTCACGGGTATGAGGCTTTTGGCATTTGAAGTGATGTGTAATCGCTGTGTATGTTCCCCACAGATGGTGAGGGTTCTGGAGGGGAGGCATTGCTCCAAGGTAAATGGTTTTGCTCCCTGCTGTGGGATTTCCCTGTAGGAAAGCAGGAGGGCTGGGCTGGGATTACAGGGGGAGCACCTGCCAATCTCAATGGGGAGACTTAACTCCACCACAGGTGGCTGGTGGGCAGGAGGCTGCAGGAGCTCATCACCATCTGGGGAATGTAACATGTCTAGGCAGCCCCACATGCCACTATCGTCTCTCCAGGAGGCTGCAATGTCCCCGTGCTGTGGCTGTGGTTTGGAGGGAGCTGGTTTCTTACCCAATGGCAATGGAGGTCATGGCTGTGCAGAGCCTGGCGGGGGCAGAGACAGAGTTTGGATTCCACAGGCAGCAGAGACAGGAGATAAACGAACTAGCCAGTTCTCCTATTTCAGAGCCCCCAGCGATTGCCTCCATGTGTGTCCCTGTGACAGGGGTCTGGGGAGGAGCCCAGCAATGTCAGGGTTCATGTGGGCTCTGGCTTTGTGATGCAGCATCAGGCACAAACATCTGGCCAGGGAGTCAGTGGCTGCCAGGCTGTGATCCTGCCCCGCGCTGGTCAGCAGCAGGCCATGGCAGGGTTACCATACATCCGAATTTTGCTCTCTTTTGGGCCTCTGTTATTTCTGCCCTGCTCTGAAGGCGATGCTATGCCTGCTGCGGGGCCCTGCCCCCTCCCCATTCAAAGCAGAAAGAAACTTTGTCCCTTCCCTCCCCTTTCAGCGCCCCGCCCCCTTTCCCCAGTAGTGTCCTGTATTTGGGAACTTGAATTGTGGTAACCCTAGACCATGGTGTCAGTGCTGCCTCTTGGAAATGGCTCCATGACACAGGTGAGGGGCCGACCCCAGATGCACCTGCCTTGGTGCTGGGTACAGGGTGGCAAAGAACCAGTGCTGAGTGAGATACCTGCGGGGTTAGGAGCCAGGCATGAGGCCTCTAAACAGCTGGGCTTGTGGGACATTCACAGGCTCCCTGACGTATCATGGCCAGGTGCGATGTCCCCTGTGCAGAAGGGCCAGCGCTCGGCAGAGGCACCTCCAGACAGGCTGTCAGCAGGACTCATGTTGCTAGTTCACCTCCACCTTCAGAGTGCTAACCCTGCTCCATCCCCTGTCCCAGGGCCTGCTATCCTGATCTGGGCCTGGATCCTCCGTTCTGTGCTGGTCCTGCTCCTGCTGGCATCTGCCCCAATCATCACCTCCATCCTGAGGAAAAGACCCATCACTCTGTATGATCCGGAAGGCTCTGTGTGGAATGGCAGGGAGGAAGAGGAAGGAGAGGTGACCGATGGCTCTGGGTGTCCCCCCTGTCCTGGGCAGGTTGTAGGGTTGGCTGGGATTACAGAGAGGTCTTTGGGTTATGCCATTGTGCAGAAACATGTCCAGGAGACTCAAGGGGAGTAACTCATTGATCAGACTTTGGCGGGGTTTCCCTGAAAATGTGGGACACCAAGCAGTCCCTTGCCATGGGCTATGAGCGTTAGCTTAACTCCAGACCCACCCATTTCCCCCTCTTCCCAGGCCAGTGGCTGGGCCAGCTCCTGTTCTCTGTGTCTGTGTCCTGGGGCAGATCTGGTGAGCACGGCCCATCTCCTCACACTGCCCTGCTCTTCAGTCACACCAGTGTGTGTGTGTGTGTAAATCCAGAAGAACCCCATGGACTGCAGCAGCTTTACCCCGGGGTCATGCATGTGTCACCAGGCCAGGATCCAGCCCCTGTGTTTGAGCAGAGACATATTTGCTTAATAAGGGTTTAATATTCACTCCTGCTGAGCCCGGCTTGGGGTGAGGGAGCCGGATCCAGCAGGCCACAGCTGTGGGCCCTGCTCCGGTACCACACAGACAAAAGGGAGCGCTGTGAGCTCACTGCGATAACTGGAATTGTCACAGCAGCTGAACTCTTTGGACCCCTCCACCCCCCAGCCCCCACACACTGTTCCCCAGAGGCTGTGATTTCTATCTTCGGTTGTTGTAGCATGGGGCATACATTTAAGTATGAGCCGTGTTTCATTCAGCCCCCGAACCCCACTCTGCTCTGCATTACAGGCATGTTCTACAAGTTTAAGCTGTAAAGAGTCTGAAATATTTGTTGACAAATATGAAATGTTTTAAAGTGGTTACAGAAAATAAGCCGCAGTTTGGTGTTTTACTCTGTGTCAGGCCAGGTCTGGAACAATACGTACTGTCACCTGCTCTACCAGGGGCTGGACTGGGGGCTATTCTTCCAGCCCCTCAGCCATGCTGAGAATGCAGCACAGTGACCACCCCCAAGACAGAAATGAGCACGGCAGACGAGTGACAGGGAGATCATTGCATCACAAGAGCAGCATCGCTCTGGGGCTGTGTGTCTATAAATACTGCCAGGTTGTGGGGACAGGGTCCGGGGGGAGAGACTCCTACGCTGGGAACAGCGACCACAGCCAGTAACCACGGCCCTGTCTCTCTGCTCACCTCACAGGCAGTGCAGGGCTCTGTATAGAACTAGGCTTGGGCGGTTTTGATTGTTATTGGTAAATGTCAGCAAACATCAATTTCCCAGCATGCACCCAAACTCATGAGAAAATATTTCCATTGATAATAATAGAAACTTGCAGTTAAGCAAAGTAAGAGACATGCTGCGTGAGACATTATTAGAGGCTGATTTAAGGATATTTACTGTGTATATTTTGACATGGGATTATGACAATTAGTGTTTTAATGGTTATAAAGCTTTAACCTTTTGAATCTCAATGTCTACTGTCATTAAATAATTATTGTCTGACCCCCGTTGTAATTTTCTCTACTGTGAAATACAAATCAATAAACATAAAAATGTTGCCGAAAACCCATGATTTTAACCAATAGTGAACATTTAAATTGATAAATGTTAAAAAAAACCTTTAAATCAATATTGACATTATCTGACAAAATTATAATATAATAAAAATTGAATCCTATTTATAACCTTGGGCTAGGACCTGCGGAAGCTACCTGGGGACATCATCCAGAAACAGAGACAGCACATGTTATGGGGTCAGTCATGTGACTCTGCCACACACCCCAAGTGATGTCCCAGCACCCCCATTGTGATCTGCCCATGGGCAGCTGGGCATAGTGTTGTCCACACACAGAGAGGGATGGGACGTGGCATGCTCGAGTTCAAGCATCCTGGCAATTAGATGGAACAGGGGCCTCTCCCAGGGCATGGGGGCAGTGTGGGGAGAGGGTGCAGCGACGCACATGGCTAGAAAAGGGACAAGGGGATTGTCTGGTGGGGGGAGGGGACTGGTTACTTCTTTATAAAGAGCCCCAGAGAGCCCTGCTGGGGAAATGGAACAAACTGGAAAATGGGATGAATTAGCAGGGTGAGAGCACAGAAGCAGATGGTGCTCATGCATGAGGGGAAATGGAGGCCATTGTTATGAGGATGGCCACCACTTCCCACTGTTTCCAATGGGTCTGACACTGCCATGTCAGTGACGCCTTGGGGTATGAAAGTGGGGGTGCCTCAAGTAAAGATGGTCACCATTTCCCATTGTTTCTAAGGGTATTGAAGCCACAGTCTTCAATCCTGACATCCACAATAAGAAAGAGTTGCCACTTTTACTTGGGGCAAACTCTCTGCCACATTGCGGATATCGGGGGCCATCTTCTCTGAGGCCAGCCTATGACTTCACTTCCATTTGAAAACGACGAGGAAATTGGACATCTGTGTCATGAGCACCCTGCCAAGGCTTTAGAAAAATGATAACCATTACCCAGAGGGCAGCCTACGTCTTCAATCCAAGCAGAAACAATGGAAAATGGGAGCCATCTTTACTAGGGGGCTACCTCCCTTTCACATCCACAGTACTCAATGACGTAGTGACCATTTTCCCTGAAGGCAGCCTGTAATGTCAATCTTATTGGGAACAAAGGGAAATGGGAGCCATCTTTACTAGGGGCAACTTCAATTTCACATTTCGAGGCTGTAGTGTCATGGCAACCATCTTCCCCCTGGACAGCTACAGGCTTTCTTTATAATGGCATTAAAGTCACAGGCTTCCCCCTAGAGTGATAGCCGCCATGTTGCTATACCCTCAGGATGTGAAAGGGAAGTCTTCCTTAATAAAAACGACTGCCATTTCTGACAGCAGGACACGAGGGGAGGAATTTCCAAAGGGGCTTGAGTGTCTGAGGTGCTGACTGCCATGAAAGCCCAGGAGTAAGCGGTGTCTGACTCCTTTGGGGACTTTTCAACACCTAACCCTAAATTAATGTTGTTATTTTGGAAACAGCTCCATTTTTAGGGGCTCTATCTGGAGAACCTCTTCCTCAAGGGGCCTCTGATTTCCTTCACACGCTCTGCCTCAGCCACTCACCCAGGCTTCCACTTTTCAGGTGGATTTGACTTGTTCTGTGGATTTTAGGCAAAGTTTAAAATTCTGCTTTAAACAGAATCTTTGTTGCTGCAATAACTATGGAGAAGCCACTATTGCTCTGTAATTCTCACTCTGGCCTAGCCTGGAGGTTGGGCTCAGAGGGGCTGGCCTAGTCCAGTATCAAGCCCAAAGGTGGAGATTTGGGTTCAGATGGGCTGGTCTGATCCATTATCAAATCCCAGAGGTGGGAAGTCGGACTCAGAGGATCAACCCCCCAATCCTCAGCATTTGGGAACAACATAGAATCTGCCCAACTCGTGAGCAAGAAGCTGTGCAAGCAACCTCCCCCTCTCACCAGGGAGCGAGGTCCCCGGCCATTGCGAGGCCGGTAGCAGACACGGCCCCATCTCAGCCACAGAGGCTGTGGCTTTTCTTCTCTCTGAACCTTGGGGAGCACATGGCAGATCAGAGAGCGCCTGTGGCTTCTCTGCTCCCTGCAGATCAGCAGCGGAGAGGCCAGATCAGAGAGCCACGGCATTTCTCTCACTGAGACACTAAGGAGAAGAGCCTGAGAGACGGCCCCTGGATCCCTGAGAGGCAGATGCCGCCGTGGCATTGCCAGACTGTGCGGTTATCACGACTTGTCCCCATGATCCTGCTGCTGGGCCTATGGCTTCTCTGTGAGTATGGATCCAAGGGGCTGGGTTGGGCTTTAGGAGAAGGCTGAGATGAGACAGGCAGAGAATTGTTTGCTTAATTAGCCCTGATAGGCATGTTCCAGGTGTGCTGTTAGACTGGCATCGCTGTCCTAGACCCCACAGAGGCCTGTGCCAGTCCCCCTTCCCCCCACCCCCGCCACACACACACACCCCTGGTCCCCAGTACATCCCTAGCACTGCCACACACTCTTACTTTTCCCTGCTTATAGTTTTCTATATCAGCGGATTTAAAGCACTTTCAACCCTGCAGGCAAAATCCACATATTTTAACAGCTGCAATGTCTGTGCAATCGCAGGCCCTCGCCCTAATACGGACCCAGCACTGAGTGTTGCCAGGGCCATTTTAAATCACTCATTTATCTGATCCACACATGGGGGAAAGGCGAGAGTTTGGGGAAGAGCTATAGGAATGATGCAAGGTCTGGAACAGCTGCCTGACAGTGAGAGGCTGGCAGAGCTCAGTCTGGTTTGCTGCTGGGAGAGAAGGTTAAAAGGTGACTTGATCACAGCATATAATCCCCTCTGCAGGGAGATTTCTGACAGCAGAGGTAGATTTCTTTAATGGAGCAGACAAAGGCTGAATGAGAGCCAACAGCTGGAAAGTGAAGACAGACTAATTCCAACTGGAATAAGGCCCACGTTGGGAGGGTGGCTCATTTACCACTGAAGGAGGTTAACAAGGGATGCAGTTGATTCTCTGTCACCTGGAGTTATTAAATGAGGAGTGGATGCCTCTGTAAGAGATGCTGTCTAACTCAAACATAGGTTCTTGGCTAGATGCATGAATCACCTTGTCAGGTTCTCTGGACAGTCCTTTGCAGGAGGTTAGAGCCAGATGATCACAATAGTTTCTTCTGGCCTGAGAATCCATGGGTCTAGGGACCCCTTTGCTCAGCAGTGCAGCTCGGTGGGTGAGAAGCCATTGCAAGGAAGAGGGATTAGTTGGAAGAGTCTGATTAACAAATGCAGTTTTTTGTACAGGAGAGATTTAAAGGAGGGGATTCCACAGCTGTCACCAGCCTGCCTCAGTATGCTGCCTTGCTGGGAGACTGTCCATTGATTTTAAACTGAATTAAGTGTTCTTCCGCACATCTGGCTGCACTACTAACAGGAATTTGTATTTTATTTAAAAGGTTCGCTTGCTGCAAGCCAGGAAATGTGTAGCTCTCCAGGTGAGTGTCGGCTACATTAGAAGAAGAGAAGGTGCCTAATAATGAGTGCAGTGGGGCTAGGAGTCAGGACTCGGCGAGGGGAGTGGGGTCCAGTGGGTTAGAGCAGATCCCTGGGAGGTCAGGACTCCTGGGTTCCATTTTTAACTCTGACACACAAAGCCCAAACCTGCTTCCTGTGGTAGAATTCCTTGTAACTTCATTGAGAACAAGATCAGACCAAATCCTCTGTTGGTGTAAACCGGTTAATCTCCATGGAAGTCAGAGGAGCTGCATCCATTTACACCAACTGAGAATTTGTTCCATCAAGTTTCAGCACCTAATGTAAACCAGGGCCAAATCCAGTGACCATGTAGCCAGCACTGTGACACATGAGGTGTCCAGTGAGCGGTGATAGATCAAACCTTGCTGAGCAGTGGAAATCGCACCCATTTGGTATTCAGTGGGGACTGAATTCAACCAGTGGCGTAAGTGAGTGCATGTCCTGCTTAGACCAGAGCTGGACCCTGACTCTGAGGACTCAGAGTATTGGGGTCAGTGCAGCATCAGTGTAAGTGTCTTGGGGCCTGACTCCCCTCTGTCGGGTGGGACTCCATTTACTTGTGGGGAGTTACTCCTGATTTACACCAGTGTGGGTGGAGAGACAGCTATTTGGGAGGGAGGTGGCTGCTTTTCCTTGCACACAGCCGGGAGACGCTTTTCCTGTAACACTCACACCTCCCATCCCATTACACCCCCAATGGGACAAGCTACCTGGCCATTGTGTGCTACTCCGGTGACCCCAGCATCTGCCATCCCACCAGAAATGGCCCATTGACGTGGGTTCACATGGCAGCACAAAGCTGCTGATACACACAGAGGCATCCAATTCCAATCCCAAATGAGGGCAAATTGCAATCTCCACCCTCTGCCTGTCTCCTGGCTGAACCCTTCCAATCTATGGCACTGCACTGGCATAGAAGGGGAGCATACACTGGGGCATCAGGCCCCAAAGTGGGGCAAGTAAAGGCTAAAATCTCTGCACCCTCCCAGGGCATCCTGTCCCTCCCTCCAGACACCACAGCCTCAGGGAATGACACCACCCAGGGGCCAGATCCCAGCTGGTGTAAATCAGCATTGCTTCATTAGTGTCAATGGAGCCAGATCCCCAGCTGGTGTAAATCAGCATTGCTTCATTAGAGTCAATGGAGCCAGATCCCCAGCTGGTGTCAATCGGCCCCACTCCAAAGGAGTGAATGGAGCTTTGCTGATTGACCCCAGTGCGGGATCTAGCCCCAGGTGTTTAACACTGGTGTGTTTGCTCCCCAGGCACTCTCCCCGCCCCGCGGCTGTTTCTGGACAGGCTGTCAGCTCATCAAGGGGACACGGCCTTGCTGTCGTGTTTAGTCCCTTGTGGCATCCCAGTGACCCGCATTGTCTTCTGCAAAGATGGGAAGGAAATTTCTGTCCAGCCCAAGGGAGGAAACACACTCATCTACGACTCACCCTACACAGTGTCCAGGGAGAGTGCAGGGGCCTTTTCCTGCCGCTACCAATTCAAGGATGACAATAACCAGGAGAACAATTCCCTCCCCAGCGACCCCCGGTACCTGCATGTGGCCGGTAATGCACTGCACTAATGGTGGGCTTGGTGCGGAGGGTCAGGGAGCTGGGATGGGATGGGGTCACACCATGATATCTAGAGTTAAGATGTAAAACTTCCCTCTCCTTCCCTGACATTTCGCAGGTGAGAACTCTGTCCCTGGGGCAATGGTTACATGGTTTTAGTGAGGAAAAACCATCCTGTCATCATGGTGAGGAAGAGCAGGTTTTCCCCACTAATTAAAAGACAAAATATTGTGATCGTCTCTGAGGGGCAGAGTGTGAAAATGGACAAACCATCACACAGATATTCAGCAGGTTTATCATCATCATGGTCTACTTTACTAAAACCTTCATGAAATACAAGTACGGAACAGAGCAGCAAGACTAACTGGTTTTTTGGCTCACTAGATATTTCAAAAATTGGGAGGGGGGAATTGCTTCAGATTGACTTGAAAACAACTTTTTTTTCCCGAATATTTCAAATAAAAACGTTGAGTGAATCAAAAGTGAATCAAAAAGAAAAACCTGCTTGAGGTTGTTCTTCTACCCCTCCTTTGTATCAGGCATTTGGCTGTTTGAAGTGATGTGTGATCGCTGTGTATCTGCCCCACAGGTGGCGATGGCTCTGGAGGGGGCACATCACCCCAAGGTAAATGGTTTTGCTCCATGCTGTGGGATTTCCCTGTAGGAAACCGGGAAGTTTGGCCTGGGCTGGGATGAGGGGGGAGCACATGCCTGTCTCCGTGGGGAGACTTTACCCTGCCACAGGTGCCTGGGTGGGCAGGCGGCTGCCGGGGCTCACCTCTGTCTGAGGAATGTAAAATGTCCAGGCAGCCCCACATGCCACTATCTGCTCCCTAGTGAGCCCTGGTATCTGCACGTGGCCGGTAATGCTCTCAGCTAGTGTTAACAAGGAACAAGAAGGCGTGAAGACCCTGCTGGGCAGAGAGGCAAAGAGGAACTGAGCTGGTGCCCTGTGCCGGACCCGGCACAGAAACTCTGCCCAAGTGATGAGGATTCAGATAGTGGTTGTTAACGCGGCCCCAGCTATAGTCGAGGGGCCCAGCTCACCTCCGCGCCCCCACGGATTGCCATCGGTGTCACTCCATTGCAGTCATCTATTGCAATCAGTGGTGATGCACTGGTGTCAAGCTGGCATCACACAAGGGTGAATCTGGGAAATCAATTTCTGTTATAACCCCCTGTCGTCAGTCACTCCTCACTCTGGGAAACTTCCATCTCTTGTGGTGACTTTTTTCATGCTCGCCTCTGTCCCAGGGCGAATGGTTTTTGGAGGCATAGCAGGAAAATAGAAGAACCATTGAGCCCATAGTGTGGCTGCTGCCCAGGTGCTAGTGGCAGGTGTGATCCTTGTCAGTTTAGCTGCGATTCAAGACTCCTGACCCCCAGGAGAGGAACCCTCCCTCCCCCTTCCCCCAGGATGTCAGCTCAGAGCCCAGAAAGAGGGCTGTGATATTCCTCTCCTAAAGGGGGAAGTTAGCACAGGAGGCCTGAGGACCCTTGAATCGAAGCAGAACCAGGGATGGAGTAATTTGATGCCCTAGAAGAGATCTAATCAATGAGACCCCATAAAGGGAGGAGGGGTCTTGGTTCAAGTGTGCTTGGCCCCTGGCGCTCACCCCTCTGATCCTGTATCCCTGGCCCAGGGGCTTCCCCATCCCCCCCGGATCCCTATCCCAACCCCTGGGGCTCACCCTTCATCCTGGATCCCTTTTGTGTTCTGGATGCTCCCAGCCCCACCCACATCAGTCCCTGGGCTCCTCTGTGCCAGCCTAATCCCCTGCTTTTCTCTCTCTTCCTGGCTGCTCCAATGGTTTTTTAGGACAGGGAGCCATTGTGGGACTCGCCCTCACCACCAGCCTGGCTCTGGCGCTGCTGGGCTGTTTTCTCATGAGGACAGGTAGGTGCCGGTGGGGTGGAGCATGAGCTGGGGCGGGCGGCTGTTCCAGAGCATCGCTCTGACACGTTAAATCCCACGCCAATGGCAGTGAAGGGCACGTCTGCAGCTGTAACCCGGCTGAGGCAGGGGAGCTGAACTGACTGGTCTGAGATCACCCAGCACTGAGGTCTCTGGGCAGCTGTCCCCTGCACTAACCACTGACCAGTGCAGCCTCTGTGGATCTGCGGCTGCAGGGCACTGTGGGTAGCTAGACCCCACAGACCAGCAGGGAGGTGCAGCACATCGGGGGCCGAGGTGCACACCGCCAGGGTGGCTCTGGCCTGACAGTCGCCCCAGGCTGTGACGTGTACTGAGCTCCCCTAACACTATTTTCTTTCTCTCGGTAGTTGTGTTGCGCTGCAGGACTCACAGGTAGGAGGGAGCCTCGTCCTGACTCCCAGCTCCTTTCTGGGGTTGTTCCACAGGGGATGCCAAGGACTGGGGGGGATCATTGCTGCCCTGCCTGGGACTCTGCCCTGGGGAGATCACCTGGGCTGTAGCCCCTGGCTACCCACAATGCAAATTCTCCTGTGGTTCTGCTGGGGCCTGACCCTAGTCTGGAAGCCTCACCCCTCCCCCCAACCCCCCGAGGGTGATGGTGCTGCTGCCCTTCTTCCCCCATCACTAATGGCCTCACCCTGCCCCTCCCCCGGCCCCAGCCTCAGGTGCTGCACATGGGACTGACACAGCTCTCATTCCACACAGGGATCCTGGCCCAGACTGGAGCAGCCCAGACTCTTCTGATCAGATCCAGTGTAAGAGCCTGTTGTTCTGGCACTGCCCTGGTGGGAGTTCGGCTCCCGCCTTTTGTCCGTCTGTTGGCCGGCATCACAGTCCGGGGTGTTGGGGCCAGAAGGGGCCCTGGGTAGCCAGGCCAGAGAATCCTGCCCTGATGGGGACTGTTCTCCCTGTTGCCTCAGCCTCTGCCCAGCCCAGTGACGAGGTGACGGGAGCCCCTGGTCCTGGGCAGGGACGGGACTGGCTGGAGCAGCGTCTGCCACAAACTGCAGGGTGGCTGCAGGGGCCTGGGCAGACACCTCCCTGCATGGGGAGAAAGGAGACACATGACAGGAACAAACAGCATCGCCCCGTTATCTGGGCCCCACCCCTTCTCTGATGCTCCACCCCTGTGCAGTCCATCCCCCCTCCCTCTGTTGCTATCCCCGCCCTCACTCACTAGCTCATTTTCACCGGGCTGGCTCAGGGGGTTGGGGTGTGGGAGGGGGCCAGAAATGAGGAGTTCAGGGTGGAGGGGGGTCTCCAGGCTGAGGCAGTGGATTGGGATGTGAGAGGAGATGAAGGCTCTGGCTGAGCATATGGGCTCTGGGGTGGGGCCGGCAATGTGGGTTTGGGGTTGCAGGAGGGGGGTCCAGGCTGGGTGGTGGAGCTGAGGGGTTCAGAGTATGGTAGGGGGCTCTGGGCTGAGGCAGGGGGTTGGTGTGTGAGAGGGGGAACAGGCTCTGGGCTGGGAGTGCGGGTTCCGGGGTGGGGCCAGAAATGAGGAGTTCAGGTTGTGGGAGGGGGCTGCAGGCTGGGGCAGAGGTTTGGGGTGCAGGGATGTGTGAAGGCTCCGGCTGAGGGTGTGGGCTCTGGAGTGGGGCTGAGGATGAGGGGTTTGGGGTGCAGGAGGGTGCTCCACACTATGGCCAAGGGGTTCAGAGGATAGCAGGGGGATCAGGGCTGGGGCAGGGGGATGCGACATGGTGGGGGGCAGGAATGGAGGTTCTGGGTGGTGCTTATCTCAAGCAGATCCTGGAAGCAGTGTCATGTCCTCCCCCCAGCTCCTATGTAGAGGCATAGCCAGGCAGGTCAATGTGCTGCCCAGTCTGCAGGTGCCTTCCCTGCAAACCCCATTGGCTGTAGTTCCCAGCCAATGGGAGCTGCAGAGCTAGCAATTGGGGCAGGGGCAGCATGAGTAGCCCCCTGGCTGCCCCTACCTGTAGGAGTCAGAGTGGGGACATGCCACTGCTTCCAGGAGCTGCGTGGAGCCAGGGCAGATAGGGAGCCTGACTTAACCCTGCTGTGCCACTGACAGGACTTTTAATATCCTGGTCAATGGTGCTGACTGGAGCCACCAGGGTCCCTTTTCGACTGGGTGATCCAGTCAGAAACCAGACACATGGCCGCCCTATCCAACATGGGCAGCAGGCTGGGTACCCAGTGTCCATTGGGCCAGCCAGCCCATTAGGGCTCACACTGTGGTGTCCGGTGCTGTCTCTCCTCAGTGGGCCCAGCTGGGGTCAGGGATGGATCTGTGTCCCTGGGAGACGTGGGGCAGTGTCTCTCCGGGGTGTGGGGCAGCTTGTGAGGATGCACTGACCTCGGTTCTCTCCCCCAGACGCCGTGGTCACCGGAGCCCACGCTGACCAGGTGAGTCGCCGTGACGGTGCTCACAGTTGGCCGGGTTTGGGCAGAACGTTCCCATGGAAACAGGCACCAGGAGTTACAGCTAAATCTGGGAATCCCCTGGGCTGATCCCAGTGTCAGCACCTCAGGCCTGGCCAGTAGTGAGGGTCACCGCGGAGTGATCCCAGCCCCAGGAGATAAATAGTGACCATCTTGGCATGAAGGAGGAAAGAATTGAAGAATCTGAGTTTCATCCTGCAGTCAGTTTCATTTCACTGTAGCTCCACTGGAGTCAATGGGATCAGATCCGCCACTGGTGTAAATCAGCCGTAGCTCCATTGATGTCAATGAACCAAATCCCCAGTGAGTGTAAATCAGCCTCACGCCTGTGACAGCAATGGAGTGACGCTGATTTACACCAGCTGGGGATCTGGCCCCAGACATGCAATAGAAGAAAAGAGAAGGGTTTGTCTGTGGGTCCCTGATGACATCCCAGCTCAGCTGGGGGAGTTTCCCTGACTGACCCACGGCTTGTCCCATCCCCGGAAGCCCCAGCTGAGGGGAGCGCTTGATCGTATGGGGGACTCCAAGTGCCTGCGTCCATCCCATTGATTCCAATAAGACTGAGGCACACGGTTAAAATTAAGACCCAGGCTCCAGCCCCCTCCTGAGCATGGCGCTCCCCTGCCCCGGCTCTAAGGAGGGGCCATTCCTCTCCTTCCCCTTTGCCGCATCCTGGGGCCCTGCTCAGGGCTCCTGCCCTGGGGCTCCCTTGTAGACAAATTCAGACTGGAAACAGGCTGTGAATGTTGAATCGTGTAAATGTGTTGACGTCCCAGCAGCCCAGACTGGACGGGGACGTGGCTGTGACGTACGCGGTGGTAGGAAAAGGCAGCTCTCGAGGGCGGGACACCCGGACGGCTCCGTAGCACTGGGTAAGGGTGACACTCTGTGAATAGTCCCACGTGGGATGGGGGTTGTGTAGGGTGACCAGATAGCAAATATGAAAAATCGAGACGGGAGTGGGGTCTATATAAGACAAAGCCCTAAATATTGGGACTGTCCCAATGAAATTGGGACATCTGGTCCCCCTAGTTGTTCTCCCCACAAAGCCAGTGTAGGGAATGGCTGGAGGTGCAGGATCTAACCCAGCCTCCCTGCCAACTCAGAGCCTCCATCTCCTCCACCTGCTACCAAGGTGTGTGCTGGGACCCCTCACTGGCTGACCCTCCCAGGCCCAGATCTCACTCACCTGGAGCCTGATCCCCTGCCCTTCCCCATCATTTTATAACCCCAAGTACCAGCGGTTCAGACTGGGGAGTGAGCAGCATCTGAGCCAGGGGCTCAAAGGCAGGGAATTACCCCAGCTCTCCATGCAGATATGGGAACAGGTGAATAACACAGGATGTCCAGGGCTTTCACCAGCGCATTGCTGGGGAATGCTCCCCTGCCCAGCGCTCAGGGAGATATCGGGAAGGGGTGGGGGGCAGCTGCATTTGAGCTGGTCAGTGGGATTCCCTCTCACTTCCCCACAGGATTCCCAGTGCCCCACAAGCCTGCATGAGCCCCACACTCACTGCTAGGCTAAGCAGAGCCCCAGGAAGGAGACGGTGATGGAGCCTGTTTACCAGCCAGCAAGAACCAACGTTTGGATCAATCGATGACACAGGGAAAGCTCAGACTCTTCTTGGGCAGTGGAAGCCGGGTTTGGCCAAGGCCGGGCTCCGTGTCACAGCTCGTTGTTCTAGTTACGGCAGAACCTTCCTGGCCGAAGTTCCCACCCCAGAGGCCTGCACATCAAATCCGCTCAGTGACTGTGCATGCAGAGCGACAGGCAGTGACAAGTCATTTGCACAGGCAGCTGCCTGACGTGTACACCTGGTTGTGAGAAATGCAAATGCAGGGTCCCAAATGAGTTCAACATGTGGACCCAAAAGACTCCTGCATTTACTGAATGTCCAGAAAGTAGATGTTGAACCAGATCTCTCTGGTGCCAGCCTCACGGTAGGGGTGGGGCAGCACGGGGATGCGTGTGTGGGTGGAGCTGTGCCAGCAACACTCTGTGATGCTGCTATTGGAGGAGGATGTTCCAGGGTCTGTGTTGAGCATCTGAGCACATGCAAGATGAACAAGGCGGCAGATTTTTGACGGTATTGAAGTGCTTCAGTCCCATGGATGCCAATGAGACTTAGGTGCCTGAGTCCCTTTAAAGACCCGGTCCCAAGAGGTCTTTAGCAGGCTGGGTCTCGGCTGGCTCCTGTGCAGTGAATAAAGTGATTTGCCTTCTCTCTGCCCAACCTGCCTCCTGGGAGAGTCGTACAGCGTCACCTGGTGCCAGGCATTATGGTGAGACACACACACGGCCACTGCCTCCCTGAGTGTGCTGGGGTCCTGGGCAGGGCCGGCTCTACCATTTTTGCCGCCCCAAGTGGGAAAAAAAAAACGCTTGGACTGTGCTGCTCCAAGAACGGACGGAATGCTGCCCCTTAGCCGGTGCTGCCCCAGGCACGTGCTTCCTCTGCTGGTGTCTGGAGCCGGCCCTGGCCCTGGGGAAACTTTGTGGTTACACAGAATTGGCTCAAGCAGCGTTTTCTCATCCCCACGGATGCCGCAGAGTCTCCCAGATGTAGAGAGTCGTCAATATCACAGATTGAGTTGGCCAGGGCCTGATCTCTCTCTCTCTCTCTCCCTCCCTCTTCAAACCTTCACCCCGCTCCACACACTCTGACAAACAATTTCATTAGCACAGAGTCGAGGCTGCCCCAGGGTATCTCGCGCCCACCCAGAACGCTGAGACCAGCCAACCTCACATGTCTGAAAACCAGAAAATTCCGAGTTCAGGTATTTCACACTCAGGCTTCCTAAAACCAGGAAACCAAGGGAAAGGACAGGCCCGCACAACCCTTCCTCTGCCCTCGCTGAGCACTGCCCCGTATGCTGAGGCTCTGCCTTCGCACTGTAGCAAACAGGAGCTACGTGCACCTGCCCTCCGCTCACAGACTGATCCTGCTCCACCCCAAAAACTCTGCCTCTGCTACATTAACACCCCTTCCCCCCGTTCCTCGCCATAGGCATGCACAGCATGTTTCATAGGGTCTGCACCCAGGGAGCCCTGCCTTAGTCCCGCCCCCCCCTGCCCCCATCCACTCCCTCCTACCTTCCAACCCCTGACTGCCCCCTTCTCAACCCCTAACCCCGCCTGCTCCTTGTCCCCTGACTACCCCTTCCTGGACCCCACACCCTCTCTCAGCCTCCCTGCTCCTTGTCTCCTGACTGCCTCCCTAAGACCCTACCCATCCCCTGACTGCCCTGACCCTTATCCACACCCCCACCCCCAAACAGACCCCCGGGACTCCAGACCCATACAAACCCCCCTGCTCCCTGCCTGCCCGCCCCCACCCCTCTCCACACCCCTGCCTCCTGACACCCCCAGAACTCCCGACTCATCCAATACCCCCAGTTCCTTGTCCCCTGACCACCACCTCCAGAGACTCCCCACCCTAACTGCCCCCAGGACCCTCCTTGTTCTCTGTCCCCTGACTGCCCTGACCCCTATCCACTCCCCACTCCCTGACAGACCCCAACTCCCCCTGTTCCCTCACTGCCCCCTCCAGAGACCCTCCCATTCCTAACCACCACCACCTCTGGGATCCCACCCCCTATCCAACCCACCCTGCTCCCTGTCCCCTGACTGCCCCCACCCCTTATCCAATCCTGCTGGACCCAACCACTTACCATGAGGCTCATAGCATAAATGTTTGACTCCGCGCAGAGCCAGACATGCTGCCTTGCGGGAGCAGGCAGCCCCACCCCTCAGAGTGCTGCGCGCATGGTGGCAAGGCTCCAGATGAGTGGGGTGCGTGTCTGCCTCCCCGCGGAGCCAAACACTGCCCCACGGGAGCGCGCAGCCCCGGCCCCCAGAGTGCTGCACGCGCGGCAGCATGGCTCCAGGGGAGGGACCAGCAACTGGCTGTCATCGTCCGGGCGCTCTGGCCTGGGAGCGCCCGGGAGAGTGGGGCCATTTTCCCACCCCTGCATTAGGGTGTGTCTGGGCACACCCAGCACACCCCATGCGCATGCCTATATGCCTCACTTCTACATGCACGATACCATTTAATGCTCGACCTCCGTCGTCTGTCAGCACACCCACACAGCCCCACCTCCCTGCTGACTGTCCCCATGCTGAGAACACCCCTGAGCCCTGCGATTGGCACAGCCTGCACAACACAGTGCTGCACAGGGAAAACTGGGTCTCTCAAGTACAAACACTTCTTGGGCCTTCACTCACCACCCCATTCCCAGAGCCCATCACAGCCCTGCCACGCTTCTCAGAAAAACCACTCCACCATTCACACAGCCGCCCCTCGCTCAGGGAATGCAGCCGGAATGCAGGTCAATAACTCCCAGTGGCTGTCGCCATCTCCTGGGAGCAGAGGTGAGGTGTGTGGGCATTAACCTTAACTCTGCCTTTCCTGGGGTTCACAGTCTGAGCTTTGCTGGACTCAATGCCCCAGCAGGGCAGGAGCTATCGCTGGGCACCTGAACTCTGCATTTCCAGCATGTTTTGTCAGTGACTAATCCAGAAGCAGCTCTCACAAGTGTGTCCTCCCCTGTTCTGTGCTGATAAAACACCTTCTCTGCAGACACCCCCAGAGCAGGTGTTGTGTTCCCCTGTCATGGGGAAGAATTCCTGCTACAGTCAGCTACCGACTGGAGGAATTGGGGCAAGTGGCTTCATCTCCTTGGGCCTGGAAAAATGGGAATTATTCTCCCCTGCCTGCCAGAGCTGTGTGGAGGGTGATATCCAGGTATTATTGGCAGGAGCTAAGATGCTACAGCAGTGAGGGTACGTAGCTAGACACGGCCGTCTCCTCATCCCAGAGAGAAAAGCAGCCTCAGTCGGGCAACCCAGGCAAGCCAGGGCCTGCTACAGCTCTGGCTACTCTTTGCACCAGCACTTGACATGAGACGTTTGTACTGGGCAGGGTTGATTGTGGGGGCCCCACTCGACCTGCTGGGCACTGAGCAGGCCCATGACTGCGTGTGTAAGGGCTACCCCAGGGGAGAGCGGTGTACCATACAATACATAGAAAGTAGAAGATAAATGGGTAAGAAACTGACCGCAGATACACAAGAGACCTATAGGGCTAGTGCTATAAGAACAGCTCAACCAGTTAGCATAAGTATAAGGCCTTGTACCCAGTGCAGGAGGAGTTGGTCAATAAATTAGCATAAGTAAGTAAATAACAGTGACCTTAAGTCACAAGATGGCATGAAGTTGTTTTTATTGTTTTGTAATCATCACAAGTGTTGCAAACTGCTGACTGATAACTGCAAGAAGGTAGTTTGTGCCAGTTTAGAGTATTTTTGGAGGTACCCACAGTAATCCAACTGACGCATATGTTAATGAGTATAAACTGCTTAACCTATAGGAAAAAGGCACCATGATATGATGAGAGTGAGGAAGTGAAGATTTGGCAAATGAGGGAAGAGCTATGCACACAGATGCATGAGGACCATCATGGCCTATGAAATATCTGGTCTCAGGTACAGCCCTGGGAGTTCTTCATGGACATGCCAGTGTCGGACCAGGATCTGTCTCCACTCTCAGAGCTCTCCCCAAGGACAGAGCGAGTACACACCTGTAGTGGGGTGGGTGGTCGTTACGGGGCTGTATTACATCCCTTGATACATTTGGGTTGTTTTATGTATTGGACCAATCACTGTAGTGATAAAACTTTTCCAGTTACAGAGGCTTTCCCCTGACTGTGAGCATCGTTGTCGTGCCCCATGGGGCTCCCAAAGCAGTGACTCTCATAATGTCCTGTTCACGAATCTACCAAATCACAAAGTGCTAGCGGGGGAATCCGTGTTGATAATCTGATCAATAGCTAACCAATAGATCAGGCAACAGCAGCACAGTCTCATAGTCCTGCAGAGCAGCTGGGGGCTGGAGTTCCTTTCTGTGCCTGGTTAGCCAGAGGCTGATCTGCTCCCTACAGACTGTGCCCCCACCCCACAGACCCAGCAGAGCACTGACTCACAGGAGCCATCCCCGGGCTGGGGCTGACAAGCAGCGAGGGATTGGCTGGGCTCAGGAAAGTCCTGGCTACACTCCCTCGCATCAGGCCACGCCCCTATGTCAGCAGCTGGGATGGGGCAGATGAAGGAGCAGGCAGAGCAGCTCTTTGCACAAAATCCCTGCACTGGGGTGACCCTGCGGGGACCAGTTGCACCCGCTTTAGGGTCACTCTGGGGCTGGCAGGTGTAGGGCAAAGCACCTCATAAAGGGGCAGTCTAGCCTAGTGACTCTGTGCCATCAGCATTGGCTGGGACACGGTGCAGGGGATGGAATAGCCTCTCTCCCAGGCGCCCGACCTTGCTGGGTCCCTGAGGTAGAAGAGGCCGCAGCAGAGGGGTGATGGAGAGGTCTCTGTGTCTTGGGAGCAGCTTTGCTTCAGGTCTGCGCTGTTAAAAATACTCCTCAGCACCATGGTGCAAACGGCTACGAGCTGCTAGCGAAGCCAGGCCCTTAGGGGTGGGCAGAGCAGCTTCTGCACTGGGGATGCCTCTGGTAATACATTGACCACAGCGCACTGTGTAAATCCATGGTACACCCACATCTTGAACACTGCATGCAGTTCTGGTCGACCCATCTCAAAAAAAGATCTATTAGAATTGGAAAAGGTGCGGAGAAGGGCAACAAAATTGAATAAGGGTATGAAACATGCGTGGAGATTAAAAAGAATGATACTTTTCATCTTGGAAAAGAGACAAGTAAAATGGGATATGATAGAGGTCTATAAAATTGTGAATGATGTGGAGAAAGTGAATAAGGAAGTGTTCTTTATTCCTTTATATAACACAAGAACCAAGAATCACCCAATGAAATTAATAGACAGCACGTTTAAAACAAACAGAAGGAAGTATTTCTTCACACAATGCATAGTCAACCTTTGGAACTTGTTGCCAGGGGATGTTGTGAAGGCCAAAACTATACTGAGGTTCAAACAAAAAACAAACAAACAAACAAACAAAAAACAAGATACATTTCTGGAGGATAGGTCTATCAATGGCTATTGGCCAAGATAGTTTGGGATGCAATTCCATGCACTGGGTGTCCCTAGCCTCTTCTTGCCAGAAGCTGGGAGTGGATGGCAGGGGATAGATCACTCATTGATTGCCTGTTCTGCTCATTCCCTTTGAAGGACCAGGCATTGGCCATTGTTGGAAGACAAGATACTGGGCTAGATGGACCACTCCTCTCACCCAGTATGGCCATTCTCATATTCTTATCCATCAGGCCTGATTTCCGACACACCAATTTTGATTAATTTCCCATTCCACACGTCTCCCGCTTATCAAGCATGTTCTTAATATAGTCCTTGAATTATATCACTAAGCCTTATTATTGACTCTAATTCAGTCTTCCTGTCTCCCCCTTTCAACTTTTCCCATCAGCCTGTCTTGTGGAGCTACATAAACGTATATCCTCTTTCCCGAAGTTGGGCCCATATTTGGATAAATTGGTAGGCCCAGTTATTACTGCAGGGATCTGATCAGGGCCAGCTCCAGAGTTTTTGCTGCTCCAAGCGGCAGGAAAAAAAAAAGCAAAAAACAAAAGCCGCAATCGGCGGCACTTTGGCGGCAGCTCTACCACTGCCACTTCATTCCTCGGTGGCAATTCGGTGGCAGGTCCTTCCCTCTGAGAGTTACTGAGGGACCTGCCTCCGAATTGCCGCCAAAGAGCCATACATGCCTCTTTTTTCCATTGGCCGCCACAAGCACCTGCTTCCTTTGCTGGTGCCTGGAGCCAGCCCTGGTCCTGATCCTGGATCAGACCAGCCCCTCTGAACGCAGCTCCCAGTCTTTGGGGTTCTCTGAGGCTGTGGGATCTGATACAGGAAAAATCAGCCTGTATGAAAATTGAAATGCTGGAAGTTCAGCTCAGAGGGGCTGGTCTGACCCAGTACCCAAACCCCAATGCTCAGAGCTTGGGGACAGCTGAGAGCCTGCCCAGCACTTGTGAGAGAGGAGCTCAGAGAACAGCTTCCAACCGCACAAGGGAGCGAGTGTCCCCCTGGCCGCAGCCAGGCCCATAGCAGACACAGCCCCACCTTAGCAGAGAGTCTGTGGCTTTTCATACCTTAATCTTATGGCCAAGATACAGACTAGTGAGCGCCTGCTGCTTCTCTGGTCCCTTCTTCCTGCAGATCAGAAGGGGAGAGGTCAGATCAGAGAGCCACGGAGACGTCTCTCACTGAGACTCTGAGGCACAGACAGAGACCGGCCTTCCCTGCAGCATCGCCAGACCATGCTGTTATCACCGCGTCCCCTGAGCATCCTGACGCTGGGCCTCTGGCTTCTCTGTGAGTATGGCCAGCACTGGCCGGGTTTAGCTGGAAGGGTGAGATCACCAGGCAGAGAATCCTTTGCTTAATTAGGGTCCGATCCTGTGATGTGCCAAGCCCTCTGGTGATGTCCTGTGTGGATCTGAAAGTGCCAACACTGCACAGGATGGGATCAGAGCTTGCCACCTCGCACCAAAGCTTGCAAGAGATTAAATAACAGCAATTGCATGTTTAATTAGCACCACCTGACTCAGGGTTAAGGACTATGGAAATCGCTGGTTAGATTGCAGTGCTGAAACTCAGCAATGAGGTCATTGCATCACCCCAAAATGCTCAGTCGTTTTCCAAGGGCTGCAACCTGGTCCTGAGCCCTCACACACCACCCTGCACTCACACCCCGAGGCTGCCAGTGTGTGAGTGTGTTTGCCACCTTCACACCCACAGCATGTCACATGGGGGTGGAGATGTCTGTGGACACAACATTGGGGCTCCCATCCCCATCAACGAACCCTCCAGATTTGCACCATCCCACTCGCTGCACACACAAAAGTCACAAGCCTGTGCAAGCTGGCTGGGCTGGACACAGAAGCGGATCCCCATTTGCACAGTGGGATGCTGTTTTGCACACTCAGATTCAGGCATGCACAGAATCACTGGTTCCAGATTATAGACGTTTTGTTTGATAAAACCTAAACTGGAGATGACATCCAGGGAGGGAAAATGCTACATGTTCACCTCGCACACGGGTGCAAAGAGCAGAACTTCCACATACACAGCCAAATGTGATTAGATTTTATGGACTAACGATGGAATTTCCCTGGGATTTGAAAAGCCCAGTTTACATTAATTAAAATTGCAGTTAGTCATTAATTACTGTGATCATTAACAGTACCAGAAGGCTGGTCCGTGGTTGGGACTTTAGAGCCGAGGGACGAATTCCCTTCTCTGCCACAAACTTTCTGGGTCACCTTGGGCTAGGCACTTAGCCTCTCTATACAATGGGGATACCAGCTCTGCCTGCTGCACAGGGTGTTCTGTGAATTCCTCTTTGCTGATATTTATGGTGAAAGCAAAATAGGCCGAGCTAAAGAGCTGAGGATCAGGAGACAAACCTGCGTTCAGCCTCCCACTGACTCTCCTAGCTGCGTTTCCCCAGCGTGTATGTGCTCATGGGCCCGATCCTGCACATTGCTTTGCTGGTATAGGCCCTGACACCTTCCCAGAGCCCATTCAAGTCAAGGGATGCCCATGTGAGTGCAAGGGACGGATCATCGACATGCAGGATAAGGGCCATGGACATGTCAGCCCTGACCCTGCTCCCACTGCAATGAGTGGATGAGTTCTCAGTGACCCCAATAGTGCAGGATCTGGCTCATAACACGGCATGGGGTCAGGATTGGCTATTGGCCTAACCCATCTCCAGCAGGTCTCTGGCACGCTCACACCAGCCTTCAGCCAGGGGTCTGGGGTCCAGCGAGCTCTACATGCCGGTACAGGGAGCCGTTCCTTATCCACACTCAGAGTGAAACACACCAGCTAACCCGGGACTTCTTGCTGGGCAAGTAACAAGTTATAGGCTGTGGGCCAGATCCCCGGCTGATGTAGATGCACCTGACTCCATTGTTCCAACAGGGGCAGATTCCTAGCTGAGATCCTCCAAGGGTGATTCACACTGGGAGCAGGACATCGAGCAGCACTTTGTGCCTATGAAAATTACCCCACTGTGCTGAGAGGAAATTGGCTCCAGGGAGCTTAACAGTAAATCCCCTGGTGAGGGGATAAACCCGGGGCGGAACGGGGCCCATTCTTATTCTGGGACTGAATTTCTCTCTACTGGCTGGAGCTAGATTTGCCTGAGCCTGCAAAGGCCAGAGACTCTCACTTTCCTTTAGAGGAAGCACCTCTACTTCCAGCTCCAGTTACTTTAATTCCCCGTTCCACCTCCCATCCTGCACTGAGACTCCTTTGTGTTTATTTCACAGGCTCCCTTGTCATGAGCCAGGAAATCTGCAGCTCTCCCGGTGAGTGACTGGTTTCTGTAAGCGCAGCAGGGATTGGAGGGCTTGTGGGTCAGATCCCCAGCTGGTGTAAATTGTCCCTGCTCCATTGGAGTGAATGGAGCTTTCCAGATTGACACCAGCGGGGGATCTGGCCCCATGTGTTTAACACTGGTGTGTTTGCTCCCCAGGCACTCTCCCCGCCCCGCGGCTGTTTCTGGACAGACTGTCAGCTCGTCAAGGGGACACGGCCTTGCTGTCGTGTTTAGTCCCTATGGACGCCCCCATGACCCGCATTGTCTTCTGCAAAGATGGGAAGGAGATTTCTGTCCAGCCCAAAGAAGGAAACAAACTTGTCTATGACTCACCCTACACAGTGTCCAGGGAGAGCGCAGGGGCCTTTTCCTGCCGCTACCAACTCAAGGATGACAATAACCAGGAGAACAATTCTCTCCCCAGTGACCTCTGGTATCTGCACGTTGCCGGTAATATAATGCACTAATGGTGGGCTTGGTGCGGAGGGTCAGGGAGCCGGGATGGACCGGTCACATCATGATATCTAGAGTTAAGATGTAAAACTTCCCTCTCCTTCCCCGACATTTCGCAGGTGAGAACTCTGTACCTGTGGCAATAGTTACATGGTTTGGGGTGATGAAGAACCATCCTGTCATCATGGTGAGGAAGAGCAGGTTTTCCCCACTAATTAAAAGACAAAATATTATGATCTTCTCTGAGGGGCAGAGTGTGAAAATGGACAAAAAATCACACAGATATTCAGCAGGTTTAGTGTCATCATGGTCTACTTTACTAAAACCTTCATGAAATACAAGTACGGAACAGAGCAGCAAGACTAGCTGATTTTTTTGGCTCACTGGCTATTTTAAAAAGTCCGGGGGTGGGGAAACTTGTTTCAAATTGACTTGAATCCAATTGTTTTTTTTTCAAAATTTTCAGTGAATCAAAAAGTTGAGAAAAACCTGCTTGAGGTTGTTCTTCTACCCCTCCTTTATATCAGGCTTTTGGCTGTTTGAAGTGATGTGTGATCACTGTGTATCTGCCCCACAGGTGGCGATGGCTCTGGAGGGGGCACATCACCCCAAGGTAAATGGTTTTGCTCCATGCTGTGGGATTTCCCTGTAGGAAAGCGGGAGGGCTGGGCTGGGATGAGGGGGAAGCACATGCCGGTCTCAGTGGGGAGACTTTACCCTGCCACAGGTGCCTGGGTGGGCAGGCGGCTACAGGGGCTCACCTCTGTCTGAGGAATGTAAAATGTCCAGGCAGCCCCACATGCCACCGTCTGCTCCCCAGGAGGGCAGGGAGTGCCATGTCCCCGTGCTGTGGCTGGCGGTGTGGAGGGAGCTGGGCTCTTACCCAGTGATGTTGGGGGTCACAGCTGTGCAGAGCCTGGCGGGGGCAGAGATGGGTGTTCAGATTCCGCAGGCAGCAGAGATGGGAAATAAACGAACTAGCCAGTTCTCCTATCACAGATTCCCTAGTGATGGCCGGATGTGTGTCCCTGTGCCAGGGGCCTGGGGAGGAGCCCAGCAAAGTCAGGGTTCATGTGGGCTCTGGCTTTGTGAGGCAGCATCAGGCACAAACATCTGGCCAGGGAGTCAGTGGCTGCCAGGCTGTGATCCTGCCCTGTGCCAATCAGCAGCAGACCATGGTAGGGTTACCATACATCCGGGTTTGCCTGTCTTTTGGGCCTCCCTTATTTCTGCGCTGCACTGAAGGCGATGCTATGCCCGCTGCGGTGCTCCACCCCCTCCCCATTCAAAGCAGAAAGAAACTTTGCCCTTCCCTCCCCCTTCAGCTCCCCCTTCCCCCAGTAGTGTCCTGTATTTGGGAACTTGAAACGTGGTAACCCTAGACCATGATGTCAGTGCTGCCCCTTGGAAATGGCTCCAAAGCATAGGTGAGGGGCCGACCCCAGCTGCACCTGCCTTGGTGCTGGGTAGAGGGTGGCAAAGAAACAGTGCTGAGTGAGATCCCTGTGGGGTTAGGAGTCAGGCATGAGGCCTCTAAACAGCTGGGCTTGTGGGACATTCACAGGCTCCCTGACGTATCATGGCCAGGTGCGATGTCCCCTGTGCAGAAGGGCCAGCGCTCGGCAGAGGCCCCTCCAGACAGGCTGTCAGCAGGACTCATGTTGCTAGTTCACCTCCACCTTCAGACTGCTAACACTGCTCCATCCCCTGTCCCAGGGCCTGCTATCCTGCTCTGGGTCTGGATCCTCCGTTCTACGCTGGTCCTGCTCCTGCTGGCATCTGCCCCAATCATCACCTCCATCCTGAGGAAAAGACCCATCACTCAGTATGATCCGGAAGGCTCTGTGTGGAATGGAAGGGAGGAAGAGGAAGGAGAGGTGACCGATGGCTCTGGGTTTCCCCCCTGTCCTGGGCAGGTTGTAGGGTTGGCTGGGATTACAGAGAGGTCTGTGGGTTATGCCATTGTGCAGAAACATGTCCAGGAGACTCAGGGGGAGTAACTCATTGATCAGACTTTGTGGGTGGGGGGTGTTCCCTGAAAATGTGGGACACCAAGCAGTCCCCTGCCATGGGCTATGAGCATTAGCTTAACTCCAGACCCACCCATTTCCCCCTCTTCCCAGGCCAGTGGCTGGGCCAGCTCCTGTTCTCTGTGTCTGTGTCCTGGGGCGGATCTGGTGAGCACGACCCATCTCCTCACACTGCCCTGCTCTTCAGTCACACCAGTGTGTGTGTGTGTGTGTGTGTGTGTGTGTGTGTGTAAATCCAGAAGAACCCCATGGCCTGCAGCAGCTTTCCCCTGGGGTCACGCATGTGTCACCAGGCCAGGATCCAGCCCCTGTGTTTGAGCAGAGACATATTTGCTTAATAAGGGTTTAATTTTCACTCCTGCTGAACCTGGCTTGGGGTGAGGGAGCCGGATCCAGCAGGCCACAGCTGTGGGCCCTGCTCCGGTACCGCACAGACAAAAGGGAGTGCTGTGAGCTCACAGCGATAACCAGAATTGTCACAGCAGCTGAACTCTTTGGACCCCTCCCCCCAGCCCTCCTCTGCCCCCCGCCCCCCACACACACTGTTCCCCAGAGGCTGTGATTTCTACCCCTGGTTGTTGTAGCATGGGGGCAGACATTTAAGTATGAGCCCTGTTCCATTCAGCCTCCTGAACCCCCCTCTGCTCTGCATTACAGGCAAGTTCTACAAGTTTAAGCTGTAAAGAGTCTGAAATATTTGTTGCCTAAATATGAAATGGTTCAAAGTGGTTACAGAAAATAAGCTGCAGTTTGGTGTTTTACTCTGTGTCAGGCCAGGCCTGGAAAAATACGTACTGTCACCTGCTCTATCAGGGGCTGGACTAGGGGCTAGGGGCTTCCAACCCCTCAGCCATGCTGAGAATGCACCACAGTGATCATCCCTGAGATAGAAATGAGCACAACAGACGAGTGACGGGGAGGTCATTGCATCACAAGAGCAGCATCGCTCTGGGGCTGAATGTCTATAAATACTGCCGGGCTGTGGGGACAGGGTTGGGGGGAGAGACTCCTACGCTGGGAACAGCGACCACAGCCAGTAACCATGGCCCTGTCTCTCTGCTCACCTCACAGGCAGTGCGGGGCTCTGTATAGAACGAGGCTTGGGCGGATTTGATTGTTATTAGTAAATGTCAGCAAACATCAATTTCCCAGCATGCACCCAAACTCATGAGAAAATATTTCCATCGATAATAATAGAAACTTGCAGTTAAGCAAAGTAAGAGTCATGCTGCGTGAGACATTATTAGAGGCTGTTTTAAGGATATTTACTGAGTATATTTTGACATAGAATTATGACAATTAGTGTTTTAATGGCTATAAAGCTTTAACCTTTTGAATCTCAATGTCTACTGTCATTAAATAATTATTGTCTGACCCCTGTTGTAATTTTCTCTACTGTGAAATACAAATCAATAAACATAAAAATTTTGCCGAAAACCCATGATTTTAACCAATAGTGAACATTTAAATTGATAAGAAATGTTTAAAAAAACCCTTTAAAATCAATATTGACATTATCTGACAAAATTATAATAAAAATTGAATTTTGAGAATCCTATTTATAACCTTGGGCTGGGACCTGCGGAAGCCACCTGGGAACATCACCCAGAAACAGACACAGCACATGAAACAGAAACAGACTCTGTCACACACCCCAAATGATGTCCCAGCACCCCCATGGGCAGCTGGGCATAGCGTTGTCCACACAGAGAGGGATGGGATGTGGGGTGTTCTGGATCCAGCATCCTGGCAATTAGATGGAGGCACAACGCTCAACAGGGGCCTCTCCCAGGGCATGGGGGCAGTGTGGGGAGAGGGTGCAGTGACACCCCCACGGCTAGAAATGGGACAAGGGGATTGTGTGGTGGGGGGAGGGGGCTGGTTGCTTCTTTATAAAGAGCCTCGGAGTGCCCTGCTGGGGAAATGGAACAAACTGGAGAATGGGATGAATTAGTGCGGGGAGAGCACAGGAGCAGATGAGGCTCACGCATGGGGGAAATGGAAGCCATCATTATGAGGATGGCCACCGCTTCCCATTGTTTCCAATGGGTCTGACACTGCCATGTCAGTGATGCCTTGGGGTATGAAAGTGAGGGTGCCCCAAGTAAAGATGGTCACCATTTCCCATTGTTTCTAAGGATATTGAAGCCACAGTCTTCAATCCTGCCAGCCACAATAAGAAACAGTGGCCACTTTTACTTGGGGCAAACTCTCTGACACATCAGGGACATCGGGGGCCATCTTCTCTGAGGTCAGCCTTTGGCTTCACTTCCATTTGAAAACAATGAGGAAATTGGATATTGATTCCATGGGCAGCCTGCCAAGGCTTTAGGGAAATGATAACCATTACCCAGAGGGCAGCCTACGTCTTCAGTCCTAGCGGAAACAATGGAAAATGGCAGCCACCTTTACTAGCAGCTACATCTCTTTCACATCCACAGTACTCAATGACGTAGTAGCCATTTTCCCTGAAGGCAGCCTGTAACTTCAATCATATTGGAAACAAAGGGAAATGGGAGCCATCTTTACTAAGGGAACTTCAATTTCACATTTCGAGGCTGTAGTGTCATGGCACCCATCTTCCCCCTGGACGGCTTCAGGCTTTCTTTCTAATGGCATTAAAGTCACAGACTTCCCTCTAGAGAGACAGGTGCCATGTCGCTATACCCTTGGGATGTGAAAGGGAAGTTGCCCTTAGTAAAGATGGCTGCCATTTCTGACAGCAGGACATTAGGGGAGGAATTTCCAAAGGGGCTTGAACATCTGAGGCACTGACTGCTCTGAAAGCCCAGGAGTAAGGGGTGCTCTACTCCTTTGGGGCCTTTTCAACACCTAATCCTACAATAATGTTATTTTGGAAACAGCTCAATTTTTAGGGGCTCTATCTGGAGAACCTCTTTCTCAAAGGGCCTCAGATTTCCTTCACACACTCTGCCTCAGCCACTCACCCAGGCTTCCACTTCTCAGGTGGATTTGACTTGTTCTGTGGATTTTAGGCAAAGTTTAAAATTCTGCTTTAAACAGAATCTTTGTTGCTGCAATAACTATGGAGAAGCCACTATTGCTTTGTAATTCTCACTCTGGCCTAGCCTGGAGGTTGGGCTCAGAGGGGCTGGTCTAGTCCAGGATCAAGCCCAAAGGTGGAGATTTGGGTCCAGATGGGCTGGTCTGATCCATTATCAAATCCGAGAGGTGAGGAGTTGGGCTCAGAGGGGCTGATCTGATCAACCCCCCAATCCTCAGCATTTGGGAACAACAGAGAATCTGCCCAACCCGTGAGCGAGGAGCTGTGCAAGCAACCTCCCCCTCTCACCAGGGAGCGAGGTCCCCGGCCATTGTGAGGCCGGTAGCAGACACGGCCCCATCTCAGCCACACGTCTGTGGCTTTTCTTCTCTCTGAACCTTGGGGAGCACGTGGCAGATCAGAGAGCGCCTGTGGCTTCTCTCCTCCCTGCAGATCAGCAGCGGAGAGGCCAGATCAGAGAGCCACGGCATTTCTCTCACTGACGCACTAAGGAGCATAATCTGAGAGACGGCGCCTGGATCCCCGAGAGGCAGATGCCGCCTTGGAATTGCCAGACTGTGGGGTTATCACGACTTGTCCCCATGATCCTGCTTCTGGGCCTATGGCTTCTCTGTGAGTATGGGCACAACGGGCTGGGTTGGGCTTTAGGAGAAGGCTGAGATGAGACAGGCAGAGAATTGTTTCCTTAATTAGTCCTGAGGGGCATGTTCCAGGTGGGCTGTTAGACTGGCATCGCTGTCCTAGACCCCACAGAGGCCTGTGCAAGTCCTCCTTCCCCCCCACACACACTCGTCCCTGGTCCCCAGTACCTCCCTAGCACTGCCACACACTCTTACTTTTCCCTGCTTATTGTTTTCTATATCAGGGGATTTAAAGCACTTTCAACCCTTCACACAAAATCCACATATTTTAACAGCTGCAATTTCTGTGCAATCGCAGGCGCTCGCCCTAGTACAGATCCAGCACTGAGTGTTGCCAGGGCCATTTTAAATCACTCATTTATCTGATCCACAGGTGGGGGAAAGGCGAGAGTTTGGGGAAGAGCTATAGGAATGATGCAAGGTCTGGAACAGCTGCCTGACAGTGAGAGGCTGGCGGAGCTCAGTCTGGTTAGCTGATGGGAGAGAAGGTTAAAAGGTGACTTGATCACAGCATATAATCCCCTCTGCAGGGAGATTTCTGACAGCAGAGGTAGATTTCTTTAATCGAGCGGACAAAGGCTGAATGAGAGCCAACAGCTGGAAAGTGAAGACAGACTAATTCCAACTGGAATAAGGCCCACGTAGGGAGGGTGGCTCATTTACCACTGAAGCAGGTTGGCAAGGGAAGCAGTTTGATTCTCTGTCACCTGGAGTTATTAAATGAGGAGTGGCTGCATCTCTAAGAGATGCTGTCTAGCTCAAACATAGGTTCTTGTCTAGATGAATGAATCACCTTGTCAGGTTCTCTGGGCAGTCCTTTGTAGGAGGTCAGAGCCAGAGAATCCATGAGTCTCGGGACCCCTTTACTCAGCAGTGCAGCTCAGTGGGTGAGAAGCCACTGCAAGGAAGAGGGATTAGTTGGAAGAGTGTGATTAACAAATGCAGTTTATAACACAGGAGAGATTTAAAGGAGGGGATTCCACAGCTGTCACCAGCCTGCCTCAGTATGTTGCCTTGCTGGGAGACTGTCCATTGATTTTAAACTGAAAGAAATGCTCTACCGCATGTCTGGCTGCACTACTAACAGGAATTTCTACTTTATTTTACAGGTTCGCTTGCTGCAAGCCAGGAAATGTGTAGCTCTCCAGGTGAGTGTCGGCTACATTCGAAGAAGAGAAGGTGCCTAATAATGAGTGCAGTGGGGCTGGGAGTCAGGACTCGGCAAGGGGAGTGGGGTCCAGTGGGTTAGAGCAGATCCCTGGGAGGTCAGGACTCCTGGGTTCCATTTTTAACTCTGACACACAAAGCCCAAACCTGCTTCCTGTGGTAGAACTCCTTGTAACTTCATTGGGAACAAGATCAGACCAAGTCCTCTGTTGGTGTAAACCGGTTCATCTCCATGGAAGCCAAAGGAGCTGCATCCATTTACACCAACTGAGAATTTGTCCCATCAAGTTTCAGCACTTAATTTAAACCACCGAGGGCCAAATCCACTGATCGTGTAGCCAGCCCTGTGACACGAGGGGCGTAAGGTGGCCAGTGAGCAGTGATATATCAAACCTTGCACAGTGCGGAAATTGCACCCCTTTGGTATTCAGTGAGGACTGGATTCAGCCACTGGCATAACTGGGTGCATGTCCTGCTTACAGCAGAGCTGGATTTGACCCTAAGGACTCAGAGTATTGGGGTTCGTGCAGCATCAGTGTAAGTGTCTTGGGGCCTGACTCCCCTCTGTCGGGTGGGACTCCATTTATTTGAGGGGAGTTACTCTTGATTTACACCAGTGTGGGTGGAGAAACAGGCTATTTGGAATGGAGGTGGCTGCTTTTCCTTGCACACAGCCATGAGATGCTTTTCCTGTAACACTCACACCTCCCATCCAATTACACCCCCAATGGGACAAGCTCCCTTGGATGCTCTAGCCATTGTGTGCTACTCTGGTGAACCCCAGCGTCTGCCATCACATCGGAAATTGCCCATTGACGTGCGTTCACATGGAAACACAAAGACACTGGTACACATGGGAGCATCCAACTCCAATCCCAAATGAGGGCAAATTGCAATCTCCACCCTCTGCCTGTCTCCTGGCTGAACCCTTCCAATCTATAGCACTGCACCGGCATAGAAGGGGAGCATACACTGGGGCATCGGGCCCCAAAGTGGGGCAAGTAAAGGCTAAAATCTCTGTACCCTACCAGGGCATCCTGTCTCTTCCTTCAGACACCGCAGCCCCAGAGTGTGACACCACCCAGGGGCCAGATCCCAGCTGGTGTCAATCGGCCTCACTCCAAAGGAGTGAATGGAGCTTTGCTGATTGACACCAGCGGGGGATCTGGCCCAGGTGTTTAACACTGGTGTGTTTGCTCCCCAGGCAGTCTCCCTGCCCCGCGGCTGTTTCTGGACAGACTGTCAGCTCGTCAAGGGGACACGGCCTTGCTGTCATGTTTAGTCCCTGTGGACGCCCCCATGACCCGCATTGTCTTCTGCAAAGATGGGAAGGAGATTTCTGTCCAGCCCAAGGGAGGAAATACACTCGTCTACGATTCACCCTACACAGTGTCCAGGGAGAGCGCAGGGGCCTTTTCCTGTCGCTACCAGCTCAAGGATGACAATAACCAGGAGAACAATTCTCTCCCGAGTGACCTCTGGTACCTACATGTGGCCGGTAATGCACTGCACTAATGGTGGGCTTGGTGCAGAGGGGTCATGGAGCTAGGACGGGCAGGGGTACACCATGATATCTAGAGTTAATGGGACTAAATTGGGGGGCCCAGATAATCTTCACCCAAGAATATTAAAGGAACTGGCACATGAAATTGAAAGCCCATTAGCAAGAATTTTTAATGAATCTGTAAACTCAGGGGTTATACTGTATGACTGGAGAATTGCTAACATATTTTTCCTATTTTTAAGAAAGGGGAAAAATGTGATCTGTGTAACTACAGGCCTGTTAGTTTGACATCTGTAGTATGCAAGGCCTTGAAAGAAAATTTGAAGGAGAAAGTAGTTAAGGACATTGAGGTCAATGGTTATTGGGACAAAATACAACATGATTTTACAAAAGGTAGATTGTGCCAAACCAACCTGATCTCCTTCTTTGAGAAGGTAACAGATTTTGTAGACAAAGGAAACACAGTGGATCTAATTTACCTCGATTTCAGTAAGGCATTTGATATGGTTCCACATGGGGAATTATTAGCTAAATTGGAAAAGATGGGGATCAATATGAAAATTGAAAGGTGGATAAGGGACTGGTTAAAGGAAAGACTACAACGGGTCCTACTGAAAAGTGAACTGTCAGACTGGAGGGAGGTTATTAGTGGAGTTCCTCAGGGATCGATTTTGGGACCAATCTTATTTAATCTTTTTATTACTGACCTTGGCACAAAAAGTAGGAATGTGCTAATAAAGTTTGTGGATGACACAAAGCTGGGAGGTATTGCCAATACAGAGAAGATCTGGATGACCTTGTAAACTGGAGTAATAGTAAAAGGATGAAATTTAACAGTGAAAAGTGCAAGGTCATGCATTTAGGGATTAATAACAAGAATTATTGTTATAAACTGGGGAGGCATCAGTTGGAAGTAACAGAGGAGGAGAAGGACCTCGGAGTATTGGTTGATTACAGGACGACTATGAGCCGCCAATGTGATGCGGCCGTGAAAAAAGCTAATGCCGTCTTGGGATGCATCAGGTGAGGTATTTCCAGTAGAAATAAGGAGGTGTTAACACCATTATAAAAGGCACTGGTGAGACCTCATCTGGAATACTGTATGCAGTTCTGGTCTCCCATGTATAAGAAGGATGAATTCAAACCGGAACAGGTACAGAGAAGGGCTACTAGGATGATCCGAGGAATGGAAAACCTGTCATATGAAAGGAGATTGAAAGAGTTTGGCTTGTTTAGCCTAACCAAAAGAAGGCTGAGCGGAGATATGATTCCTCTCTATAAATATATCAGAGGAATAAATACCAGGTTAGGAAAGGAATTATTTAAGCTCAGTACCAATGTGGACACAAGAACAAAAGGATATAAACTGGCCATCAGGAAGTTTAGACTTGAAATTAGACAAAGGTTTCTAACCATCAGGGGAGTGAAGTTCTGGAACAGCCATGCAAGAGGAGTAATGGAGGCAAAAGACATATCTGGCTTCAAGACTAAGCTTGATATGTTTATGGAAGGAATGGTATAATGGGATAGCCTAATTTTAGCAATTAATTGATCTTTGACTATTAGTGGCAAATATGCCCAATGGCCTGCGATGGGATGTTAGATGGGTCGGGATCTGAGTTACTACAGAGAATTCTTTCCTGTGTGTCTGGCTGGTGAGCCTTGCCCACATGGTCAGGGTTTAGCTGATCGCCATATTTGGGGTCGGGAAGGAATTTTCCTCCAGGGCAGACTGGCAGAGGCCCTAAGGGTTTTCCGCCTTCCTCTGCAGCGTGAACATGGGTCACTTGCTGGAAGACTCTCTGCATCCTGAAGTCTTTAAACCATGATTTGAGGACTTCAATGGCTCAGACACAGGTTTGTTACAGGAGTGGGTGTGTGAGATTCTGTGGCCTGCGTTGTGCAGGAGCTAAGATTAGATGATCATAATGGTCCCTTCTGACCTTAAAGTCTATGATTCTATGAAAACTTCCCTCTCCTTCCCTGACATTTGCCAGGTGAGAACTCTGTCCCTGGGGGAATTTAACAATATTTTTAGTGATTAATCCTCATCCTCTCAGCCGCTGCTGAGTTTCATGATGAGGAAGAGCAGGTTTTTCCCACTAATTAAAAGACAAATATCATGATGTTCTCTGAAGGGCAGAGTGTGAAAATGGACAAACCATCAGATATTCGGCAGGTTTAGTGTCACCATGGTCTACTTTACTTTACTAAAACCATCATGGAATACAAGTATGGAACAGAGCAGCAAGACTAGGTGATTTTTTTTTCCTGGTGGTGGGGAAACATGTTCCAGATTGACTTGAAAACAATTTTTTTTTCAAATGTTTCAGTGAATCAAAAAATTGAGAAAAACCTGCTTGAGGTTGTTCTTCTACCCCTCCTTTGTATCAGGCTTTTGGCTGTTTGAAGTGATGTGTGATCGCTGTGTATCTGCCCCACAGGTGACGATGGCTCTGGAGGGGGCACATCACCCCAAGGTAAATGGTTTTGCTCCATGCTGTGGGATTTCCCTGTAGGAAAGTGGGAGGGCTGGGCTGGGATGAGGGGGGAGCACATGCCCGTCTCCGTGGGGAGACTTTACCCTGCCACAGGTGCCTGGGTGGGCAGGCGGCTACAGGGGCTCACCTCTGTCTGAGGAATGTAAAATGTCCAGGCAGCCCCACATGCCACTCTCTGCTCCCTAGTGAGCCCTGGTATCTGCACGTGGCCAGTAATGCTCTCAGATAGTGTTAACAAGGCGTGAAGACCCTGCTGGGCAGAGGGGCAAAGAGGAACTGAGCTGGTGCCCTGTGCTGGCCCCAGCACAGAATCTCAACCCAAGTGATGATGATTCAGACAGTGGCTGTTAACGCGGCCCCAGCTATAGTCGAGGGGCCCAGCTCACCTCCATGCCCCCATGGATTGCCATCGGTGTCACTCCATCGCAGTCATCTATTGCAATCAGTGGTGTTGCACTGGTGTCAAGCTGGCATCACACAAGGGTGAATCTGGGAAATCAATTTCTGTTATGACCCCCTGTCCTCAGTCACTCCTCACTCTGGGAAACTTCCATCTCTTGTGCTGACTTTTTCCATGCTTGCCTCTGTCCCAGGGTGAATGGTTTTTGGGGGCGTAGCAGGAAAATAGAAGAACCATTGAGCCCATAGTGTGGCTGCTGCCCAGGTGCTAGTGGTAGGTGTGATCCTTGTCAGTTTGGCTGTGATTCAGGTGCTCGTGCACATGCTTTTCCGCAGTTCAGAAAACAAAGCTTTAAACTAATTAAGGTCAAACTAGAGTTGTTGGAAATATTTCACCTGAAAAACACTCCACAAAATAATAGGATTTAATCCAAAAAAATCACTGAATAATGTTAATTTTTACATTTTTATTTTACTTTAAATGAGAACTTTCAAAAAGAGCCAAAAATGTTTCATTCCTAATGGAATTTTTTTTTATTTCCATTTTCAAAAAATCACAGCATTTTTTAAAAATTTCTTTCCCCTGCCCTTGCCCCTGCCCAACATTCCCCCTTTTTGCCCCTCAGGGCAGCAGAATGAATGATGACTGGGGTGATTTTTTGTTTTTATTTTTCCCTTTTTATTTTTCTCTTTTTTTCTGTTCTGTAACTTTTCAAAACATCTCCAAACTCTGGTGAAATCACTGAATGGGAAAATGAAAATGAAAGTGTGGCTCTGGCTACACTACAGAACCGTTACCAGCATAGTCTCCGAGTGTACACACAGCGTACACCGACGGAAGCAGTTGTTCTGCCTTGGAGGAACACCATGTCCACAAACAATGTTAGCTACACTGACAGAAACACTCTTCCCCTGCTATAACTGAAGCTGCGCTGACGGGGTTATCTGCATAGGTGCTAGGTGGTCTCTAAGGATTTCAGTGGGAGTTAGGTGCTTTGTTTTATATAGTCCAATATCCCAGGGACCCCCCCCCCAGGGAAAAAAAGTGTCCCAATTTTTCACACTTGCTATCTGGTCACCCTAGATGGCCGGCCTGGGTTAAAAGGGGCGGTCGCAGAGAAGCTGAGCAAGGGCTGAAGTTGGCCTCAATGATCCCACGTAGCCCCAGGAAGGAGGGTTGTGGGACTCTGGACCCCCAGGAGGGAAACCCTCCCTCCCCCTTCCCCCAGGATGTCAGCTCAGAGCCCAGAAAGAGGGCTGTGATATTCCTCTCCTAAACGGGGAAGTTAGCACAGGAGGCCTGAGGAACCTTGAATCGAAGCAGAACCAGGGATGGAGTAATTTGATGCCCTAGAAGAGATCTAATCAATGAGACAACATAAACGGAGGAGGGGTCTTGATTCAAGTGTGCTTGGCCCCTGGCGCTCACCCCTCTGATCCTGTATCCCTGGCCCAGGGGCTTCCCCCCACCCCGGATCCTTATCCCAACCTCTGGGGCTCACCCTTCATACTGGATCCCTTTTGTGTTCTGGATGCTCCCAGCCCCACCCACATCAATCCGTGGGCTCCTCTGTGCCAGCCTAATCCCCTGCTTTTCTCTCTCTTCCTGGCTGCTCCAATGGTTTTTTAGGAAAGCGAGCCATTGTGGGACTCGCCCTCACGACCAGCTTGGCTCTGGCGCTGCTGGGCTGTTTTCTCATGAGGACAGGTAGGTGCCGGTGGGGTGGAGCATGAGCTGGGGCGGTCGGCTGTTCCAGAGCATCGCTCTGACACGTTAAATCCCACGCCAATGGCAGTGAAGGGCACGTCTGCAGGCTGTAACCCGGCTGAGGCAGGGGAGCTGAACTGACTGGAATGAGATCACCCAGCACTGAGGTCTCTGGGCAGCTGTCCCCTGCACTAACCACTGACCTGTGCAGCCTCTGTGGATTTGTGGCTGCAGGGCTCTGTGGGTAGCTAGACCCCACAGACCAGCAGGGAGGTGCAGCACATTGGGGGCCGAGGTCCACACCGCCAGGCTGGCTCTGGCCTGACAGTCGCCCCAGGCTGTGACGTGTACTGAGCTCCCCTAACACTATTTTCTTTCTCACGGTAGTTGTGTCGCGCTGCAGGACTCACAGGTAGGAGGGAGCCTCGCCCTGACCCCCAGCTCCTTTCTGGGGTTGTTCCACAGGGGATGCGAAGGTCTTGGGAGGATCATTGCTGCCCTGCCTGGGACTCTGTCCTGGGGAGCTCACCTGGGCTGTAGCCCCTGACTACCCATAATGCAAATTCTCCTGGGGTTCTGCGGGGGCCTGACCCTAGTCTGGAAGCCTCACCCCCCTCCGCCCCCCGAGGGTGATGGTGCTGCTGCCCTTCTTCCCCCATCACTAATGGCCTCACCCCGCCCCTCCCCCGGCCCCAGCCTCAGCCTCAGGTGCTGCACATGGGACTGACACAGCTCTCATTCCACACAGGGATCCTGGCCCAGACCGGAGCAGCCCAGACTCTGGAGATCAGATCCAGTGTAAGAGCCTATTGTTCTGGCACTGCCCTGGTGGGAGTTCGGCTCCCAACTTTTGTCCGTCTGTTGGCCGGCATCAGAGTCCGGGGTGTTGGGGCCAGAAGGGGCCCTGGGTAGCCAGGCCAGAGAATCCTGCCCTGATGGGGACTGATGTCCCTGTTGCCTCAGCCTCTGCCCAGCCCACTGACAACGTGACGGGAGCCCCCGGCCATGGGCAGGGACGGGATTGGCTAGAGCTCTGGCAGCGTCTGCCACAAACTGTAGGGTGGCTGCAGGGGCCTGGGCAGACTCCTCCCTGCATGGGGAGAAAGGAGACACATGACAGGAACAAACAGCATCACCCCATTATCTGGGCCCCACCCCTTTTCTGAGGCTCCGCCCCTGCACAGTCCATCCCCCTTCCATCTGTCGTTCTCCCTGCCCTCACTCACTAGCTCATTTTCACCGGGCTGGCTCAGGGGGTTGGGTTGTGGGAGGGTGCAAGAAATGAGGAGTTCAGGGTGGAGGGGGGGTCTCCGGGCAGAGGCAGTGGATTGGGATGTGAGAGGAGATGAAGGCTCTGCCTGGGCATGTGGGCTCTGGGGTGGGGCCGGCAATGTGGGTTTGGGGTTGCAGGAGGGGGGTCCAGGCTGGGTGGTGGAGCTGAGGGGTTCAGAGTATGGGAGGGGGCTCCAGGCAGAGGCAGGGGGTTGGTGTGTGAGAGGGGGAACAGGCTCTGGGCTGGGAATGCGGGTTCTGGGGTGGGGCCAGAAATGAGGAGTTCAGGGTGCGGGAGGGGGCTTCACGCTGGGGCAGGGGTTTGGGGTGCAGTGGTGTGTGAAGGCTCTGGCTGAGGGTGTGGGCTCTGGAGTGGGGCTGAGGATGAGGGGTTTGGGGTGCAGGAGGGTGCTCCACACTGTGGCCAAGGGGTTCAGAGGATAGCAGGGGGATCAGGGCTGGGGCAGGGGGTTGCGACGTGGTGGGGGGCAGGAATGCAGGTTCCAGGTGGCGCTTATCTCAAGCAGATCCTGGAAGCAGTGTCATGTCCTCCCCCCAGCTCCTATGTAGAGGCACTGCCAGGCGGGTCAGTGTGCTGCCCAGTCTGCAGGTGCCTTCCCTGCAAATCCCATTGGCTGCAGTTCCCAGCCAATGGGAGCTGCAGAGCTAGCACTTGGGGCAGGGGCAGCGTGAGGAGCCCCGTGGCTGCCCCTACCTCTAGGAGTTGGAGGGGGGACATGCCACTGCTTCCAGGAGCTGCGCGGAGCCAGGGCAGGTAGGGAGCCTGACTTAACCCTGCTGTGCCACTGACAGGACTTTTAATATCCTGGTCAATGGTGCTGACTGGAGCCACCAGGGTCCCTTTTCGACTGGGTGTTCCAGTCGAAAACCAGACAGGTGGCCGCCCTATCCAACATGGGCAGCAGGCTGGGTACCCAGTGTCCATTGGGCCAGCCAGCGCATTAGGGCTCACACTGCTGTGTCCGGTGCTGTCTCTCCTCAGTGGGCCCAGCTGGGGTCAGGGATGGATCTGTGTCCCTGGGGGACGTGGGGCAGTCTCTCTCCGGGGTGTGGGGTGGCTTATGAGGATGCACTGACCTCGGTTCTCTCCCCCAGACACCGTGGTCACCGGAGCCCGCGCTGACCAGGTGAGTCGCCGTGCCGGTGCTCACAGTTTGCCGGGTTTGTGCAGAATGTTCCCATGGAAACAGACACCAGGTTTTACAGCTAAATCTGGGAATTCCCTGGGCTGATCCCAGTGTCAGCACCTCAGGTCTGGCCAGTAGTGATGGTCACCGCGCAGTGATCCCAGCCCCAGGAGATAAATAGTGACCATCTTGGCATGAAGGAGGAAAGAATTGAAGAATCTGAGTTTCATCCTCCAGTCAGTTTCATTTCACTGTAGCTCCACTGGAGTCAATGGGATCAGATCCACCACTGGTGTAAATCAGCTGTAGCTCCATTGATGTCAATGAACCAAATCCCCAGTGAGTATAAATCAGCCTCACGCCTGTGACAGCAATGGAGTGACGCTGATTTACACCAGCTGGGGATCTGGCCCCAGACATGCAATAGAAGAAAAGAGAAGGGTTTGTCTGTGGGTCCCTGATGACATCCCAGCTCAGCTGGGGGAGTTTCCCTGACTGACCCATGGCTTGTCCCATCTCCTGAAGCCCCAGCTGAGGGGAGCGCTTGATCGTATGGGGGACTCCAAGTGCCTGCGTCCATCCCATTGATTCCAATAAGACTGAGGCACACGGTTAAAATTAAGACCCAGGCTCCAGCCCCCTCCTGAGCATGGCGCTCCCCTGCTCCGGCTCTAAGGAGGGGCCATTCCTCTCCTTCCCCTTTGCCGCATCCTGGGGCCCTGCTCAGGGCTCCTGCCCTGGGGCTCCCTTGTAGACAAATTCAGACTGGAAACAGGCTGTAAATGTTAATCGTGTAAATGTGTTGCCGTCCCAGCAGCCCAGACTGGACGGGGACGTGGCTGTGACGTACGCGGTGGTAGGAAAAGGCAGCTCTCGAGGGCGGGACACCAGGACGGCTCCGTAGCACTGGGTAAGGGTTGTGTAGGGTGACCAGATAGCAAATATGAAAAATCGAGACGGGAGTGGGGTCTATATAAGACAAAGCCATAAATATCGGGACTGTCCCGATAAAATCGGGACATCTGGTCACCCTAGTTGTTCTCCCCACAAAGCCAGTGATGGGACTGGCCGGAGGTGCAGGATCTAACCCAGCCTCCCTGCCAACTCAGAGCCTCCATCTCCTCCACCTGCTACCAAGATGTGTGCTGGGACCCCTCACTGGCTGCCCCTCCCAGGCCCAGATCTCACTCACCTGGAGCCTGATCCCCTGCCCTTCCCCAGCATTTTATAACCCCAAGAGCCAGCGGTTCAGACTGGGGAGTGAGCAGCATCTGAGCCGGGGGCTCAAAGGCAGGGAACTACCCCAGCTCTCCATGCAGCTATGGGAACAGGTGAATAACCCAGGATGTCCCGGGCTGTCACCAGCCCATTGCTGGGGAATGCTCCCCTGCCCTGCGCTCAGGGAGATATCGGGAACGGGTGGGGGGCAGCTGCATTTGAGCTGGTCAGTGGGATTCCCTCTCACTTCCCCACAGGATTCCCAATGCCCCACAAGCCTGCATGAGCCCCACACGCACTGCCAGCCTAAGCAGAGCCCCAGGAAGGAGACGGTGATGGAGCCTGTTTACCAGCCAGCAAGAAACAACGTTTGGGTCAATCGATGACACAGGGGAAGCTCAGACTCTTCTTGGGCAGTGGAAGCCGGGTGTGGCCAAGGACAGGTTTCGTGTCACACCTCGTTATTCTAGTTACGGCAGAACCTTCCTGGCCGAAGTTCCCACCCCAGAGGCCTGCACATCAAATCCGCTCAGGGACTGTGCATGCAGAGCGACAGGCAGTGACAAGTCATTTGCACAGGCAGCTCCCTGATGTGCACACCTGGTTGTGGGAAATGCAAATGAAGGGTCCCAAATGAGTTCAACATGTGGACCCAAAAGACTCCTGCATTTACTGAATGTCCAGGAAGTAGATGTTGAACCAGATCTCTCTGGTGCCAGCCTCACGGTAGGGGTGGGGCAGCGCGGGGATGCGTGTGTGGGTGGAGCTGTGCCAGCAACACTCTGTGATGCTGCTATTGGAGGAGGATGTTCCAGGGTCTGTGTTGAGCCTCTGAGCACATGCAAGATAAACAAGGCGGCAGATTTTGGACAGTATTGAAGTGCCTAAGTCCCATGGATGCCAATGAGACTTAGGTGCCTGAGTCCCTTTAAAGACCCGGTCCCAAGAGGTCTTTGGCAGGCTGGGTCTCGGCTGGCTCCTGTGCAGTGAATAAAGTGATTTGCCTTCTCTCTGCCCAACCTGCCTCCTGGGAGAGTAGTACAGCGTCACCTGGTGCCAGGCGTTATGGTGAGACACACACACGGCCATTGCCTCCCTGAGTGTGCTGGGGTCCTGGGCAGGGCCGGCTCTACCATTTTTGCCGCCCCAAGTGGGAAAAAAAACCAAAAAACACTTGTACTGTGCTGCCCCAAGAATGGCCGGAATGCTGCCCCATAGCCGGTGCTGCCCCAGGCACGTGCTTGCTCTGCTGGTGTCTGGAGCCGGCCTTGGCCCTGGGGAAACTTTATGGTTACACAGAATTGGTTCAAGAAGCGTTTTCTCATCCCCACGGATGCCGCAGAGACTCCCAGATGTAGAGAGTCATCAATATCACAGATTGAGTTGGCTAGGGCCTGATCTCTCTATCTCTCTCCCCATCCCTCTTCACCCCGCTCCACACACTCTGACAAACAATTTCATTAGCACAGAGTCGAGGCTGCCCCAGGGTATCTCGCGCCCACCCAGAACGCTGAGACCAGCCAAACTCACATGTCTGAAAACCAGAAAATTCCGAGTTCAGGTATTTCACACTCAGGCTTCCTAAAACCAGGAAACCCAGGGAAAGGGCAGGCCCGCACAACCCTTCCTCTGCCCTCGCTGAGCACTGCCCCGTATGCTGAGGCTCTGCCTTCGCACTGTAGCAAACAGGAGCTACGCGCACCTGCCCTCCACTCACAGACTGATCCTGCTCCACCCCAAGAACTCTGCCTCTGCTACATTAACACCCCTTCCCTCAGCTCCTCGCCATAGGCATGCACAGCATATTTCATAGGGTCTGCACCCAGGGAGCCCTGCCTTAGCCCCGGCCCCCCCGCCCCCATCCACTCCCTCCTACTTCCCACCCCCTGACTGCCCCCTTCTGAACCCCCAACGCCCCCTGCTCCTTGTTCCCCGACTACCCCCTCCTGGTCCCCCTGCCCCTCTCTCGGCCTCCCTGCTCCTTGTCCCCTGACTGCCCCCCTAGGGCCCATCCCCCTACCCGTCCCCTGAGTGCCCTGAGCCTTATCCACCCCCCCCACCACCAAACAGACCCCCGGGACTCCCGACCCATACAAACCACCCTGCTCCCTGCCTGCCCCAACCCCTCTCTTCACCCCTGCCTCCTGACAGCCCCCCCGAGAACTCCCGACTCATCCAACACCCCTCCAGCTACTTGTCCCCTGACCACCACCTCCAGAGACTCCCCACCCTAACTGCCCTCCCAGAACCCTCGTTGTTCTCTGTCCCCTGACTGCCCTGACCCCTATCCACTTCACACTCCATGACAGACCCCAACCCCCTGCTTCCTGACTCCCCTCCAGAAATCCTCCACGTCTAACCACCACCTCAGGATCCCACCCCTATCCAACCCACCCTACTCCCTGTCCCCTGACTGCCCCCATCCATTACCCAATCCCCCAGGACCCAACCACTTACCATGAGGCTCCCAGCATAAATGTTTGACTCCACGCAGAGCCAGACATGCTGCCTCGCGGGAGCAGGCAGCCCCACCCCTCAGAGTGCTGCGCGCATGGTGGCAAGGCTCCACATGAGTGGGGCGCGTGTCTGCCTCCCCGCGGAGCCAAACACTGCCCCACGGGAGCTTGCAGCCCCGGCCCCCAGAGTGCTGCACGCGCGGCGGCATGGCTCTAGGGGAGGGGCCAGCGACTTTCTGTCCTCGGCCGGGCGCTCCGGCCTTGGAGCCTCGGAGCCCGGATCCACGGCTTGCCGTGCCGGAAGAGTGGGGCCATTTTCCCACCCCTGCATTAGGGTGTGCCTGGGCACACCCAGCACACCCCATGTGCACGCCTATATGCCTTGCTTCTACATGCATGAGACCATTTAATGCTCGACCTTCCCTCGTCTGTCAGCAAACCCACACAGCCCGACCCCCACCTCCCTGCTGACAGTCCCCATGCTGAGAACTCCCCTAAGCACAGGGCAAACTGGGTCTCTCAAGTACAAACACTTCTTGGGCCTTCGCTCACCACCCCATTCCCAGAGCCCATCACAGCCCTGCCACGCTTCTCAGAAAAACCACTCCACCATTCACACAGCCGCCCCTCGCTCAGGGAATGCAGCCGGAATGCAGGTCAATAACTCCCAGTGGCTGTCACCATCTCCGGGGAGCAGAGGTGAGGTGTGTGGGCATTAACCTTAACTCTGCCTTTCCTGGGGTTCACAGTCTGAGCTTTGCTGGACTCAATGCCCCAGCAGGGCAGGAGCTATCGCTGGGCACCTGAACTCTGCATTTCCAGCATGTTTTGTCAGTGACTAATCCAGAAGCAGCTCTCACAAGTGTGTCCTCCCCTGTTCTGTGCTGATAAAACACCTTCTCTGCAGACACCCCCAGAGCAGGTGTTGTGTTCCCCTGTCATGGGGAAGAATTCCTGCTACAGTCAGCTACCGAGTGGGCGAACTGGGGCAAGTGGCTTCATCTCCTTGGGCCTGGAAAAATGGGAATAATTCTCCCCTGCCTGCCAGAGCTGTGTGGAGGGTGATATCCAGGTATTATTGGCAGGAGATAAGATGCTACAGCGTTGAAGGTACCTAGCTAGACACGGCCGTCTCCTCATCCCAGAGAGAAAAGCAGCGTCAATCGAGCAACCCAGTCAAGCCAGGGCCTGCTACAGCTCTGGCTACTCTTTGCACCAGCACTTGACATGAGACGTTTGTACTGGGCAGGGTTGATTGTGGGGGCCCCACTCGATCTGCTGGGCACTGAGCAGGCCCATGACTGTGCGTGTAAGGGCTACCCCAGGGGAGAGCGGTGTACCGTACAATACATAGAAATTAGAAGATAAATGGGTAAGAAACTGACCGCAGGAACACAAGAGACCTATAGGGCTAGTGCTATAAGAACAGCTCAACCAGTTAGCATAAGTATAAGGCCTTGTACCCAGTGCAGGTGGAGTTGGTCAATAAATTAGTGTAAGTAAATAACAGTGACCTTAAGTCACAAGATGGCATGAAGTTGTGTTTATTGTTTTGTAATCATCACAAGTGTTGCAAACTGCTGACTGATAACTGCAAGAAGGTAGTTTGTGCCAGTTTAGAGTATTTTTGGAGGTACCCACAGTAATCCAACTGACGCATATGTTAATGAGTATAAACTGCTTAACCTATAGGATAAGGGCACCATGATATGATGAGAGTGAGGAAGTGAAGTTGTGGCAAATGAGGGAAGAGTTACGCACACAGATGCATGAGGACCATCGTGGCCTATGAAACATCTGGTCTCATGTACAGCCCTTGGAGTTCCTCATGGACACGCCAGTGTCGGACCAGGATCTGTCTCCACTCTCAGAGCTTTCCCCAAGGACAGAGCGAGTACGCACCTGCAGTGGGGTGGGTGGTCGTTACGGGGCTGTATTACATCCCTTGATACATTTGGGTTGTTTTATGTATTGGACCAATTATTCTAGTGATAAAACTTTTCCAGTAACAGAGGATCTTCCCTGAGTGCGAGCATCGTTGTCGTGCCCCATGGGGCTCCCAAAGCAATGACTCTCATTATGTCCTGGGACAGGAACCTACCAAATCACAGAGTGCTAGCGGGGGAATCCATGTTAATAACCTGATCAATAGCTAACCAATAGATCAGGCAACAGCAGCAACACCCCATGCTGAGGTCCAAGTCTCATAGTCCTGCAGAGCAGCTGGGGGCTGGAGTTTCTTTCTGTGCCTGGTTAGCCAAAGGCTGATCTGCTCCCTACAGACTGTGCCCCCACCCCACAGACCCAGCAGAGCACTGACTCACACCAGCCATCCCAGGGCTGGGGCTGACAAGCAGCGAGGGATTGGCTGGGCTCAGGAAAGTCCTGGCTACACCCCCTTGCATCAGGCCACGCCCCCTATGTCAGCAGCTGGGATGTGGCAGGTGAAGGAGCAGGCAGAGCAGCTCTTTGCACAGAATCCCTGCACTGGGATGACCCTGCTGGGACCAGTTGCACCCGCTTTAGGGTCACTCTGGGGCTGGCAGGTGCAGGGCAAATCACCTCGTAAGGGGGCAGTCTGGCCTAGTGACTCTGTGCCATCAGCACTGGCTGGGATGCAGTGCAGGGGATGGAGTTGCTGCTCTCCCAGGCGCCCGACCTTTCTGAGTCCCTGAGGTAGAGGAGGCCACAGCAGATGGGTGATGGGAAGGTCTCTGTGTCTCGGGAGCAGCTTTGCTCCGAGTCTGGTTTGTTAAAAATACTCCTCAGCACCGTGGTGCAAAGGGCTACGAGCTGCTAGCGAAACCGGGCCCTTAGGCACGGGCGGAGCAGCTTCTGCAGTGGAGATACCTCTGGTAATACAGTGACCACAGCCCAGGGGCGGCCTGCGGCCAGGTCTCTGTGTTTGTGCATTGCACCAGCAGCATGTGTCTCTAGAGTCACACGAGCTCACTTCCTGACCACAGCTCAGACTGGGATTATTTATAGGTGGCTTGTGGCTTTGCTCTTTCTTCCTGCAATTTCTTCTCATGTTATATTTTCTCTTCTCAATCCTGAAACTCGGCGCCCAAAATCAAAGCAAAGAACCCACCTCCCAGCTAAAGCAGGTGCCATACCTCTGAGAGTCCCTGTCTTTGAGACAATGCCAGCTCAGTCGCACCATCTGCCATTTATAAGAAGTAGCATCTGCTGCATATGTATGTTCTATTAAAGGTATCAAAATGTCCTGCTCTCTCTCCATTCTCTCCCTTCACTCTCCTCATAGACATCCATCTGGGTCAGGTGCTGCCTCTCCAGAGATGAATCCCCATTAGACTTGCTTTGCTGCAATCTAGGGGCACATCTGCATGCAGCCCTGCCAGTGTATTATAACCCCAGCTATCCTGGTTACGGACGAAGTGGCAGGGACTTTCCCACACAGCACAATCAGGTGCGACGTGGTGCAGTCAGAACCCGCGGCAGGAGTAGCTTCCAAAGCAGCTTTGTTGTTAATCTTGTTTTCAGGTGGTTGTAGCTTCACTTAGAGTTTGCCTGTGGAGCTGAAAATTACCAGACTTGTCCGCTGACTAGAGATAAAAGTTTGAGCAAAACCAGCTGATCTGCTTTGGAATGGGCGGAAAATGGAAAAAATGCACATTCCCCAGTGATCAAACCATTCTCGCTGCCATTATTTGAGCTGCCCCATAGACACAGGGTCGGGGCTTCCACAGTGCGCTGCTCCCAGGAAGGCACCTGAGTGGAGCTCATTGCGGGGACTGGCCCCAAATGGCTGGCGCTTGAGCTGCAGCTGGGTCTGGAAATAGTCACCTCTCCAGTGTCAAATCCCACAGCCTCATAGCTCAGCCTAGAGGAGCTAACGTGAGCCAATATCACAGCCTATGGCCTGGGAGTTGGCCTCACAGGGGCTGGTTTGCTCCAGCAAAGGGGCCCAAGGAGTTAACATGGCTTGGTCACTCTCCAGTGTTAAATAGTGACAGGGTCACATCAACATGTTCAGTCTTTGGGCCCATAAATTCCATCGAAATTAATACACGGCTTTGGGCACCCCTGTGTGAGGAGCCGTAGCAGTGAAGCTTTCGCCTTCCAGTTCTTCCGTCAGACAGCGTTGTGGCTGACAGACAGCTTGATTCTCCCCTGCCACCCCTTTCTTTAAAAGTTCCGAAAAGTGTGTGATGGGCAGCATACACCACCCCCTCATTGTTTTGTTCACCATAGGCCTTGTTCCTCCCCCCTTCACAGCTGCTGCTTCTCCTTCCCTGCTGCTGGAGTCCCAGGGATGCTGCCTGCTTTCGAACCGTGTGCTGAGTCAGGGGGTCGAGGCAGTGGCAGGGTGTGGGACTCCAGCAGCAGGGAAGATGAAGCTGCCCCATGTGGAGGGGAGGGGCTCAGTCAGCAGCCAGCCGCCCTGCTCCTTCTCCCTCCCCGCTCTGCATGGACACAGGGAGAGCGCCGCTGTCAGGGGGAGTGCTCCCTCCTCGTTGCTAGGCATCCCCATCACTGCTGAGAAATAGGGGTTGGGGCATGTGACCCCCTCCCAGAACATTTCATTTGTGCTCCCCCACGAGCCACAGTTACATGTCACCTCTGTAGGTAATGCACATTGGAAAACGCAATCACAACTTTACATGCAAAATGACGAGGTCTATATTAGCTGAGATCACTCAAGAAAGAGATCTTGGAGTCATTGTGGGTAGGTCTCTAAAACATCTGCTCAATGTGAAGCGGCAGTCAAACAAGCTAATGGGATGTTAGGAACCATTAGGAAAGGGATAGATAGCAAGACAGAAAATATCATAATGCCACTGTATAAATCCATGGTACGCCCACACCTTGAAAACTGTGTGCAGTTCTGGTTGCTCCATCTCAAAAAGATCTATTAGAATTGGAAAAGGTGCAGAGAAGGGCAACAAAATTGAATAAGGGTATGGAACAGTTTCCATATCTTGGAGATTAAAAAGAGTGGGACTTTTCATCTTGGAAAAGATACAAGTAAAATGGGATACGATAGAGGTCTATGAAATTGTGAATGATGTGGAGAAAGTGAATAAGGAAGTGTTATGTATTCCTTTACATAACACAAGAACCAAGAATCATCCAATGAAATTAATAGGCAGCAGGTTTAAAACAAACAAAAGGAAGTATTTCTTCACACAATGCACAGTCAACCTTTGGAACTTGTTGCCAGGGGATGTTGTGAAGGCCAAAACTATAACGAGGTTCAAACAACAAACAAACAAAGAAACAAACAAAAAAACAGATACATTTCTGGAGGATAGGTCTATCAATGGCTATTGGCCAAGATAGTTTGGGATGCAATCCCATGCACTGGGTGTCCCTAGCCTCTTCTTGCCAGAAGCTGGGAGTGGACGACAGGGGACAGATCGCTCGTTGATTGCCTGTTCTGTTCATTCCCTTTGAAGGACCAGGCATTGGCCATTGTGGGAAGACAAGATACTGGGCTAGATGGACCACTCCTCTCACCCAGTATGGCCATTCTCATATTCTTATCCATCAGGCCTGATTTCCGACACACCAATTTTGATTAATTAATTTCCCATCCCACACGTCTCCCGCTTATCAAGCATGATCTTAATATAGTCCTTGAATTATATCACTAGGCCTTATTATTGGGTCTAATTCAGTCTTCCTGTCTCCCCCTTTCAGCTTTCCCCATCAGCCTGTCTTGTGGCACTACATAAACGTTTATCCTCTTTCCCGAAGTTGGGCCCATATTAGGATAAATTGGTAGGCCCAGTTATTACTGCAGGGATCTGATGAGGGCCAGCTCCAGCGTTTTTGCCGCCCCAAGCAGCGGGGAAAAAAAAAGCCGCGATCGGCGGCACTTCGGCAGCAGCTCTACCGCCGCCGTTTCATTCCCTGGTGGCAATTTCGTGGCAGGTCCTTCCCTCTGAGAGTTACTGAGGGACCTGCCTCTGAAACGCCGCCGAAGAGCCGTACATGTCTCCCCTTTCTGTTGGCTGCCACAAGCACCTGCTTCCTTTGCTGGTGCCTGGAGCCAGCACTGGACCTGATCCTGGATCAGACCTTCTCAATGCAGTTCCCAGTCTTTGGGGTTCTCTGAGGCTGTGGGATCTGATACAGGAAAAATCAGCCTGTATGAAAATTGAAATGCTGGAAGTTCAGCTCAGAAGGGCTGGTCTGACCCAGTACCCAAACCCCAACGCTCAGAGCTTGGGAACAGCCGAGAGCCTGCCCAGCACTCGTGAGAGAGGAGCTCAGAGAGCAGCTTCCAACCGCACAAGGGAGTGAGTGTCCCCCTGGCCGCAGCCAGGCCCATAGCAGACACAGCCACACCGTAGCAGAGAGACTGTGACTTTTCACACCTTAATCTTATGGTCAAGATACAGACTAGCGAGCGCCTGCTGCTTCTCTGGTCCCTTCTTCCTGCAGATCAGAAGGGGAGAGGTCAGATCAGAGAGCCACGGAGACGTCTCTCACTGAGACTCTGAGACACAGACAGAGACTGGCCTTCCCTGCAGCATCGCCAGACCATGCCGTTATCACCGCGTCCCCTGAGCATCCTGACGCCGGGCCTCTGGCTTCTCTGTGAGTATGGCCAGCACTGGCCGGGTTTAGCTGGAAGGGTGAGATCACCGGGCAGAGAATCCTTTGCTTAATTAGGGTCCGATCCTGTGATGTGCCAAGCCCTCTGGTGATGTGCTGTGTGGATCTGAAAGTGCCAACACTGCACAGGATGGGATCAGAGCTTGCCACCTCGCACCAAAGCTTGCAAGAGATTTAATAACAGTAATTGCATGTTTAATTAGCACCACCTGACTCAGGATTAAGGACTATGGAAATCACTGGTTAGATTCCAGTGCTGAAACTCAGCAATGAGGTCATTGCGTCACCCCAAAATGCTTTGTCGTTTTCCAAGATCTGAACCCTGGTCCTGAGCCCACACACACCACACTGCACTCACACCCCAAGGCTGCCAGTGTGTGAGTGTGTTTGCCACCTTCACACGCACAGCATGTCACATGGGGGTGCAGATGTCTGTGGACACAACATTGGGGCTCCCATCCACGCCAACGAACCCTCCAGATTTGCACCATCCCACTCACTGCACACACAAAAGGCACAAGCCCGTGCAAGCTGGCTGGGCTGGACACAGAAGTGGATCCCCATTTGCACAGTGGGATGCTGTTTTGCACACTCAAATTCAGGTATAAATATTGGCATGCACAGAATCACTGGTTCGAGATTATAGACGTTTTGTTTGATGAAACCTAAACTGGAGATGACATCCAGGGAGGGAAAATGCTACATGTTCACCTCACACATGGGTGCAAAGAGCAGAACTGCCACATACACAGCCAAATGTGATTAGATTTTATGGGATAACGATGGAATTTCCCTGGGATTTGAAAAGCTCAGTTTACATTCATTAAAATTGCAGTAAATCATTAATTACTGTGATCATTAACAGTACCAGAAGGCTGGTCCATGGTTGGCACTTTAGAGACGAGGGATGAATTCCCTTCTCTGCCACAAACTTTCTCGGTGACCTTGGGCCAGGCACTTAGCCTCTCCATACAATGGGGATACCAGCTCTGCCTGCTGCACAGGGTGTTCTGTGAATTCCTCTTTGCTGATATTTATGGTGAATGCAAAATAGGCCGAGCTAAAGAGCTGAGGATCAGGAGACAAACCTGCGTTCAGCCTCCCACTGACTCTCCTAGCTGCATTTCCCCAGCGTGTATGTGCTCATGGGCCCGATACTGCACATTGCTTTGTTGGTATAGGCCCTGACGCCTGCCCAGAGCCCATTCAAGTCAAGGGATGCCCATTTGAGTGCAAGGGACGGATCATTGACCTGCAGGATCAGGGCCATGGACATGTCAGCCCTAACCCTGCTCCCACTGCAATGAATGGGACCCCAATAGTGCAGGATCTGGCCGATAACACGGCATGGGGTCAGGGTTGGCTATTGTCCTAACCCATCTCCAGTGGGTCTCTGGCACGCTCACACCAGCCTTCAGCCAGGGGTCTGGGGTCCAGCGAGCTCTACATGCTGGTACAGGGAGCCGTTCCTTATCCACACTCAGAGTGAAACACACCAGCTAACCCGGGACTTCTCCCCAGGCAAATAAGTTATAGACTGTGGGCCAGATCCCCAGCTGGTGTACATGCACCTGGCTTCATTGCTCCAACAGGGGCAGATTCCTAGCTGGGATCCTTGGGACAGTTCACACTGGAAGCTGGACACCGAGCACTCACCGAGCTGCACTTTGTGCTTGTGAAAATCCCCCGTGGTGAGAGGAAATTGGCTCCAGGGAACTTACCAGCAAATTCATTCCAACTCTGGTATCAGAGGGGTAGCCATGTTAGTCTGGATCTGTAAAAGCAGCAAAGAGTCTTGTGGCACCTTACAGACTAACAGACATTTTGGAGCTTGAGCTTTCGTGGGTGAATACCCACTTCATCGGATGCATGTCCAACTCTGGTGAGGGGATAAACCCAGGGGCGGAATGTGGCCCATTGTTATTCTGGGACTGAATTTCTCTCTACTGGCTGGGGCTAGATTTGCCTGGGCACGCAAAGGCCAGAGACTCTCACTTTCCTTTAGAGGACGCACCTCTACTTCCAGCTCCAGTTACTTTAATTCCCCGTTCCACCTCCTCTTTGTGTTTATTTCACAGGCTCCCTTGTCATGAGCCAGGAAATCTGCAGCTCTCCCGGTGAGTTCCCTGTAAGCGCAGGTCAGATCCCCAGCTGATGTAAATTGGCTCTGCAACCATTGCCGAGAATGCAGCTTTGCTGATTGACACCAGCGGGGGATCTGGCCCCAGGTGTTTAACACTGGTGTGCTTGCTCCCCAGGCAGTCTCCCGGCCCCGCGGCTGTTTCTGGACAGACTGTCAGCTCGTCAAGGGGACACGGCCTTGCTGTCGTGTTTAGTCCCTTGTGGCATCCCAGTGACCCGCATTGCCTTCTGCAAAGATGGGAAGGAAATTTTTGTCCAGCCCAAGGGAGGAAAGACACTCGTCTACGACTCACCCTACACAGTGTCCAGGGAGAGTGCAGGGGCCTTTTCCTGCATCTACCAACTCAAGGATGACAATAACCAGGAGAACAATTCTCTCCCCAGCGACCCCCGGTATCTTTACATGGCAGGTAATGCACTGCACTAATGGTGGGCTTGGTGCGGAGGGTCAGGGAGCTGGGACGGGCTGGGGTCACACCATGATATCTAGAGTTAAGATGTAAAACTTCCCTCTCCTTCCCCGACATTTTGCAGTGAGAACTCTGTCCCTGGGGCAATGGTTACATGGTTTTAGTGAGGAAAAACCATCCTGTCATCCTGTTGAGGAAGAGCAGGTTTTCCCTACTAAATAAAAGACAAAATATTGTGATTGTCTCTGAGGGGCAGAGTGAAAATGGACAAACCGTCACACAGATATTCAACAGGTTAAGTGTCATCATGGTCTACTTTACTAAAACCTTCATGAAATACAAGTACGGAACAGAGCAGCAAGACTAACTGGTTTTTTGGCTCACTGGCTATTTCAAAAAATTGGGAGGGGGGAATTGTTTCAGACTGACTCGAAAACAATTTTTTTCAAAATTTTCAGTGAATCAAAAAGTTGAAAAAACCCCTGCGTGAGGCTGCCATTCTACACCTCACGGGTATGAGGCTTTTGGCATTTGAAGTGATGTGTAATCGCTGTGTATGTTCCCCACAGATGGTGAGGGCTCTGGGGGGAGGCATTGCTCCAAGGTAAATGGTTTTGCTCCCTGCTGTGGGATTTCCCTGTAGGAAAGCAGGAGGGCTGGGCTGGGATTACAGGGGGAGCACCTGCCAATCTCAATGGGGAGACTTAACTCCACCACAGGTGGCTGGTGGGCAGGAGGCTGCAGGAGCTCATCACCATCTGGGGAATGTAACATGTCTAGGCAGCACCACATGCCACTATCGTCTCTCCAGGAGGCTGCTATGTCCCCGTGCTGTGGCTGTGGTTTGGAGGGAGCTGGTTTCTTACCCAATGGCAATGGAGGTCATGGCTGTGCAGAGCCTGGCGGGGGCAGAGACAGAGTTCGGATTCCACAGGCAGCAGAGACAGGAGATAAACGAACTAGCCAGTTCTCCTATTTCAGAGCCCCCAGCGATTGCCTCCATGTGTGTCCCTGTGGCAGGGGTCTGGGGAGGAGCCCAGCAATGTCAGGGTTCATGTGGGCTCTGGCTTTGTGACGCAGCATCAGGCACAAACATCTGGCCAGGGAGTCAGTGGCTGCCAGGCTGTGATCCTGCCCCACGCTGGTCAGCAGCAGGCCATGGCAGGGTTACCATACATCCGAATTTTCCTCTCTTTTGGAAAATTTCTGCCCTGCTCTGAAGGCGATGCTATGCCCGCTGCGGGGCCCTGCCCCCTCCCCATTCAAAGCAGAAAGAAACTTTGTCCCTTCCCTCCCCTTTCAGCTCCCCCTTCCCCCAGTAGTGTCCTGTATTTGGGAACTTGAATCGTGGTAACCCTAGACCATTGTGTCAGTGCTGCCTCTTGGAAATGGCTCCATGACACAGGTGAGGGGCCGACCCCAGCTGCACCTGCCTTGGTGCTGGGTACAGGGTGGCAAAGAACCAGTGCTGAGTGAGATCCCTGCGGGGCTAGGAGCCAGGCATGGGTTTTCTAAACAGCTGGGCTTGTGGGACATTCACATGCTCCCTGACGTATCATGGCCAGGTGCGATGTCCCCTGTGCAGAAGGGCCAGCGCTCGGCAGAGGCCCCTCCAGACAGGCTGTCAGCAGGACTCATGTTGCTAGTTCACCTCCACCTTCAGAGTGCTAACCCTGCTCCATCCCCTGTCCCAGGGCCTGCTATCCTGATCTGGGTCTGGATCCTCCGCTCTGCGCTGGTCCTGCTCCTGCTGGCATCTGCCCCAATCATCACCTCCATCCTGAGGAAAAGACCCATCACTCTGTATGATCCAGAAGGCTCTGTGTGGAATGGCAGGGAGGAAGAGGAAGGAGAGGTGACCGATGGCTCTGGGTGTCCCCCCTGTCCTGGGCAGGTTGGAGGGTTGGCTGGGATTACAGAGAGGTCTGTGGGTTATGCCATTGTGCAGAAACATGTCCAGGAGACTCAGGGGGAGTAACTCATTGATCAGACTTTGGGGTGGGGGGCGTTCCCTGAAAATGTGGGACACCAAGCAGTCCCCTGCCATGGGCTATGAGCGTTAGCTTAACTCCAGACCCACCCATTTCCCCCTCTTCCCAGGCCAGTGGCTGGGCCAGCTCCTGTTCTCTGTGTCTGTGTCCTGGGGCGGATCTGGTGAGCACGGCCCATCTCCTCACACTGCCCTGCTCTTCAGTTACACCAGTGTGTGTGTGTGTGTGTGTAAATCCAGAAGAACCCCATGGCCTGCAGCAGCTTTCCCCTGGGGTCACGCATGTGTCACCAGGCCAGGATCCAGCCCCTGTGTTTGAGCAGAGACATATTTGCTTAATAAGGGTTTAATATTCACACCTGCTGAGCCCGGCTTGGGGTGAGGGAGCCAGATCCAGCAGGCCACAGCTGTGGGCCCTGCTCCGGTACCTCACAGACAAAAGGGAGCGCTGTGAGCTCACAGTGATAACCAGAATTGTCACAGCAGTTGAACTCTTTGGACCCCTCCACCCCCCAGCCCCCCAGCCCTCACACACTGTTCCCCAGAGGCTGTGATTTCTATCTTTGGTTGTTGTAGCATGGGGCAGACATTTAAATATGAGCCCTGTTCCATACAGACCCCTGAACCCCCCTCTGCTCTGCATTACAGGCATGTTCTACAAGTTTAAGCTGTAAAGAGTCTGAAATATTTGTTGCCAAATATGAAATGTTTCAAAGTGGTTACAGAAAATAAGCCGCAGTTTGGTGTTTTACTCTGTGTCAGGCCAGGCCTGGAACAATACGTACTGTCACCTGCTCTACCAGGGGCTGGACTGGGGGTTATTCTTCCAGCCCCTCAGCCATGCTGAGAATGCAGCACAGTGACCATTCCCAAGACAGAAATGAGCATGGCAGACGAGTGACAGGGATATCATTGCATCACAAGAGCAGCATCGCTCTGGGGCTGTGTGTCTATAAATACTGCCAGGTTGTGGGGACAGGGTCCAGGGGGAGAGACTCCTACGCTGGGAACAGCGACCACAGCCAGTGACCACGGCCCTGTCTCTCTGCTCACCTCACAGGCAGTGCGGGGCTCTGTATAGAACTAGGCTTGGGCGGATTTGATTGTTATTGGTAAATGTCAGCAAACATCAATATCCCAGCATGCACCCAAACTCATGAGAAAATATTTCCATTGATAATAATAGAAACTTGCAGTTAAGCAAAGTAAGAGACATGCTGCGTGAGACATTATTAGAGGCTGATTTAAGGATATTTACTGTGTATATTTTGACATGGGATTATGACAATTAGTGTTTTAATGGTTATAAAGCTTTAACCTTTTGAATCTCAATGTCTACTGTCATTAAATAATTTTCTCTACTGTGAAATACAAATCAATAAACACAAAAAAATTGCCGAAACCCCATGATTTTAACCAATAGTCAACATTTAAATTGATAAATGTTAAAAAAAACCTTTAAAATCAATATTGACATTATCTGACAAAATTATAATAAAAATTGAATTCTGAGAATCCTATTTATAACCTTGGGCTAGGACCTGCGGAAGCCACCTGGGGACATCATACAGAAACAGACACAGCACATGTTATGGGGTCAGTCATGTGACTCTGCCACACACCTCAAGTGATGTCCCAGCACCCCCATTGTGATCTGCCCATGAGCAGCTGGGCATAGTGTTGTCCACACACAGAGAGGGATGGGACGTGGGATGCTCGGGTTCAAGCATCCTGGCAATTAGATGGAAGCACAACGTTCAACAGGGGCCTCTCCCAGGGCATGAGGGCAGTGTGGGGAGAGGGTGCAGCGATGCACATGGCTAGAAAAGGGACAAGGGGATTGTCTGGTGGGGGGAGGGGACTGGTTGCTTCTTTATAAAGAGCCCCAGAGAGCCCTGCTGGGGAAATGGAACAAACTGGAGAATGGGATGAATTAGCAGGTTGAGAGCACAGAAGCAGATGGTGCTCATGCATGAGGGGAAATGGAGGCCATTGTTATGAGGATGGCCACCACTTCCCATTGTTTCCAATGGGTCTGACACTGCCATGTCAGTGACGCCTTGGGGTATGAAAGTGGGGGTGCCTCAAGTAAAGATGGTCACCATTTCCCATTGTTTTTAAGGGTATTGAAGCCACAGTCTTCAATCCTGCCATCCACAATAAGAAAGAGTTGCCACTTTTACTTGGGGCAAACGCTCTGCCACATTGGGGATATCGGGGGCCATCTTCTCTGAGGTCAGCCTATGGCTTCACTTCCATTTGAAAACGACGAGGAAACTGGACATCTGTGCCATGAGCACCCTGCCAAGGCTTTAGAAAAATGATAACCATTACCCAGAGGGCAGCCTACGTCTTCAATCCTAGCGGAAACAATGGAAAATGGGAGCCATCTTTACTAGGGGCAACTTCAATTTCACATTTTGAGGCTGTAGTGTCATGGCAACCATCTTCCCCCTGGACAGCTACAGGCTTTCTTTATAATGGCATTAAAGTCACAGGCTTCCCCATAGGCCTGGTCTACACTAGGACTTTAAATCGAATTTAGCAGCGTTAATTCGAACTAACCGCTCAACCGTCCACACCAGGAAGCCATTTAATTTGAACTAGAGGGCTCTTTAGTTCGAATTTGGTACTCCACCCTGACAGGTGGAGTAACGCTAAATTCGACATGGCTAGTTCGAATTAGGCTAGGTGTGGATGGAAATTGAACTTAGTAGCTCCGGGAGCTATCCCACAGTGCACCACTCTGTTGACGCTCTGGACAGCAGTCCGAGCTTCGATGCTCTGACCAGCCCCACACAGGAAACGACTCGGGAAAATTTGAATTCCTTTTCCTTTCTGGACAGTTAGAATCTCACTTTGTGGTTGGACATCGGGGCGAGCTCAGTAGCACCGGCAGCAATGCAGAGCTCTCCAGCAGAGGAGTTCATGTAATCTCTGAATAGAAAGAGGGACCCGGCATAGACTGACCGGGAACTCTTCGATCTGATCGGTGTGGGGGGCGAGTAGTCTGTGCTTTCGGAGCTGCGCTCCAACAAACGGAATGCAAAGACCTACGAGAAGGTCTCCAAAGCCATGATACAGACAGAGGATACAGCCGTCATGCAACGCAGTGCCGCGTGAAAATCAAGGACCCCAGACAAGCCTACCAAAAAATCAAAGCGGCCAACGGATGCTACGGAGCCTGCCACCACTGCCCCACCAGTGACCATGGACTCTGATGATGGGACAGTGTCGACGGACAGTTCCTCGACGATGTTCACGGACGGGGAAGATGAGGAAGGGTTTGTGGAGGACGAGGCAGGCGACAGCGCTTACAATACTGCTTTCCCCGACAGCCAGGATCTCTTCATCACCGTCACGGAGATCCCCTACCAACCCTCCCCGGCCAGGAACCCGGATCCTGAATCAGGGGTAGGAGCAGTCGGTAAGTGCTTTAACCATGTTAACTTTTATTCTTAATATAACAGGAATCTGAAGTGTGTGAAAAGGAGGTCTCTGTATATATGGTGATAGAACAGAAATCCTCCTGGGAGATCTCCACGAAGCTCTCCTGCCGTTAATCGATAAGCATCAGCAGGATGTTCCTGGGGAGAGCTGCCTTATTGGGTGCTCCGTGATAGCACACTTTTCCGCGCGAGGCTTTCATGCGGTATTCAGGGAGCACTGCCTCCCAGAGCACGGCTGCATAGGTCCGTGGTTCGTGCTAGATTTCACGCAGCATGCGCTCTCTATCTCCTTCAGTGCCCGTCCTCATGGTTATCTCGCTCGGAGACTCCTGCATCTAAGTAGGGGAAGAACTGTTACGTTATGCCTGGTCCAAAGTATTTTTAATAAATAAACGGACAGATGGCATAGCACAGACTCAGCATGCAGCTGCGTGACGAGCGTAACGGAAAGCCAAAGAATCAAATGGACGCTCATGGAGGGAGGGGGGAACGAGGACACAAGGTATCCCACAGTTCCTGCTGTCTCCAAACAGCATTTGCATTCTTGGGTGATCTCCAAATGCTTCTAGGGTCAAACACAGTGTCTGCGGTGGGTCGGGGCATAGCTCGGCAATTTACGCACCCCCCCCCCGACCCCCAGAAGTTAAAGGGAAAACAATCCTCTGTTGACTCTTTTACATGTCACCGTATCTGTACTGAATGCTGCAGATAGACGCGCTGCTGCAGCACTCAACAACAACATCCTTCCTCCCACCCCGCCATGGGTGGCTGATGGTACAATAGGACTGCTACCCGTCCTCATCATCAGCCTATTGGCATATGGGGCAGTGCAAAAGGACTGGTAACCATACCAACTTGCTTGGGACAGGTCGATCAAAGTCGCCTGGTCCTAATTTTTCATGGTAGATGGTGCAGTATGGGTGGTAACCGTCCTCATCATTGCAACAGGGGGCTGAGCTCCATCAGCCCCCACCCTTCATTGTAAAGAAAAGATTCAATTGCCCCTGGACTAGCAGAGGGATGATTGGCTCCCTCCTCCACACCCCTTAATGTCATCTCTGGACTATCATTGCAGCTGGAGGCTTCCTTCCACTCATTTCTCACAAACGACTACCTGTGTCTTATTCATGCATTCTATATTACTTCATCACACAAGTGGGGGGACAATGGTATTGGAACCCAGGAAGGCTGGGGGAAGAATGGAATGAACAGCTGGGGTTGTTTCAGGAGCACACCCTGTGAATAGCATTCAGCTCAAAATGTATGCATGATTGGACAGAGAGCAGCTGTGCTCTCTGGTTCTATGATACAGTGGTTCTCTAGTACAGTTGCCCATATTCTAGGCAGGACTGATTCTATTTTTAGATACCCAAAAAGGAGGGATTGACTCGGGGAGTCATTCCCAAATTTTGCTTTTGCGCCCCTGGCTGATCGGCCAGGGGCACTTATGACAGCACCAAATGGCGCAGTGCAAAAGGACAGGTAACCATGACCATCTTATTACCGTCTTCTTACCAGTTCATGGTATGGTAGACAGTACAGTATGCCTGGTAACCATCGCTGCTGTCATGCAAAAGCAAAAGCATGCTGCTGTGTAGCGCTGCTGGTCCGCCTCTGTCAGCGGCATCTAGTACACATACGGTGACATACACAAAAGGCAAAATAGGGTCCATTGTTGCCACGCTATGGCGTGTGCCAGGGCATTTCATGGAAAACGTGCTCGAAATGATTGTCTGCCGTTGCTTTCCCGGAGGAAGGAATGACTGGCGACATTTACCCAGAATCCACCGCGCAAATGATTTGTGCAACAGCAGGCACAGGGGTCTCAACAAAAAATTCACAGAGACAGCCTAGACTCAGTTAATTGTTCGCAAAAAAGTATCTTTGCAAGGAATTCACTAACTGTTTCCCATCTCACAGCTTCCACTGTCTCCAGACCTTCCACAGCATCCCCCTAGCAGAGGCTGGCGAAGATTAGGCTGCAAAAGAAAAAGACAAGGGACACGATTTTCGATGAATGTGTGGGCTGCTACCTAGCCGAGGCGGACCAGCAGAGGCAGTGGAGGGAGAAAGTCTCTCTGTACCAGCGCTCACACAGCGAATGGGAGGAGAGGTGGCGTGAGGAACACAAGCAGGCGACTCAAGCAATGCTTGTACTAGTGAGGGAGCAAACGGACATGCTCCGGCGACTTGTGTATGTTCTGCAGGACCGCTGCAGGACAGAGCCCCCGGCAGTATCTCTGCAACCACCCTCCCCCGCCACAAAGTCACATACCCCCCTCACCCTAAATAACCAGGAGGATGCCCGCCCTGGGCCGTGAATACTGTCACTGCACCCCAGCAGAGTGCTCAAGTAACCAAAAGCTCTCATACCCTACGTTTGCATAAGTCCTTCCCTTCCGGACTCAAACAAGTCCCAATCCCAGTCCCATCCCATAACTGTGTACTTAAGTAATAAAAATACTTTGCTGTTAAGTACTGTTTCCGTCATGTTTTTTCACTGAAGACTGTGTTTGAATGGGGTGCGTGGGGAAGTGCGTTGCTAATTGCATAGGACAGGCACCTTTCCCAGGGTACAGACACGGGGGCCGGATCAGCAGCGGGTCACACACACAGTGCAGTCAGTAGGCACCGTGGTCGGTATGGGAGGTGGTTTCCAGGTTCTGTGTGGGCGGTGGGGATGTGACTTTTTAGCGGGGGAGGGCGGTTACAGATCTTATACAGCGGTCCTTGTCCTGGACCGCTGAGTCACGCAGCAGAGGAATCTGTATCCGTCCTCCTCCGCCACAAGGCCACATAGCCCCCCGCACACAGAATCCCAAAAAGGAGGGATGGCAGGCTCCGTTGAAACAAGCAGTCCGGCAATGCGGACCGCTATAGGAGCAGGAGCCTGTCATTCCTTGAGTTTAGAGGCGGTCTTTACATCAGCGCACACCCTACCCACCACAGTCTGCGTTCCAGTTTCAACCCTTTAACGAAAAGTCATGAATAAAGAAACCTCTCCTCAGTAACAGTGTGACATGTATTTTATTTTTACACGTGTCTTGGAAGTGGGGGAAACGGGGAGAACGGGGTATTTAACCGAAGAGGAGAGTCAACAGTAACTGGGTAAAGAAACAGGGGCAGGTTCAGCTTCTCTGTAAAGAAACGGAACAGTCACAGGTCACGCTGCTCGCTGCTCGCTGGTATTTAAAGAGTTCCTTGTCGCTGTCCCAGGCGCCTGTATAGGGCTTCATGAGCAAGTGCATTAGCGGGCAGGCTGGGTCACCGAGGATCACTATAGGCAAATGCACATCCACAACAGTTATTTCGTGGTACGGGAAGAAACTACCTCCCAGCAGGCGTCTGAGCAGCCCACAGTTCCTGAGAACACACGCATCAGGAACCTTGCCCGGCCATCCGACGTTCATGTTGGTAAAACGTCCCCTATGGTCCCCCAGTGCTTGCAGAACCATTGAAAAGTAGCCCAATTTCTCAGCAGCTGAATGTGGAAGAGGTGGACGATAAAGTGCGAGGAGGAGAAAACGGCGAGGATCGCAGCGGGCTCCATGCTTGCAGTGCTGTGGCGTCCACGCTGTCACTGACCAGAAAAGTGCACGAACAGATTGCCCGCAGGCGCTTTCAGGGAGGGAGGGAGTGAGGGCGTGATTGACGGTTCAATGATGACAGTTACCCAAAACCACCCTCGACACATTTTTTCCCCCAGCAGGCATTGGGGGCTCTACCCAGCATTCCAATGGGCAGCGGGGACTGCGGGAACTGTGGGATAGCTTCCTACAGTGCACCGCTTCCAAAGTCGACGCTGGCCCCGTTAATGTGGACTCAGAAATTCGAATTAATGTATTTAGTATGGATACACAAATTCGACTTCATAAGGTCGAATCCACAAATTCGAACTAAGTTGATTCGAAATAGTCTTGTAGTGTAGACAAGGCCTTAGAGTGATAACCGCCATGTTGCTATACCCTCGGGATTTGAAAGGGAAGTTTCCCTTGACAAAAATGGCTGCCATTTCTGACAGCAGGACACGAGGGGAGGAATTTCCAAAGGCGCTTGAGTGTCTGAGGGGCTGACTGCCATGAAAGCCCAGGAGTAAGCGGTGTCTGACTCCTTTGGGGACTTTTCAACACCTAACCCTAAATTAATGTTGTTATTTTGGAAACAGCTCCATTTTTAGGGGCTCTATCTGGAGAACCTCTTCCTCAAGGGGCCTCAGATTTCCTTCACACGCTCTGCCTCAGCCACTCACCCAGGCTTCCACTTTTCAGGTGGATTTGACTTGTTCTGTGGATTTTAGGCAAAGTTTAAAATTCTGCTTTAAACAGAATCTTTGTTGCTGCAATAACTATGGAGAAGCCACTATTGCTCTGTAATTCTCACTCTGGCCTAGCCTGGAGGTTGGGCTCAGAGGGGCTGGCCTAGTCCAGTATCAAGCCCAAAGGTGGAGATTTGGGTTCAGATGGGCTGGTCTGATCCATTATCAAACCCCAAAGGTGGGAAGTCGGACTCAGAGGATCAGCCCCTCAATCCTCAGCATTTGGGAACAACATAGAATCTGCCCAACTCGTGAGCAAGAAGCTGTGCAAGCAACCTCCCCCTCTCACCAGGGAGCGAGGTCCCCAGCCATTGTGAGGCCGGTAGCAGACACGGCCCCATCTCAGCCACAGGGGCTGTGGCTTTTCTTCTCTCTGAACCTTGGGGAGCACATGGCAGATCAGAGAGCGCCTGTGGCTTCTCTGCTCTCTCCTCCCTGCAGATCAGCAGCGGAGAGGCCAGATCAGAGAGCCACGGCATTTCTCTCACTGAGAAACTAAGGAGAAGAGCCTGAGAGACGGCGCCTGGATCCCTGAGAGGCAGATGCTGCCTTGGCATTGCCAGACTGTGCGGTTATCACGACTTGTCCCCATGATCCTGCTGCTGGGCCTATGGCTTCTCTGTGAGTATGGGTCCAAGGGGCCGGGTCGGGCTTTAGGAGAAGGCTGAGATGAGACAGGCAGAGAATTGTTTGCTTAATTAGCCCTGATAGGCAAGTTCCAGGTGTGCTGTTAGACTGGCATCGCTGTACTAGACCCCACAGAGGCCTGTGCCAGTCCCCCTTCCCCCCCCCCCGCCACACACACACACACCCCTGGTCACCAGTACCTCCCTAGCACTGCCACACACTCTTACTTTTCCCTGCTTATAGTTTTCTATATCAGGGGATTTAAAGCACTTTCAACCCTTCAGGCAAAATCCACATATTTTAACAGCTGCAATGTCTGTGCAATCGCAGGCCCTTGCCCTAGGACAGACCCAGCAATGAGTGTTGCCAGGGCCATTTTAAATCACTCATTTATCTGATCCACACGTGGGGGAAAGGCGAGAGTTCGGGGAAGAGCTATAGGAATGATGCAAGGTCTGGAACAGCTGCCTGACAGTGAGAGGCTGGCAGAGCTCAGTCTGGTTAGCTGATGGGAGAGAAGGTTAAAAGGTGACTCGATCACAGCATATAATCCCCTCTGCAGGGAGATTTCTGACAGCAGAGGTAGATTTCTTTAATGGAGCAGACAAAGGCTGAATGAGAGCCAACTGCTGGAAAGTGAAGACAGACTAATTCCAACTGGAATAAGGCCCACGTAGGGAGGGTGGCTCATTTACCACTGAAGGAGGTTAACAAGGGATGCAGTTTGATTCTCTGTCACCTGGAGTTATTAAATGAGGAGTGGATGCCTCTGTAAGAGATGCTGTCTAACTCAAACATAGGTTCTTGGCTAGATGCATGAATCACCTTGTCAGGTTCTCTGGACAGTCCTTTGCAGGAGGTTAGAGCCAGATGATCACAATAGTTTCTTCTGGCCTGAGAATCCATGGGTCTAGGGACCCCTTTGCTCAGCAGTGCAGCTCGGTGGGTGAGAAGCCATTGCAAGGAAGAGGGATTAGTTGGAAGAGTCTGATTAACAAATGCAGTTTATTGCACAGGAGAGATTTAAAGGAGGGGATTTCACAGCTGTCACCAGCCTGCCTCAGTATGCTGCCTTGCTGGGAGACTGTCCATTGATTTTAAACTGAATTAAGTGTTCTTTCGCACATCTGGCTGCACTACTAACAGGAATTTGTATTTTATTTAAAAGGTTCGCTTGCTGCAAGCCAGGAAATGTGTAGCTCTCCAGGTGAGTGTCGGCTATATTAGAAGAAGAGAAGGTGCCTAATAATGAGTGCAGTGGGGCTAGGAGTCAGGACTCGGCAAGGGGAGTGGGGTCCAGTGGGTTAGAGCAGATCCCTGGGAGGTCAGGACTCCTGGGTTCCATTTTTAACTCTGACACACAAAGCCCAAACCTGCTTCCTGTGGTAAAATTCCTTGTAACTTCATTGGGAATAAGATCAGACCAAATCCTCCGTTGGTGTAAACCGGTTAATCTCCATGGAAGTCAGAGGAGCTGCATCCATTTACACCAACTGAGAATTTGTCCCATCAAGTTTCAGCACCTAATGTAAACCACTGAGGGCCAAATCCAGTGACCATGTAGCCAGCACTGTGACACGTGAGGTGTCCAGTTAGCGGTGATAGATCAAACCTTGCTGAGCAGTGGAAATCGCACCCATTTGGTATTCAGTGGGGACTGAATTCAACCACTGGCGTAAGTGAGTGCATGTCCTGCTTAGACCAGAGCTGGACCCTGACCCTGAGGACTCAGAGTATTGGGGTCAGTGCAGCATCAGTGTAAGTGTCTTGGGGCCTGACTCCCCTCTGTCGGGTGGGACTCCATTTACTTGAGGGGAGTTACTCCTGATTTACACCAGTGTGGGTGGAGAAACAGGCTATTTGGGATGGAGGTGGCTGCTTTTCCTTGCACACAGCCGGGAGACGCTTTTCCTGTAACACTCACACCTCCCATCCCATTACACCCCAATGGGACAAGCTACCTGGGATGCTCTAGCCATTGTGCGCTACTCTGGTGAACCCCAGCATCTGCCATCCCACCAGAAATGGCCCACTGACGTGGGTTCACATGGCAGCACAAAGCTGCTGATACACACAGAGGCATCCAATTCCAATCCCAAATGAGGGCAAATTGCAATCTACACCCTCTGCCTGTCTCCTGGCCGAATGCTTCCAATCTATGGCACTGCACTGGCATAGAAGGGGAGCATACACTGGGACATCAGGCCCCAAAGTGGGGCAAGTAAAGGCTAAAATCTCTGCACACTCCCAGTGCACCCTGTCCCTCCCTCCAGACACCACAGCCTCAGGGAATGACACCACCCAGGGGCCAGATCCCAGCTGGTGTAAATCAGCATTGCTTCATTAGTGTCAATGGAGCCAGATCCCCAGCTGGTGTAAATCAGCATTGCTTCATTAGAGTCAATGGAGCCAGATCCCCAGCTGGTGTCAATCGGCCCCACTCCAAAGGAGTGAATGGAGCTTTGCTGATTGACCCCAATGCCCCAGGATCTGGCCCCAGGTGTTTAACACTGGTGTGTTTACTCCCCAGGCACTCTCCCCGCCCCGCGGCTGTTTCTGGACAGGCTGTCAGCTCATCAAGGGGACACGGCCTTGCTGTCATGTTTAGTCCCTTGTGGCATCCCAGTGACCCGCATTGTCTTCTGCAAAGATGGGAAGGAAATTTCTGTCCAGCCCAAGGGAGGAAACACACTCGTCTATGACTCACCCTACACAGTGTCCAGGGAGAGTGCAGGGGCCTTTTCCTGCCGCTAACAATTCAAGGATGACAATAACCAGGAGAACAATTCTCTCCCCAGCAACCCCCGGTACCTGCATGTGGCCGGTAATGCACTGCACTAATGGTGGGCTTGGTGCGGAAGGTCAGGGAGCTGGGATGGGATGGGGTCACACCATGATATCTAGAGTTAAGATGTAAAACTTCCCTCTCCTTCCCTGACATTTCGCAGGCGAGAACTCTGTCCCTGGGGCAATGGTTACATGGTTTTAGTGAGGAAAAACCATCATGTCATCATGGTGAGGAAGAGCAGGTTTTCTCACTAATTAAAAGACATAATATTGTGATCGTCTCTGAGGGGCAGAGTGTGAAAATGGACAAACCGTCACACAGATATTCAGCAGGTTTATCATCATCATGGTCTACTTTATTAAAACCTTCATGAAATACAAGTATGGAACAGAGCAGCAAGACTAACTGGTTTTTTGGCTCACTAGATATTTCAAAAATTGGGAGGGGGGAATTGTTTCAGATTGACTTGAAAACAATTTTTTTCAAAATTTTCAGTGAATCAAAAAGTTGAAAAAACCCCTGCGTGAGGCTGCCATTCTACACCTCACGGGTATGAGGCTTTTGGCATTTGAAGTGATGTGTAATCGCTGTGTATGTTCCCCACAGATGGTGAGGGCTCTGGAGGGGAGGCATTGCTCCAAGGTAAATGGTTTTGCTCCCTGCTGTGGGATTTCCCTGTAGGAAAGCAGGAGGGCTGGGCTGGGATTAAATGGGGCGCACCTGCCAATCTCAATGGGGAGACTTAACTCCACCACAGGTGGCTGGTGGGCAGGAGGCTGCAGAAGCTCATCACCATCTGGGGAATGTAACATGTCCAGGAAGCTCTCCAGGAGGCTGCTATGTCCCCGTGCTGTGGCTGTGGTTTGGAGGGAGCTGGTTTCTTACCCAATGGCAATGGAGGTCATGGCTGTGCAGAGCCTGGCGGGGGCAGAGACAGGGTTCGGATTCCGCAGGCAGCAGAGACAGGAGATAAACGAACTAACCAGTTCTCCTATTTCAGGGTCTACTTTACTGTACTAAAACCTTCATGGAATACAAGAACAGAACAGAGCAGCAAGTCTAGCTGATTTTTTTTTTTGTTCACTAGCTATTTCAAAAAATCCGGGGGTGGGGAAACGTGTTTCAGATTGACTTGAAAACAACTTTTTTCCCCGAATATTTCAAATAAAAACGTTGAGTGAATCAAAAGTGAATCAAAAAGAAAAACCTGCTTGAGGTTGTTCTTCTACCCCTCCTTTGTGTGAGGCTTTTGGCTGTTTGAAGTGATGTGTGATCGCTGTGTATCTGCCCCACAGGTGGCGATGGCTCTGGAGGTGGCATATCACCCCAAGGTAAATGGTTTTGCTCCATGCTGTGGGATTTCCCTGTAGGAAAGCGGGAAGGTTGGCCTGGGCTGAGATGAGGGGGGAGCACATGCCGGTCTCCATGGGGAGACTTTACCCTGCCACAGGTGCCTGGGTGGGCAGGTGGCTGCCGGGGCTCACCTCTGTCTGAGGAATGTAAAATGTCCAGGCAGCCCCACATGCCACTATCTGCTCCCTCGTGAGCCCTGGTATCTGCACGTGGCCGGTAATGCTCTCAGCTAGTGTTAACAAGGAACAACAAGGGGTGAAGACCCTGCTGGGCAGAGAGGCAAAGAGGAACTGAGCTGGTGCCCTGTGCCGGCCCCGGCACAGAATCTCAGCCCAAGTGATGAGGATTCAGATAGTGGTTGTTAACGCGGCCCCAGCTATAGTCGAGGGGCCCAGCTCACCTCTGCGTCCCCACGGATTGCCATCGGTGTCACTCCATCGCAGTCATCTATTGCAATCAGTGGTGATGCACTGGTGTCAAGCTGGCATCACACAAGGGTGAATCTGGGAAATCAATTTCTGTTATAACCCCCTGTCGTCAGTCACTCCTCACTCTGGGAAACTTCCATCTTTTGTGCTGACTTTTTCCATGCTCGCCTCTGTCCCAGGGTGAATGGTTTTTGGGGGCGTAGCAGGAAAATAGAAGAACCATTGAGCCAGTAGTGTGGCTGCTGCCCAGGTGCTAGTGGCAGGTGTGATCCTTGTCAGTTTGGCTGTGATTCAGGACTCCTGACCCCCAGGAGAGGAACCCTCCCTCCCCCTTCCCCCAGGATGTCAGCTCAGAGCCCAGAAAGAGGGCTGTGATATTCCTCTCCTAAAGGGGGAAGTTAGCACAGGAGGCCTGAGGACTCTTGAATCGAAGCAGAACCAGAGATGGAGTAATTTGATGCCCTAGAAGAGATCTAATCAATGAGACCCCATAAAGGGAGGAGGGGTCTTGATTGAAGTGTGCTTGTCCCCTGGCGCTCACCCCTCTGATCCTGTATCCCTGGCCCAGGGGCTTCCCCCCACCCCGGATCCCTATCCCAACCCCTGGCGCTCACCCTTCATCCTGGATCCCTTTTGTGTTCTGTATGCTCCCAGCCCCACCCACATCAATCCCTGGGCTCCTCTGTGCCAGCCTAATCCACTGCTTTTCTCTCTCTTCCTGGCTGCTCCAATGGTTTTCTAGGACAGGGAGCCATTGTGGGACTCGCCCTCACGACCAGCCTGGCTCTGGCGCTGCTGGGCTGTTTTCTCATGAGGACAGGTAGGTGCCGGTGGGATGGAGCATGAGCTGGGGCGGGCGGCTGTTCCAGAGCATCGCTCTGACATGTTAAATCCCACGCCAATGGCAGTGAAGGGCACGTCTGCAGCTGTAACCCGGCTGAGGCAGGGGAGCTGAACTGACTGGTCTGAGATCACCCAGCACTGAGGTCTCTGGGCAGCTGTCCCCTGCACTAACCACTGACCAGTGCAGCCTCTGTGGATCTGCGGCTGCAGGGCACTGTGGGTAGCTAGACCCCACAGACCAGCAGGGAGGTGCAGCACATCGGGGGCCGAGGTGCACACCGCCAGGCTGGCTCTGGCCTGACAGTTGCCCCAGGCTGTGACGTGTACTGAGCTCCCCTAACACTATTTTCTTTCTCACGGTAGTTGTGTCGCGCTGCAGGACTCACAGGTAGGAGGGAGCCTCGCCCTGACTCCCAGCTCCTTTCTGGGGTTGTTCCACAGGGGATGGCAAGGACTGGGGGGGATCATTGCTGCCCTGACTGGGACTCTATCCTGGGGAGCTGACCTGGCCTGTAGCCCCAGGCTACCCACAATGCAAATTCTCCTGGGGTTCTGCGGGGGCCTGACCCTAGTCTGGAAGCCTCACCCCTCCCCCCGCCCCCTGAGGGTGATGGTGCTGCTGCCCTTCTTCCCCCATCACTAATGGCCTCACCCCACCCCTCCCCCGGCCCCAGCCTCAGGACTGACACAGCTCTCATTCCACACAGGGATCCCAGCCCAGACTCTGAAGATCAGATCCAGTGTAAGAGCCTGTTGTTCTGGCACTGGTGGGAGTTCGGCTCCCGCCTTTTTGTCCGTCTGTTGGGGGCATCAGAGAGTCGGGGGGTTGGGGGGGGAAGGGAAGGGCCAGCCCCAGGCAGAGAATCTTGCCCTGGGGGGACTGTTCTCCCTGTTGCTTCAGCCTCCCAGCCCAGCAGTGAGGTGACGGGAGCCCCCGGTCATGGGAAGGAACGGGACTGGCTGGAGCCCTGGCAGCGTCTGCCACAAACTGCAGGGTGGCTGCAGGGGCCTGGGCAGACACCTCCCTGCATGGGGAGAAAGGAGACACATGACAGGAACAAACAGCATCACCCCATTATCTGGGCCCCACCCCTTCTCTGAGGCTCCGCCCCTGCGCAGTCCATCCCCCCCCTCCCTCTGTCGCTCTCCCAGCCCTCACTCACTAGCTCATTTTCACTGGGCTGGCTCAGGGGGTTGGGGTGTGGAAGGAGGCCTGAAATGAGGAGTTCAGAGTTGAGGGGGGTCTCCAGGCTGAGGCAGTGGATTGGGATGTGAGAGGAGATGAAGGCTCTGGCTGAGCATATGGGCTCTGGGGTGGGGCCGGCAATGAGCGTTTGGGGTTGCAGGAGGGGGGTCCAGGCTGGGTGGTGGAGCTGAGGGGTTCAGAGTATGGGAGGGGGCTCCGGGCTGAGGCAGGGGGTTGGTGTGTGAGAGGGGGAACATTCTCTGGGCTGGGAGTGCGGGTTCCGGGGTGGGGCCAGAAATGAGGAGTTCAGGGTGTGGGAGGGGGCTTCAGGCTGGGGCAGGGGTTTGGGGTTCAGGGATGTGTGAAGGCTCCAGCTGAGGGTGTGGGCTCTGGAGTGGGGCTGAGGATGAGGGGTTTGGGGTGCAGGAGGGTGCTCCACACTATGGCCAAGGGGTTCAGAGGATAGCAGGGGGATCAGGGCTGGGGCAGTGGGTTGTGACAAGGTGGGGGGCAGGAATGGAGGTTCTGGGTGGTGCTTATCTCAAGCAGATCCTGGAAGCAGTGTCATGTCCTCCCCCCAGCTCCTATGTAGAAGCACTTCCAGGCGGGTCAGTGTGCTGCCCAGTCTGCAGGTGCCTTCTCTGCAAATCCCATTGGCTGCAGTTCCCAGCCAATGGGAGCTGCAGAGCTAGCACTTGGGGCAGGGGCAGTGTGAGGAGCCCCCTGGCTGCCCCTACCTGTAGGAGTCAGAGGGGGGACATGTCACTGCTTCCAGGAGCTGCGCGGAGCCAGGGCAGGTAGGGAGCCTGACTTAACCCTGCTGTGCCACTGACAGGACTTTTAATATCCTGGTCAATGGTGCTGACTGGAGCCACCAGGGTCCCTTTTCGACTGGGTGTTCCAGTCGAAAACCAGACACATGGCCGCTCTATCCAACATGGGCAGCAGGCTGGGTACCCAGTGTCCATTGGGCAAGCCAGCCCATTAGGGCTCACACTGTGGTGTCCGGTGCTGTCTCTCCTCAGTGGGCCCAGCTGGGGTCAGGGATGGATCTGTTTCCCTGGGGGACATGGGGCAGTGTCTCTCTGGGGTGTGGGGCGGCTTGTGAGGATGCACTGACCTCGGTTCTCTCCCCCAGACACCGTGGTCACCGGAGCCCGCGCTGACCAGGTGAGTCGCCGGGCCAGTGCTCACAGTTTGCCGGGTTTGGGCAGAACGTTCCCATGGAAACAGGCACCAGGAGTTACAGCTTAATCTGGGAATCCCCTGGGCTGATCCCAGTGTCAGCACCTCAGGCCTGGCCAGTAGTGAGGGACACCGCGGAGTGATCCCAGCCCCAGGAGATAAATAGTGACCATCTTGGCATGAAGGAGGAAAGAATTGAAGAATCTGAGTTTCATCCTGCAGTCAGTTTCATTTCACTGTAGCTCCACTGGAGTCAATGGGATCAGATCCGCCACTGGTGTAAATCACCTGTAGCTCCATTGATGTCAATGAACAAAATCCCCAGTGAGTGTAAATCAGCCTCACACCTGTGACAGCAATGGAGTGATGCTGATTTACACCAGCTGGGGATCTGGCCCCGGACATGCAATAGAAGAAAAGAGAAGGGTTTGTCTGTGGGTCCCTGATGACATCCCAGCTCAGCTGGGGGAGTTTCCCTGACTGACCCACGGCTTGTCCCATCCCCGGAAGCCCCAGCTGAGGGGAGCGCTTGATCGTATGGGGGACTCCAAGTGCCTGCGTCCATCCCATTGATTCCAATAAGACTGAGGCACACGGTTAAAATTAAGACCCAGGCTCCAGCATCCTCCTGAGCATGGCAATCCCCTCCCCCGGCTCTAAGGAGGGGCCATTCCTCTCCTTCCCTTTGCCGCACCCTGGGGCCCTGCTCAGGGCTCCTGCCCTGGGGCTTCCTTGTAGACAAATTCAGACTGGAAACAGGCTGTAAATGTTGAATCGTGTAAATGTGCTGACGTCCCAGCAGCCCAGACTGGACGGGGACGTGGCTGTGACATATGCGGTGGTAGGAAAAGGCACCTCTCGAGGGCGGGACACCCGGCTGGCTCCGTGGCACTGGGTAAGGGTGACACTCTGTGAATAGTCCCACGTGGGACAGGGGTTGTGTTGGGTGACCAGATAGCAAATATGAAAAATCGAGACGGTAGTGGGGTCTATATAAGACAAAGCCTTAAATATCGGGACTGTCCCGATAAAATCGGAGCATCTGGTCACCCTAGTTGTTCTCCCCTCAAAGCCAGTGAAGGGACTGGCCGGAGGTGCAGGATCTAACCCAGCCTCCCTGCCAACTCAGAGCCTCCATCTCCTCCACCTGCTACCAAGGTGTGTGCTGGGACCCCTCACTGGCTGCCCATCCCAGGCCACAGATCTCACTCACCTGGAGCCTGATCCCCTGCCCTTCCCCAGCATTTTATAACCCCAAGAGCCAGCGGTTCAGACTGGGGAGTGAGCAGCATCTGAGCCAGGGGCTCAAAGGCAGGGAACTACCCCAGCTCTCCATGCAGATATGGGAACAGGTGAATAACCCAGGATGTCCAGGGCTGTCACCAGCCCATTGCTGGGAAATGCTCCCCTGCCCAGTGCTCAGGGAGATATCGGGAACGGGTGGGGGGCAGCTGCATTTGAGCTGGTCAGTGGGATTCCCTCTCACTTCCCCACAGGATTCCCAGTGCCCCACAAGCCTGCATGAGCCCCACACTCACTGCTAGCCTAAGCAGAGCCCCAGGAAGGAGACGGTGATGGAGCCTGTTTACCAGCCAGCAAGAACCAACGTTTGGGTCAATTGATGATACAGGGGACACTCAGACTCTTCTTGGATGTGGCTGAGGCTGGGCTTCACATCACAGCTCATTGTTCTAGTTACAGCAGAACCTTCCTGGCTGAAGTTCCCACCCTGGAGGCCTGCACATAAAATCCAGGGCCTGCTGCAGCTCAGCCATAGAAATAACAAGCCCTGTGGACAAATAATATGGTGAATTCATGTTACTGGGGCTGGAGCTGTGGGGAGTAAAACCTGGTTTGGATACAAGGCAGGGATTTAACATGTGAGGACTCTGGAAAGGCCCATTGTGTTGCTAGGAGCTCCCATGCCACGTTTATGTGAGTTCCAGAGGGTGGGCAAGGAATGTGCTAAGAGAGAGTTGAGGGTTGATGGCTAGAGGTGGGTTTTTTTCTGGTGCCTGGGTGAAGGCACCAGGAATGGATGCTCAAGACACCAGAGACTAGTCCATTAGGGGCTGTATGGTCCAGGCAACTGAGAAGGCTGCACTGAGACCAAGTTCTGAGGACGTAAGATCCAGGAGTTTCTGAGAAGGACGATCTGCAGTGAGACTTTCCCATGTCCAAGAGGGTAAAGAGGGCACTTCTAGATGGACAATCACTGAGCTCATTCCTGGCTTTACGTGGAAGTAATAAAGTTAGAGTTTGTTAAACAAGCCCAGAGTAGCACTGTGGTGACTGTCTGTTCCTGCCCGCACTTTGAAGAGCACCTACTATATTTATCAGCGAGTATCCCACTCCTGGGCAGGGCCGTCCTTAGCCATAGGCAGAACAGGCAGCCGCCTAGGGCAGCACTAGGTCTGGGGGCACCGCTCTCTGGGAGCCCGGACAGATGGGAAGCAGTGGAGCATTTAAGAGCAGGCTGCTGGGTCCTAGAGAGAGCCGAATGCAGCGCAGTCTGAGGGAGGGAATTGGCTGCTGGGAAGTCTCTGGGAAGGGCAGGGAGGAAAGGTGGGGAAGGAACTCACCTGTGAGTGTGACTCTCTCCCTTGGCATGAGGTGAGGCAGGCTCCGCAGCTCTGGCAGTGTCCTTTGCTGTCCCCCATAATGTCCATTCTTCTCCCCCCCTGCCCCATGGATCCCCCACCCTTTCTCTCTCCCAGGGCTGGGTTGGGTGATGTGCTGGGGGTGGGGGGAGGCTGGATGGCTGCCTGCTGAGGAATGACAGTGAAAGTAACTCACTTCCTCGGTAGGCAGCCAGGATTGGAATGGTCGCACCAGGCTGGGCTGGGAATAGCCAGATGGCATGTGCGAAAAATCAGGACGCGGGTTGGGGTAGGGTGAGCAGATGTCCCACTTTTATAGGGCCAGTCCTAATTTTTGGGTCTTTTTCGTATATAGGCTCCTATTCCCCCTCACCCCTGTCCTGATTTTTCACACTTGCTCTCCGTTCACCCTAGATGGGGGTAATTGGTGCCTATATAAGACAAAGCCCCAAATATTGGGACTGGCCCTATAAAATCAGGACATCTGGATCTGGTCACCCTAGCTGGGGAGCGCCTCTCCCTCCCAGGCTGGCAGTGATCCATCTCATCCAGAGGGAGCTGCTCAGGGCAGGATGAGCTGCAGTGGTTCCATGGGTGCCCCGTCCCTGAGATCAGATGCTGTGCTAACTTCACCAGGGTCCGTTGGGCTGGCGGTGGTGCCCATTGATGTGTGATCGGACCTGAGAGTTTGCTGCTGCTGCTGTTGCCACCCTGCACCACAAGAGGTGGATTTTAGGGTCCTGCAGTTTTCCACCTATCTCCTCCTCTACTGCAGCTGTTGGATCAGCAGGCTGGGGGGTGAACTAAGCATGAAAGCAGTAGATTAGATTGACATTTAACAAATTTGTTTGCCAAAAATGCTTGCTAACAATCCTGAATTCAATTTCAATTTTTTTTAAATCAATATCTTAGCCAAAAACAGAAAATTAAGTTGTTGACAATTATTTGTGACAAGTTTGGTATGGGGAAGGGTGTGGGCCAGTTTTCATCAGAGAAACAAAAAATGTCGACTGACTTTCCTATAGCCCTGTTATTGCTAAATAGAGCCCTCCAACAACTATAATATGCTCATCTCTTTACTAGTTTATGGAGCAGGGATCGGCAACCTACGGCACATGTGCCAAAGGTGGCACGTGAGTTGATTTTTAATGGCACACAGCGGCACTCAGCTCACCACTGCTCTGGGGTTCTGGCTGCCACCCAGGGTCCTGGCCGCTGGCCCCACTCAGCACTCCCTGCTGGCCTGGGGACCCCCAAGAAATCCCAGGCTGGCAGCGGGCTGAGCAGACAGGCGGCTGAGACCCCGGCTGAGCCACTCAACCTGCTGTTGGCTTGGGGTTCCATTCACTCAGCTGACAGCAGGCTGAGTGGGACTAAATTTAACAAAATAGAAAAACAAGAGCAACTCATGACAAAGTGCAGGAACCTAGAGCAGTGGTCCCCAACCTTTTTCGTCTGGCACCCGCCAGGTGAAGGACCATGGTGGTGGACGAACATCCACCGAAACGCTGCCGAAATTTGGTGTCATTTCGGCGACGATGTCTCTGGATGACGCTGCTTGTCGGCAGCAAGCGGTGTCACCCAGAGGCATTGGTGCCGAAATGCTGCCAAATTTTGGCGGCATTTTGGCAGATGCTCGTCCTCTGGCCAATATGCAGGTGCACTGAGAGGCACCTCCGGACGCCATGGCGCCCGCGGGCACCGCGTTGGGGACCCCCTGACCTAGAGAGCCTTCTGAAGCAGGGTGATCATTTTGATTTAAATGTACTAGAACTGTACAAAGAATTGAATTGTTGCCACATGCAAAATCGATGATGGACATTGTGCAGTTTATTCATACCAGCAAACTTGTTGATATCTATCCTAATGTGTACATTGCCACTCATATTCTACTGACAATTCCTGTAACAGTAGCATCAGGAGAACAGAGTTTCTCAAAACTAAAGCTCATTCAAAACTGTCTCCGCTCTACAATGAGTCAGGAACACTTGACTGGTCTTGCTGTTCTTGCAATTGAACAAGCCATCACTTTGTCTTTCTCATACGATGACATTATTACTGATTTTGCAGCCAAAAAAGCCAGAAAGATTGCTTTTAATTAAAAACAAATCCTTGTTTCAATACCTCTTCATAGAAATTCCCAATAAAATGTTGACAAATTAAAAAAAAATATTATTTGCATCATTCTGTCAAATCAGAGTTTTTTCTATAGGGCTTCTTCTTTAGTCCTAGTCCATCAGCATTACAGTGTGCTTCATTAAGTTAAATTGGCTTTAATAACATGCATGTGGCAAGTTTTACAATACTGTAAGCTTATGTTTGTGTCGCTAGGAGCAAGACAGGCACAGGGGTTAGGGTGACCAGATATCCCGATTTTACAGAGACAGTCCCCCACCCCCGTCCTGATTTTTCACACTTGCTGTCTGGTCACCCAAACAGGGGCACCAGTTTAATAAGCCTGCCTAGGGCACCATAAATCCTAAGGACGGCCCTGATGGGATCATAGAATCATAGAATCTCAGGGTTGGAAGGGACCTCAGGAGGTCATCTAGTCCAACCCCCTGCTCAAAGCAGGACCAAACCCAACTAAATCATCCCAGCCAGGGCTTTGTCAAGTCTGACCTTAAAAACCTCTAAGGAAGGAGATTCCACTACCTCCCTAGGTAACCCATTCCAGTGCTTCACCACCCTACTAGTGAAAAAGCTTTTCCTAATGTCCAACCTAAACCTCCTGCACTGCAACTTGAGACCATTACTCCTTGTTCTGTCATCTTCTACCACTGAGAACAGTCTAGATCCGTCCTCTTTGGAACCCCCTTTCAGGTAGTTGAAAGCAGCTATCAAATCCCCCCTCATTCTTCTCTTTTGCAGGCTAAACAATCCCAGTTCCCTCAGCCTCTCCTCATAAGTCATGTGCTCCAGCCCCCTAATCATTTTTGTTGCCCTCCGCTGGACTCTCTCCAATTTATCTACATCCTTCTTGTAGTGTGGGGCCCAAAACTGGACACAGTACTCCAAATGAGGCCTCACCAGTGCTGAATAGAGGGGAATGATCACATCCCTCGATCTGCTGGAAATGCCCCTACTTATACAACCCAAAATGCCATTAGCCTTCTTGGCAACAAGGGCACACTGTTGACTCATATTCAGCTTTTCGTCCACCATAACCCCTAGATCCTTTTCTGCAGAACTGCTGCCCAGCCATTCGGTCCGTAGTCTGTAGCAGTGCATGGGATTCTTCCATCCTAAGTGCAGGGCTCTGCATTTGTCCTTGTTGAACCTCATCATATTTCTTTTGGCCCAATCCTCTAATTTGTCTAGGTCCCTCTGTATCCTATCCCTACCCTCCAGCGTATCAACCACTCCTCCCAGTTTAGTGTCATCTGCAATCTTGCTGAGGGTGCAGTCCACACCATCCTCCAGATCGTTAATGAAGATATTGAACAAAACCGGCCCCAGCACCGACCCTTGGGGCACTCCACTTGATACCGGCTGCCAACTAGACATGGAACCATTGATCACTACCCGTTGAGCCCGACCATCTAGCCAGTTTTCTATCCACCTTACCGTCCATTCATCCAGCCCATACTTCTTTAACTTGCTGGCAAGAATACTGTGGAAGACTGTATCAAAAGCTTTGCTAAAGTCCAGAAATAGCACATCCACTGCTTTCCCCTCATCCACAGAGCCGGTTATCTCATCATATCATGATAATCATGTCATTAAAGTCTGCATCATCCTGCAAATGCACAAGAGGACTGAACTGAGGGTGCCAGAGCAAGACTTCTTTGGACATTTGCTTACCTGAGAATGCTTCACTTTGTAACCTTTCCATCCTGTTTAAAAACTTTGACTTTGTATTTCCTAATGATTTTATTGATGAAAGCAAACATAAGTAACGTTAAATGAAGGGGTTTTTGTTTGTTAATTTCCTTTGGGTTTTTTTCTTAATAGAAAGAAAATCTTTTATCTCTGTGCTGTGTAACGGGGTGAGCACCCGCTCCAGCCTGGAAGTTGTTGGAAAAGCCCTGCAGAGGGCTGGGGCTGGGCAAGGTAAAACCCTGGCTGATTGGGGGAAGTGGCTGCAGCTGGGGCTATGCCCCAACCTGAGCAACGGGGCCTTATAAGAAGGCCAGGGAATCCAGAAGGATCAGTTTCTCTTTGTTTGTAGAAGGAGAAGGGCCTGGCTGCATGGAGCTAGAGACAGGGTACCTGAGTGGAGCAGGGCTGGGGAAAGGCAGAGGAGCTGGGGAGCTCCAGCCTGGAAAGCCCCAGGCTGCAGCCTAGCACAAGGCCAAGAGGTCCTGGGGGATGCAGAGGGCAGCCCAGGGGTAGGCCAAGGCAGCAGGTCCAGACCCTCCTTGCCAGTGCTGAGTGGCTGATCCTGCAGTCTGCCCTAGGGTGTGGGACTAGACAATGACTGGCAGAAGCCTGATACTGAGGGGAGGTGGGAATAGTGGGTAGGGCATTCCCCAAGGAGGAGAGACCCTGAGACTGAGGGGTTACTGCCAGGGGGCAGCACCCCAGCTAAAGGGGCACTGGGTCCAGGGAGCAGCACGGGGGTCAGGGGACAGGTGGATCATTGGCCTGCAGCGGGCTCTCCGGAGCTGGAATGAGCTAATTCCCAGAAGTCACCAGCAGGAGGCGCTGTGGGGGTGAGTCTGCACCTCTACAAGCAGTTTAAATAACAAAGCTCTTACTCATGTGTTGGTTCAGTCTATATTTTATTGCCATTGTTCTCTTGGGGAAAATCCCCGTTTCACCACTCAGTGCTGTGCTGATCAGAGTATTGAAAGTCATTAAATTAAACTGCATTAAAACAAAACTCATTTTATGCAACTTCAGGGTCAGTAAAAGTTCTCAGCTGTAACCCTGAATGTGCAAGAACCAGAGAAACAATATCCAAGAAAAAGAGCTGGATTTTTTCATTTTGTTTTCACCTAGGCCTTACTGAGGAAAGTAGCAAGCACCTGCCCTTTCCAAAGGAACACAGCACCATACTGCAGCACAAACCCCACTGAGCACAGCAGGGCTGTCCTAGTTATCCAGGTCTGTCCCTGTTTCATTACAACCTTCCTGTCTGTGATGATGATCTGGTAACAAGGGGGCAATCAGCTGTCAAAGGTAGCTGTTGCCATGGCAGCCAGGGTGCTAGTCATTCTCCCCAAGTATGAAAATGAACCAGAGGGAGGGAGTGCTGAATGGTGGGTTATCTCTGATGTCACAATGCTACTGCTCAAGCAGCACCAGTGGGCAGCAAATGTGTGGTGTGTATGTGTGATTGGGGGGGAGGCTTTCCCACTGCTCCTGTTTCCCCAAATTTCCTACAGAAGCCAACAACATAACTACCCAGAATACACATTAATGATGATTCCACCCACATGATAAGTAGTCGCTAAAATTTGATTCAAATCCTTCATGGCATGTTTAGAAACAAGGGTTCCAAAAAAGGAGAGGCCTTGTAAAACAGGAAATGTTGATGCTCTGGTGCATTTGTGGTTGTGTTAAAATTGAATACTGTGACTTTAAATTTTGGGCAGGGTTCCTGGGCGTGCTTGCATACTAGGGAGCTCAGTAGGGCAGCCCACAATCGGGGCATAGGAGCAGCCAGTCAGCAGGTACCAGTGAGTTGTGCCTCTCTGTTATAGGCAGTAGCCTGCATTCTCTCCCTCTGAGTTTTGGGTTCTTACGTGTTGTTGTTCTGGCTCCTAAGAAACAAATTAGCGAGACTTTGCGAATGTCCAGCAAGAGAATTTTATATTTTCTCTAACTTGTCTGCTTGTGTGCCACAAAACATGAAAGGCACAATCTCATCCAAAATAAAATAAACTTATGAAGCCAAATGTCTTTTTGAAACAAAAAAATGGAACCATTTTATTCTGGTCAGGTTGATCTTACTGAAGCACTTCACTTTTCCTTCCCCTTTCACAGGGAGGAACCTAAATTAAGTTTCCCTACAGCCATGATTGGAATAGTGAACCAAAGCCTCACTAGAAGCCAAGCAGCTCGGAAAGAATGGGATGATCACAATACAGTAGAACTTGTTTATCTGACCCTCCAGTATCCGGTTCTCCGTATTAACCCACAACCAGCGCACACAGGTCCAGAAGTGGGCAATCTCTCGTATGGTCCCTAGATGGCGATGCAGCCTGGCACTTTCCCATTCATCCAATTATCCAACGTTTTGGTTAACCAATCTGGCCCTGGTCCCAACTCGATGGGATAAAGGGGGTTCTGCTCTCCTTGAGAGCGATCATTTGATGCAGGGGATCTGCTGCTGGCTGTGGTTCCCAGCCAATGGGAGCTGCAGGGGCGGTGCTTGGGGCACAGGCAGCATGTGGAGCCTCCTGGATTTCCCTATGCATGGAAGCCAGATTGGGGATGTGCTGCTGCTTCTGCGAGCCACACGGAGACATGGTCCTCATGTTTTTGTCGCTCTTATCTGGACCCTCTGCAATTGGGCCACATCTTTCCTGAAAAGTGGTGCCCAGAACTGGACACAATACTCCAGTTGAGGCCTAATCAGTGCGGAGTAGGGCAGAAGAATCACTTCTTGTCTCTTACTTACAACGCTCCTTCTCTTACCTCCATATTACAAGTGGCAAACAGAGGCAGAGGGAGACTAAACCCAGGTTTTTAAGGGTATTTAGGCCACATAAATCCCATTGATTTCAATGGGAATTAGGAACAGAAATCCCCTTAAAAAATCTGCCCCTAAGTGATTTGCTCAAGTTGGCAAAGGAAGTCTGCAGTGGAGGCAGAATTTAAACTCAGACCCCTCAAGTCTCAGACGAGTGCGATAATCTCTGGACCATCCTTCCTTTCTCCTGTGTGTGTCTAATGCCGAGTTTCTGTCTATCTAATCTCAGACATAACCATGTCTCTGTCTATCTAGTCCCTAGAAAAGCATCCATCTGTCTAGTGTCTTCCTGTCTATCACCTTTTCATAATTAAACCAGGAGCTATGCTGTGTATAAAAAGTCCATTAAAACCATGAACTAGGAATAAATTCTGATTAAGTTCAATAACCAGCATTCTTGTTGAAATCAGTAAGATTATGTTCACAATGGTTCCCTGTATATTAACCTGTGCCTGAGGTGCACTTCAGCAGCCCAAGAAGGGATAGCTCAGTGGTTTGAGTATTGGCTTGCTAAATACAGGATTGTGAGTTCAATCCTTCAAAAGGGCATCTAAGGCATGGGGTAAAATTCTGTCTGGAGAGTGTTCCTGCTTTGAGCAGGGGGGTGGGCTAGATGACCTTTTGAGGTCCCTTCCAGTCCACAAATCCACTTAGAGGAGTACGGCAAGATTTTAATCAATAACTGCCAGGATTAGAGCTGTGAAGATGGTTTCCTTCAGAGCAGCAGGACTGGACATCTGAATGTCGCATAGCCAAAGGGCAAGGAGCATTTTGCTGCTCAGTGCTGAGCAAGAAGAAACATTGTAAGCAGCAGCATGAGAGGGTCCAGAAGTCCAGTACAAAGTCAGGAAATGCACCTACACTTGCCTGTCCAATTCTGACCTTGATTGTGCGCTATCAAGGGCCCTCAGCAAAGAGCCTGTCTTGCCACATGCCATTTAGCTGAGCCCTGACGGGATCCTTATCAGGCAGGATAATGAGAGTGATACTGCAGCTGGGAACAGGGAAGATCCTGCCAATGTCCCTAAAGGCCAGGATGTGACTCACATTAGATCAGGAGGACCAGTTTGGAGACGATAGCAGTGAAAACTCTGGAGAGGGGGATGTGCCTGGCCAGAGACTGGAAGTCCAGGTGGTTACTGCAACTCTCTAACCCCTCCCTCCCATGGTTTTCTAGAGAAATTGTACTTTCAACACTGAGGATTTTGCAGGTTATGGCCAAATCATTTACTGTCCTGGATATTATGACCTGCATTGCTGCGTGTGTGTCTGGGGGGTAATGCGGATGCCACAACATTTGCATGGCCTCATCTACCTTCCCCTCCCCTCCAACAGCCTCTACTGGGCACAATCCAAAGTGGATGCATGGCACTGGGGGGAAAGGTTTCGAAAAACCAGCTTTGCTGTTTATCCAAGAGTTCAGAGTATGGGCTGTACGGCTTGTGCTGAAGCCCACGGTCTGTAGCAAGTTCACAACTAGAAATCAGTGCCCCTCTGTCCATTTCACCACAGGGAGGCAGGTAGGGGTGGAGGGGTTCAAACACGGCTTGGATCAATGCTCTCCATCCTAGCTCAGGCTTCGTTTGGTTTCCTTCATTTACCCCCAGTCCTGGTAGCTTATTCTGGGAAGTTTCTCAGGCAGCAGGAATTCTCCATGGCCTTTCAGGAGAACTGGGAGTGCAAACCTGCTCGGGCCTCCATAATAGCCGGGTCCCTACCAAATTCAGGGCTCACTTTGACTAATTTACAAACCGTCTGGCCCTGAAATTGACCAATGTCACCATTTCAGATGTTTCCACCTGATATTTCATGGTATTGTAACCATGGGGGTCCTGACCAAACTGGGAGAATGGGGGAGTTCAGAGGTTGTTGTGTGTGTGGGGGGGTCACAGCATTGCCACCCTCACTTGTGTGCTGCCTTCAGACCTGGGCTCCAAGGGCAGCAGCCAGAAACCTTTCTGAAGCTAGAGGAGGTTCCCAGATGTGCAGGTGGGTCCCTGCTGTTGGCAGCACCTCGGCTCCTACCATTTTCGGGGCATCCAGAAAAATGGACCCTTAAGCCTCAGAAGGAACTGCAAGGGAAGCCCCGAGCTCTCGCTGCAGAGGCCGGGCAGAAGCCCCGAGCCCAGGCACCCAGAGCTCTGGCAGGAGTGGGGAGGGGCATGAAAGTCCTGAGCCCAATGCCCCAGCACTGGCTGACCCCACAGGGGGCCAGAAGCTCTGACTCCGGGCACCCAGAGACGTGCCTGGAGCAGAAGCTGCCAAGGCCAAAACCCTGAGCCCAACGCTGGGCTGATGCAGCGCACTCACTTCTGCATTGCCTCTGCAGGTGCGTCTGATATCCCCACGGAGAGGAAGTCCTGTCTCCATCCAGGCAGACAAACAGCTAGGAGGCCCCTACTGGGTTCTCCTGGCTGGGGGGCTCCCGGCAGGACAGGGAGATGGGATTTCACGGGGCAGGGCTAATTTGATCTAGCCAAAAAAGGCACAAGAAGCAACAGCTGCCAGCTGAAGCCAGAGAAATTCAAATGAGAGGTAGGCACACATTTTTGACAGTGAGGGAGACTAGCCACTGGAAGAACTGACCCAGGGGAGAGGTGGAGTCTCTGTTTCCTGGTGTCCTCACGTCACAACTGCCTGTCATTCTGGAAGGTGCCTTTTAGTGACTTACAAGCAATTGGGCTTCATATCGTGCAAAGTGTGTGAATTTTCATAGCCTGTGAAATAGAGGCCAGATTAGGAGACCGAATTGTTTCATAACCTCAATGAAAAACTCAGTGTGGGGTGCGGAACAGACTCTGCTGTTTTACTGGGTGGCCTGGCTGGTCCCCAGAATCAATAATGAGCAAGTGGGGTGATCCGGGCTGCAGCTCAAACATCCAGCTGGGCTGGCCAGGGGCAGACATCAGGCCTGCCAGGGAAAGGTGGGTGCTGCAGTGACTTCACAAAGGCCTTTGGCAGGAACTCAGCCTATTGGGCAAAGATGATGAGGCGTCTGTGACCTCACAGAGCTCCCTTGGCAACAGCCAGGCAGGACAGGGATGCGGGGCAGGGGGAACCTCGGAGAGCCCTGTAGCCTTGCTGCAGCAAGCCTCCAGCTCGCGGTCTCTCACTGAGGACCAAGAGACAGTTGCTGTAGAGGACATTCTGTGCGTGCGTTTGTCATTCCCGTGTGGATTTTTTTCAAAGACATTGTCATCTGTGTAGAAGGTAAGAAAAAATATAGTCTCTAAATACAAGATAGGGGACTTTATCCTAGCAGATTCAAAGGCATCACCACCCTCCTAGTGAAAAAGGTTTTCCTACTATCCAAGCCTTCCACACTGCAACTTGAGAGCATTTCTCCTTGTTCTGTCATCTGCCAGCTCGAAGATTTCATGAGACTCAATCTTTCATTAGGAAAATAATTCCAAAATGCAACTACAAAAAACTTTGAGTGAAATCAACCCATCCTGATCTTTAGTGTCTGGGAGTGTAGGCCTTGCAGGCCAGACTGAGACCCTCATGGGCTAGTAACACCCAGGAAGCCAGTAAAATAATTCCAGGTCTCTTGGCATCCAAGCCTCCCTAATCCAAGGAACACCTGAGGGCTGCGGGAGACAGAGGGGTGCTGAGAATGTCTAACTCATGACTGAAAATACAGAGATGTGTTATTGGCTTTGGTTGGGGGACAAGTAACAAATCCATCGGGATTCTTGCCCCAAACAACAATCGCCCATTGTCCTTTAGAGCACAAGGGCCCTAACATGCCTGACTTGCTCAAATCTCTCTCCTGCTAGGACTGAGAGAATTTTCTCCATCTCCCATGATACCGAGGGAAAGAGAAAAGAAGTGACCTCTCTTTGGTCACGCAGCAAGCTCATGTCAGAGCTAGAAAGAGAAGCATAAGAAAGAAGTTGTATAAAAATGTTTTGCATTTCAAACGAACTGATTTCTTAAACAAAGGCAATTTGATGCGTGGTTAGTGAAGTGAAATGATACATTCTTGTCTCCATGTGTTTCGAGATTGATGATACAGTAGATCTATCCCCTAGTTTTTATGCATAGATTGAAGGAGGAAAACAAGTTTGCCTGTTTTGTGAATTCCCAGTGGCTTTCTTGAATTTCAACCAACTAGTCGATGGAACTGAACTATTTGAATTAACTGAAAAGAAGACAATATTTTCTGCACCTTTCAAGGAAGCTACTGCTGTCCAAAGCTGGGTTAGCATTTCAGCTAACTTGGCTTCCAGGGCCTTAGCTATCACATGAGTGGTGTGACTGTCTGAAAAACTTGGCAGTGAACATGTTCTACTTGATGTTATTTTTTCTCTTCTATTTAAATTATTTAAAAGATTGTCATACATTTGGCCCTTATCAGAGGTTGTCAATTTCCAATGTAATGATGACAGTGAGGGAGACTAGCCACTGGAAGAAATGACCCAGGGGAGAGGTGGAGTCTCTGTTTCCTGGTGTCCTCACGTCACAACTGCCTGTCATTCTGGAAGGTGCCTTTTAGGGACTTACAAGCAATTGGGCTTCATATGGTGCAAAGTGTGTGAAATTTCATAGCCGGTGAAATAGAGGGCACATTAGGAGACTGAATTGTTTCACAACCGATGCCTCTGTGAAAAGCTCAGTGTGGGGTGAGGCCGGAGCCACAACCGCGGGGGTCAGGCCGGGCCGCAACCGGGACCGAAACCGGTGCCGTGGGGCCAGAGCCACAACTGCGGTGTCAGGCCGGGCTGGGACCAGCACTGCGGGGCCGGAGCTGCAACTGCAGGGCCGGGTGGGGCTGGGCTGGGACCGGCACCAGAGTCGCAACCGCGGGCCCGGGCCGGGACTGGCAGCGGTGCCACGGGGCCAGAGCCACAACCGCGGGGTTGGGCCGGGCCGGGGCCGGGACCGGCACCAGCGCTACGGGACCGGACCCGCATCCACGGGGCCGGAGCCCCAATCGTGGGGACAGGCTGTGATCGGCACTGGCACCAGTGCTGCAACCATGGGACCGGGCCGGGACCAGGACCGGCGCCGGATCCACGGGGCCCCAGCTGGGACCGGCACCAGCGCCACGGGACCGGACCCGCAACCGTGGGGCCGGGCTGTGATCGCACTGGTGCCAGTGCCACAACCGCAGACACGGGCCGGGACCAGCACCAGAGCCGCAACCGCGGGCCCGGAACTGGAGCCAGAACCGCAGGCCCGGGCTGGGACCAGCAGCGGTGCCACGGGGCTGGAGCCACAACCGCGGGTTTGGGCAAGGCCAGGACCGGGACCGGGACCGGCGCCAGCGCCGCGGGACCAGAGCTGCAACCGTGGTGTTGGAGCCACAACCACAGGGCCGGGCTCTGACCAGCACTGGTGCCAGTGCCGCAGCCGTGGGACCGGGCCAGGACCAGCACCGGCGCCGGATCTGCGGGGTCCCCGCCGGGACCAGCACCAGTGCTGGATCTGGATCTGCGGGGCCCAAGACGGAGGCGCAACCAAGGCCCGGGTCGGGACCGGAACCAGCGCCGCGGGGCCGGAGCCGCAACCACAGGGCCGGACCGTCACTGGAGCCGCAACTGCGGGCCTGGGCCGGGACCGGCAGCGGTGTCGCGGGGCCGCAGCTGCAACCGCTGGGCCGGCGCCGTATCCGCGGGACTGGGCCAGGACCAGCACTGGCGCTGGATCCACGGGGCCCCAGCCGGGACCTGGACCGGTGCCAGACCCAGATCCGCAGGCCTGATCCGGAGGCGCAACCGCGGGCCTGGGCGGGGACCAGCACCGGCGCTGCAGGGCCAGAGCCACAGCCACGGGACCTGGATGGGCCAGGACCGGCACCAGCGCCATGATGCCGGAGCTGGAGCCACAGCACCGGAGCCGGAACCACAACTGCACACCCGGGCCGGGACCGGCACCAGTGCCGCGGGGCCAGAGCTGGCACCGCGGGGCCGAGCAGGGACTGGCTGCGGCGCCACGGGGGCTGGGACCGGTGCCGGAGCCATGGGGGCAGGACCAGTGCCGGAGCCGTGGGGGCCAGGCCCAGCACCGGAGCCGTGGGGGCCGGGCTGGAGCCATGGGGCCGAAGCTGGGGACCCTCGGCTTGGGCTGGGACAGGATAGGGCTAGGGGTGCTTGGCCGGACCAGGCTGGGGCTGCTCGGCCGCACCAGGAGTTGGGCTGGAGGGAGCCGCTGAGCTGGCCGCACCTCCCCTCCCCCCGCGCCCCAGCTTAGCTTCCTGCCTGCTGCTTGTTTCAGGCTTCACGTGAACATCTGATTCGCGGGAAGCAGGGGAGAGGGAGGAGAAGGAGAAGGGGGGCGGAGCATTCAGGAAAGGAGGGGGAAGTGAGCTGGGACCGGGGCGGAGTGCGGGAGCGTTTGTTAAATAAAGCCCTTATAGAACTGGATGTCCCAGAACAACCGGTTCTAAAAGGCCTTCTACATTTAACAACCGGTTCCTGCGAACCGCTGCGAACCGGCTCCAGCTCACCACTGGCTCTATGTATGAGATAGGGGACTCTGTCCTAGCAGATTCTCAGGTAGAGCTAGAGAGGTTCGATATCTCTGTACTGGGCACTGGGGCAACCACGCCTGGAATATTGTGTCCATTTCTGGTGTCCACAATTTGAGACAGATGCTGATAAATCAGAGCGGCTTCACAGAAGAGCCACAAGACTGAGGAAATAAGGCCCAACAAATTACTGATAGGATGAATTTTGCTGCCTCCTCTCCTTGAATAGAATACAAGCAGCTTCTGATTCTCTCAGATGAAGTAGTTCTTCTAAAATCAAGGACAAGACCAATCAATGGCTTTTTCACAACCCAAAACCCCCCAAAGAGATTTTTGTTTATTTAATCTGAGTTTTTTAAATTTAAATTGAGAGGGTTTTTTTTAAACCTATCAAGTATAAAATGTGAAACTATGACAAGCGATATTAAGGCCTATAGTTGCTCCAGCCTATTAAAGTAATTTAAATAAATACATATATGAAGAAGTCCATGTTTGCTGCCAAGTGTCAGAGGAAGTCAAACCACTGACCTGTTGGAAGTCATTGCCTAAGCACCTGGGGGTCCAGAAGTTATTGAAACACTCAGCCAGATTTTGGCAGCACTAGCCTCTTCTGCAGGTGCGGAAAGAATATTTTCTTCATTTCAGTTGAGGCAGCTACTTCATTCAAATGTAAGAAACTGATTGGGAGTTGAAAAAGGATGAAGGCTTCTTTTCCCCTTGTAATATAAGAATAAACGCTAGAGAGGAGGAGATGTGAGCTACTACTTCTAAAATCTGGAAGGACATTTTGAGCAGGAACAATCAGTTCAGTGCACGACCTAGAGATACTTCTTTACCTCAGTTTGTTTGAAATGCAAACAAATGGTTCAGTCAACCTTTTTGTTTGTATGTATCTTGCAAAACCAGCAAGTCAACATGTTTGAATGGATCCCTATTCCTAGAATCATAGAAGACTAGGGCTGAAACAGACCTCAGGAGGTATCTAGTCCACCAGCCTGTTCAAAGCAGAACCAACCCCAACTTCATCATCCCAGCCAGGGCTTTGTCAAGCTGACCTTTAAAAACTTGTAAGGATGGAGATTCCACCACCTCCCTAGGTAACCCATTCCAGGGCTTCACCACCCTCCTAATGAACTAGTCTTTCCTAATAGCCAAGCTAAGCCTTTCACAGTGCAACTTGAGACCATTGCTCTGTGTTCTGTCATCGGCCACCACGAAGAATTTCATGAGAATCAATCTCTCCTTAGGAAAATAACTCAAAAATACAACTACAAACCATTTGGAATGAAATCAATCCACCCTGACCTGTAGTGTCTGGGGGTGTGGGCCTCTGAGGCTAGACTGAGACCCTCATTGGCTAGAACCACCCAGTGAGCTAGTAACAAATTCCAGTCCTGTTACCATCCAAGCCACCGTAATGCAAGGAACACCTGAGGGCTGCGGGAAACAGAGGGGTGCTGAGAAGGTCTAACTCATGCTTGCCAACCCAGAGATGTGTTATTGGCTTTGGATGGGGGACAAGGAGCAAATCCGTCAGTCACTACAACAGGTTACACTGGGAGCCAGGGAGACTGGGAACAGAGTCCTGCTGGCACTTCCCAGCTCTGGAAGGGAGTTTTCCGCTAGTGGCATTGTATTGTTTTCACAGCCACTTTTGATCTCCTGTTTTCAACCCTTGCCCTGCTGGCAGGGCATTGTGCGGCACCTTTTGCAGGCCACCTGGGTGCAGGAGATGGAGGAGGAGGGTGAAGGAAGCCAGGAATATGCCACCACTAGGGCTCCCAGCCCGTCCCTTATCAGGGTTTATTCCCCAGATTGAGGGATCCTGTGCCCTGGGGTGGGATGTGTCGGAAGGAGAAATTGCCTCAGCAGAGGGGAGGTGGGCAGGGGAGCAGGCAGGCTCCTTAATGAGAGGCTGCTTTGAAGCCAGACTCATGGCTGCTCCCCACTCAGTTCCAGGATGGAGAGAATAAGGAGGATCCTGAGGAGGAAGGCTAGGCAGGTGGCTCCAAAGCCAGCAGTAACCATCAGCCAGCCTTCCCAGGAGGAGAGCGGCCCCTCTGTCCCCGCGGGTGGGGAAGAGGCTCGTGGCCAGGGGGAAGAGAGGAGCTGCATCGCCTGCTGCAGGAGGAGGAAGACAGCAGCTCCCCTAGCTGACCCTGAGGCACCTTCTGGGCCGAAATGGAGGTGGCCCAGTGTTCAGCTATGGAGGAGAGAGCCAGGAGAGGGCAGGAGCCGGAGAAGGCAGCTCTGGGGCTTCCTTCGCAGGAAGCCAAGGAGCCAGGAGCTGCGCCCCAGGGCCCAGCAGGAGCCGTCCACCACCATGGTAACTGAAGGGCCCTGCGCCAGCCCGACCCTGGCCCCCGAGGAGCCTCCCGCCAGGCTCCCCCGAGGAGCCTCTCTGACCACCAAGGAGCCTCTGGCCAGCCCCACCCTGGCCACCAAGGAGCCTCCTGCCAGCCCCACCCTGGCCATCGAGGAGCCTCCTGCCAGCCCAGAGCAGGAGTTGAGTGACTGCGGCGCGACAAACACCAGCAGCTCCGCGTACTCCTGCGGGGCCAGCAGCTCCTCCGTGGGGTCTGGCAGCCCTGAGCTTCTAGGCTCCCTCTTTGGAGGTGAGGGGAGACCCAGGGGAAAGGGAGGAGGACTGGGGCGATGGGGGAGTAGTAACACCCTGTGCCCATCGGCTCGCCAAGGCGCCGGGACTGACCCATGTGAGCCCCACTAACACCAGTGGGGGTGGCACAGCCACGCCCCAAGGCAGGGGATGCTGGGCGGAGTTGGGGAGCTCCAGCCTCCCCTGATCATGTTGGGGGGGGGGTTGACTGCCATGGGGCCCTGAGGCTGATGGGGCTGAGGGCGTCTCTGGGAGGGGCAGGGTGGTGCCCTCGCCGCCATGGGCCTCCTTACAGAAAAAGGGGAAACATGGAGCCTTCTCTGTCCACTGCATCCCCCCAGCAGCAGAAGGGATTAAACTTTCTCCTTCCCACCCTGGTGCAGACACCCCCAGTGCCCAGGTGTCGTGGGCGGAGGAGGAGGAAGAAGAAGAGGAGGAAGAAGAGGAGGAGGAGGATTTGTCCCCCATCATGGTGATCCAGCAGCACCTCCAGGGCGGAGCTGAGGTACAAAAATCCCCCAGCTGCGCTGCCACCCAGTCTGTCCTGCTCCTTGTTCCATCCCCACCCAGGCAGGGGGGCCTTGTCCCAGAGAATCCCTCACCCCCAATGGGGGGACACATCTCCTCTGTTATCTGGCACCCCAAAGTGGGGACATTTGTCCCACACAGGCCAAGGTCCCCGCACACACTGTCCCAGTTCCAACCCCATGTCTATGCAGGGCGACACTGGTTTGGGGAAGGGGGCGGCTTTCCCTGTCCAACCCATGGAGCTCCTGAGCCCTGGAGCTGGTGTGGGTTGGGCGGGGAGGTCCCTATGTAACAGGCTTTCTCTCTCTCTCCCCCCACCCCACTCCTAGCTGGTGGCGGACAGGGCTGAACAGCTCCGCTTCCTCCACGCTGTGCCGCGTCTCTGCTTCTCGGCACAGAAGCAGGGGCGGGACACCCTGGAGCCCCCGGTCTCCAAAGCGGCCTTAGTGGAGAGCATTGCGGTGAGTGGGACCCCGTGCTCGGCCCTGGGGCGAGGGAGCCAGACATGGGAGGAAGCATTAGTGGGGCCGGAGTAGGAAGCAGAAGACGGGGGGTCCTGGGGCGGAGCGCTGGGGAGCAGGGAAGGGGAGAATTGTGACACTGCTGGGGAGCTGGCAGTGGGGGAGGGGAGGGTGGAGTTGTGGGGGGAGAGGGGGAAGGAAGTTTGATGGATGGGAGGAATGGGGGGGCCCAGCTGGTTGGGGGTGGGGTGACACTGGCTGTTTCTGAAGAGCACTTGGGGCTCCTCCCGGGGAAGTGCCAGTGCGTCTGCAGGGCCTGAGTCTCACATGCAGTTTTGTTTCCTTGGGGTCTCCCAGGAGCTGATTGAAAATCTCCCTGGTCTGTCAGAGCCAAGCTCCATCATGCCCAGCTCCATGGCCGCAGTTTACAGCCTCAGGTACCAGGACGCTCCCGTCCAGCTGCCCTAACCCTGGTGCTGACCGGGCCCAGAGCCGGGAGTCACAGCTCCTCCCCCGTCTAGGTTCCCCTGGGCTGTGGCTGTTCCCATCCCCCAGCAGAGCAGGCGGGAGCTGGGAGGTTGATTTCACTCCAGGAACATTACAGCGGCCGTAGGGAAGGGATCACTGTGGGGGAGGGGGTCATGGCCATGGCAGTGCCAGCGCCACGCTGGTGCTGCAAAGCGTAACATGGACTCCTCTCTCCTGCCAGCAAACTGAAGCCACCGCTTGCCCTGGAGCTAGAATCTCGCCTCCTGCGGGCTCTTCTGAACAGGATGTACACCCTGGGCACTGGGCAGGACACCACACACTTCCGGGTAGGTCCTGATCCTATTTCTCTGGCCCAGGAGCAGGCTCTGGTCCCTGCTCTCTCACTTCGATGGAGCTGCTGAGAATAGGGGAGGGGTGAGCAGAGCTGGAAACAGGCCCGGGACAAACTGGCAGGGGGGCCCTTCCCTCCAGAGGGGATTGCGTTACCCCTCCATGGCTGATCCCAGCCTTCCCTCCTCTCCTCATTCTCTCATCTCCTGCCTGGACTCTCCCAGAGATCCTACCTCCCACCCATTGCAGTTTGTCTGGTCCATAGTCTGCTGGGTACCAGGCCCTGCACAGAGAACTGCTAAGAGCAAGGGTTGATGAAGCAGCAGGCATCCGGCCATGAACTCTTGCTAAGTGTCCCTGGAGTGATGTGAATGGGAGAAACCAGGATGTGCCTTTTGAGTCTTGCCAGGGCTCCCAGAGAATCCTCCTAATTGTCCTCTGATTGGTGTAGCCCCATGTCCCATGACTGACGGATGCTCCCTTTTCTTGCAGGCTCTGTACAACAACTATTCTCAGAGCCTGGACATCCTGCTCAGGGGCCTGCTGACGGAGACCCCCACCATGGAGAAGCTGCAGCACCTCCTGGAGGTGAGTAGAATGGGACGGTCTGGGGTGGAATTGCCCCTGAACCCCGTGGAAGGGCAGCAAAGGAGAGACTAGAAAAGCCACGTTTCCATTGTGTCCTCCCAGCTTGGACTCAGCCGGTCACACTTTCCCAGAGCTGCCAGTGCAGGGGGAAGGAGCTGGGACTGTCAGCCACAGCTCTGCACGGATGCATTAAGCACTAACAGTGAGCACCAGGCCTGGCTGGGGCCTGAGAGACTGAAACCTCTGTGAGATGCAGGACATGGACCTCAGAGAAAAGTCACTGGCTCCTCTCTAGGGAGACCCTGAGATACAGGAGGAGTGTCAGGGAATCAGCTCTTGTGTCCTAGGGACACTGCAGTTCCCGGAGGGGCTGTCCTCATGGCCGTTCCATCCATCCTACCAAGGCCTTTGCAGCTGGGGTCTGGGGCCCATGGCATGTGCCTTGATCCTGACGTGCTGTTCATGGATCAGGGGTTCAGTGCAAATAGACCAGCCCCACGACTGACCATTGTCCCAGCCTGGAGAGACAAGGAGCTTGTGCCCAGCAAGACGTGGGCAGTGTCACGAACCCCCTTTTCAAGCTCTGCGGCCAGGGCTCGGCTACTCCAGCCTGAGCACAAAGTCTCAGCCCCTTGGGGAGGGGGAGAGGCTGGTTTGTAGAGCATGTACGCCTGCCCGCTGACCCTCCCCTGCCTCCTTCTCCCGCAGCACATCCATCGCTCTCTCCTGTCAAATAACACCCAGGAGAGAGCCAGGGCCGTACAGACCAGCGCGGCCCTGCTCGAATTCGCCACCTCCCTGCCTGGATTTGACGTAAGTGACCTCTGACCCCAGTGTCCTGCAGAGTCAAGTGAATCATCCCCTGGCTAATTGATCCGCCCTGAGTCCGTAAGGGACTGCGTTCCATAGGCCGCTGGCTGGCAGGGTCGTGCCTGGCCTCAGGGCCCTTGTTATTCTGGAGCAGCGAGGCAGCGAGTGCTCAGCGAGGGCCCTTGCCCTGCTCCCTTTGCTCCGAGCTCCCTTGGGGGCAGAGAGGAAGAGGGCTCTCGCTCCTCTCCCCCAGCGCCTCCTACAAGGGGTGGGAGCAGAGCTCAGGTCCAGGGGCGCTGGGGAGCTGAAGGGAGAATGGTGATGGATTCCCCTCTCCTCCTCCTTCCACCAGAGCTCCTCCACCTTCTCCAAGGCAGGCGAATTTGTGCTACAGCTGGGTCTCTGGATATCCCACCCAGCCAGTGACATCAGTCGGCAAGCCAGGGGTGGGATCTATTGGCTTTACTGGCTCCTGCTTCAGAAGAGGGGTAAGAAACCCAGCTGGGCAATGGGACCCCATGGAAACGAGCCTCTGGGAGACTAGCTCCAGCTGGCCAATGGGATGCATGTAGAACTAAAGCCTCTCTGCTTAGACCCACTGTAGTGGGGAAGAGGAACCCCAATAGAAACAAGGCCCCTCCTTGGACACTTCCTATGCTGGGCAGTGGGACCCTACAAAAAGAAGCCCCCTCCTCTGAGGCCAACCCCAGCTTAGATGGTGACTCTTTCTCTCCCCGTCTCTCTGAAGTAGGGAGATGAGTGTGAAAGTTCCAGGGAAATTGGCTGCTTTATCTCAGAGCCCGGCTCTGTCCCCCAGCCCAGGGAAATCAGCCCACCCCCATATGGGGAAGCCAGCTCGTGAGGGGACAGGAACGGAGCTCTTGAGACACATGGAGGGAAAGAGCCCATCCTGAGGGCAGGGGCAGGAGCAGGCACCACAGGGGACGGATACAAAGCTTGTAGGGTGTCACCAGTTGGGTAGCCAGGGCCAGATCCTGACTTCAATGGGTGTGGGGGGTTCTCAGTATTAGACACCCCCATGAACAGGCACCCACTCCCAGAGCACAATGACCGTAAGGGTCACATGATTACTGTGATGGCCGAAACAAATCCCCCTTTTGGTACTAACCCGCCTGGCATGGACCCTGCGATTCCATTGGGCTGTGGATGCCACGAGGAGCCTGGCCAGTGTGCACCCAGAAGGAAACAGGCACTGAAAGCGGAAGGCCAAACCTCCCCAATGGGTGTGTCTTTCTCCCCCAGGGCTCAACACCAGAGAGGCACCTGACTTGTGGTGCCGGGACGGGCTCCATGACCCCGAGCGCCTGGGGTATAGAAACCTGGCCAGGGTGGGAGAGGTAAGGACTCTCCGCCGGTGCATTGCAGCAGCTCAGGTGTGGCACTGTTTCCCGTTGCAGTGAGCCTGCTCCTTATTTCCACAGAGAATGTGAGGCTCCTGGGAACGTCCATGGGGTGAGGCGTGGGAATGAACCAGATCTAAAAGACCCCGAACCTCTAGCGGGTGAGCTGCAGGAGCTATCACTGCTGGGAGCAGCAGGGGTCCTGTGTTGTCTGTGTGAGCTGGGTTCCAGAGCGCGCAGACACATTCCCAGCATCTCATGGCACCTGCGGTGAATCCTGCTCCAGAAAGAGCTATTTGAGGCCTCAGTGCCTGCAGCCTCCTACTGAAGGGGGTTCCTGGTCCATGGGACCCCAAAGGTTGGCTGCCCAAGGACTCTTCTCCACCTTGTGAGACATTAGAGGGATTTGGAGCCTGGTTCTGGGCCATTGCAAGTGCTCTGGTTCTTTTGGTTTTAGGTCTTCGGAGAAATATTCACCGAAGACCAGAAGAGCAGTTTCTTCCAGGCGGGCCTGGTGGCCATCCACCACCCCCTCCTCCATGTCAGCCAGGCTGGCCTGGTGCTGACCTATTCCATCTTGGGGGAAGCTGGCCGGCTTCTAGACGATGAGGTAACCAAAGAGGGGTCACCTGGAGAGAGACCCCCAGGGCCTTTCACCTCCAGGCCATTGAAAATCACTCCCATCCCATCCCCATGCGCTGACCAGGGAGCAAGGAGAGGGTGAACCCAGGCAGGTGCCATTGGTCGGTGCCAGCTTGTCCCCTGAGCAGCTCAAAGCAGGGCAGACCCAGCTCTCCAGCAAGGCTATTTCCTAACAGGAGTCACATCAACCTGACACACTGCCATTGCTCATGCTAGGACCTGCCAACTCCCCTAGCCACCTGTGTGAGCCTTTTATCCCCCTCCAGGCCTCAGGCTGGTTCCTAGAGCTCTGGTATCATGTTATCGCAGCCCCCACCTGCTCTGGGAGAACTGGAGGAGTCAGTCAGCAGAGGCTGCTTAAGTGCCTCATTCACCAGAGCCACTGCCCATGGCGTCACGTTAAGGACATGGGGATCCCTGGGGAAAGGTGTCCACTTCCTCTCACCCCACGGCACTACTGCCCAAAGCCTCCCAGCCCCTCAGCTGGAGGGGGCAAGGGTGGCTGAGGGGACTCTGGGGAGCGGAGCTGAATCCCCAGATGGGTTGGGAGGTAGAACAGCTCTCAGGGGGACTGAGAGGAGTGGGGGAAGGAGTTCATTCCACAATGGTGGGAGAGGGGATGGAAGTCACTAGAGAAGAGGGAAGATTTCATCTCAGGGGTTGGGCGGGGGAATCCGTCCCTCAGACGTGGGGAGGAAATGTTGCTGGCTCCCGGTGCCGTTAATACCCTTCGTTCTCATGGGCATCGGAGTCTGTGATTAATCAACAGGGGGAGATTACAGCCAACATCCTAGTGCAACTATTTAACATCAGGGTCTTCTGCCAGGTGCCCGACGCACTGCAGGGGCTGTGCTCCGTGGGGCAGCCTTGAAGACCCCCCCCCTCTTTGCATGACCAGCTCCCACCCCCTGCCGCAGGTACTGCTCTGTCTCACTTTGCCTGGGGGGAAGGGCTGGGGGGAGCGGCCATAGACCTCGCAGCACTGAGAGAAACCAAGGCCGAGCACCTCGCTTTGGACACCCTGCCCCACCCCGACCCCTGGAACTGGGGCCAGGCCAGATACTGGTTCGGAAGAATCAGGCTGTGGGGCTGGCCCAGAAGTGAGAGCAGCCGCAGAAGCAGGGGTTTTGCTCAATAGCCATTGCAGTCTGGGAGGGGTGGCCTGACATGGAGCCCCTCCCCCGTCATCACTGCTCAGACCTTCCCCTGGCCCTTGTCACCCCTGATGCAGCGAATGTCTGACCATCCCCCACCTGGGGCCCAATCCACCCACCTGGTATCTGAACCCTTCCCAGCCAGGAATGAAACTCCCCCCGAACACCCTGAGGCAGGGGAGGATCCTCCCCATCTGGCAGGTGGGAACTGAGACGCAGAGGAAGGGCTTTGGGCCTAGTCACACAATCCTGGGTATAGATCTGGGAAGTGGACTGGGTCCCAGCCTAGAGCCTTTCCCCCAGGGCCACCTTCGCTTCTGCCCTTTATTCTCCCCTCCGGCTAGGGGCTCTGTGAGTGTGAAATGAACAGGGAGGGTGACGGGGTCCTGGCACACAACCTGGATGGGAGCTCCCCTTGGCTTGGACCCCAGGCTCAGAGACATCTTTGTCACCCTGCTGTCCTTCTGTTATTGCTAGGAAGGGAGTCCCCCGATGAGGGGTCTCCAGGGCTCCAGTAAGTCATTCTCATTCCCTCCGGCATGTACCACCATGACCTGCCCTGCCCTGCCCTGCCCTGTCCTTCCCTCAAGTTTCTTCGCTGTTGACTCTGGCTGGGCTCTTGACTCCGGGCTCTGGCTCTGACTTTGGTGTGACCCTTCTTGGCTCCAGATCTGGGTTATGAACCCCGGCTCAGTATTCTCCTTGCCTTTCTCTAGCCTCGCTCCAGGCCCTCCACCCGCTGGCTCCACAGCATTGCCGCCTCTTCCTCCTCCTCCTGATCTTCCCCAACCTCTCCGATTTCCACTACATGGCTTCGACCTTTGTGTGAATATGGACTTTGGCTTGTACTTCCGACCACCCGGCTTCGACCTCCGGCCTGGACATGGACACTGGCTCCGGTTCTGCCTGCACATACTCAACACCCGGCAGCAGTAGACAGGCCCCACCATTAATCAAACCCTAATCCTGCCCCATGACCCCTTAGTCCCCCCCACCTCTCACCGGTAGTCCCACCCCTTGGGGGTAGTACTTCGTGGTCAAGGCGGCCACATGACTGGAAGCCAGGTGTGTCATGTGACCCCTCTAAGAACTCCTCCCACCACCCTCTACCAATCAGGATGGGTTTCCTCCCGGAAGGACCACCCCAAGAGGAGATTTGACCAATCAGGGCGAGCTCTGGGGTGGGAGGATGACCCATCCCGACGTGCGTCTTGTGACCCCTCTAAGAACTCCTCTCACTGCCCTCAACCAATTAGGATCGGTTTTGTCCTGACAGGACCACCCCCAGAGGGGATTCTGACCAATCAGGGCGAGTTCTGGGGCAGGGTGACCTGTCCGGGAGTGGGACGTATGACCCCACTAAGAACTCCTTCCAGGGCCCTCTGCCAATCAGGGTGCAGCACCATCACCTCATAAGTCCCAGCGTTGGACGGACGAGGCCATCTCTCACCAAAGACACATGGTTTAGAAATCGTGGGAAAGCTGCTGAGAGGAAACCTGGACTCCTTCACCACCCCCGTGAGAACTTCGGACTCTGTCTTCACCCAAAGGGTCTTTGGCCATCCGCGGAGAAAGCGCTACATCAACGACAGTGCCGAGGAGGAGGAGGGAGTGACCGAGGGGAGCCCTTTGGCCCAGCCATTGATGGATACACCGGAACCCGAACCCAAAACCCAACTGCTTGTGAGACACCCCAATAAGCATGGTGGCCTCTCTTTGTCCACCCCCTTAGAGGTGGAATGCGACTGCGGGTCGGGGGAGTCACCGCCGCACAAGGTGAACACAGGTAAAGGAATGATTAAGTCAGGGGTGAAAGTAACTTCCAGGACTTCCCGCTACTGCCGGAGTCCTGAGGGGGTGTGGCCTCAACTGGAAGAGGCGGGCCTCTCAAGATTGAAAGGTCCTGGAGCATCGGCTGTGGCTGGGAGCCCCAGGGCCTTTGAATTCCCCCCACAGCTCTGGCAGCCGGGTTCGAGTGTGGATTTAAAGGGCCCGGAGCTTCCATGGGTGTGGGGAGCCTGAGCCTTACCCGGCTGGAGCCAGGATTTAAAGGGCCCGGAGCTTTTGCCGCTGCAGAGAGCTCTCAGCCCTTTAATTCCCTGCCCCAGCCTGGGTGCTGGAGCTGCGTGGAGGGGAATTAAAGGGCTCTGGGATCTATGCAGCCACGGGGAATGCTGAGCCCATTAAATCCCTGCCCCAGCCCAGCTGCTGGAGCTGTGTGGGGAGGAGGGGGGAGATTTAATGGGCTCTGGGATCCCAGCAACCGCCGGAGCTCTAAGTCCTTTAATTCCCGGCCCCAGCCCAGCTTCTGGAGCTGCGGGGGTAATTTAAAGGGCTCTGGGCTCCCTGCAGCCGTAGGAGTTCTGAGCCAGAGATGAAAGTAAGCCGGTATGGGCCAGTATGGCGTAGCGGCAAGAGCCAGTACGCTTTGCCAGACCGCACCAGCTTCCTCAGCGGGGATTTAACGGGCTCAGAGCTCCGGCAGCTGCGGGGAGCCCAGAGCCCTTTAAATCCCTCCACTCCTCCCACCGCAGCTCCGGCAGCCAGGCTGGGGCTGGGAATTAAAAAGCTCGGTGCTCCCTGCAGCGGCAGGAGCTCCAGTCCCTTCAAAGACCGGCCCCAGCCCGGCAATCCTCTGGCTCCCCGCAGCCGTGGCAGCTCCGGGCCCTTTAAATCCACACCCGAACCCGGCTGCCAGAGCTGAGGGGGAATTTAAAGGGCTCTGGGCTCCCTGTAGCCACGTGAGCTCTGAGCCCTTTAATTCGCAGTCCCAGCCTGGCTTCCAGAGCTGCAGGGGGTATTTAAAAGTCTCTGGGATTCCCGCAGGCGTGGGATGGCCCCAGCCCAGCTGCCAGATCTGCGGGGGGAAATTAAAGGGCTCTGGGCTCCCCGCAGCCGTGGGATCTCTGAAGCAGAGATGAAAATAAGCCATTATGGTCCAGTATGGCGTACCAGGAAGAGCCAATATGCCGTGCCGGACCGCACTGGCTTCCTCAGCAGGGATTTGAATGGCTCAGAGCTCTGGTGGCTGCAGGGAGCCCAGAGCCCTTTAATTTTCCCCTGCAGCTCTGGCAGCCGGGCTGGGGCCAGATTTAAAGGGCTCGGTGCTCCCCACAGCCGTGGGAGCTCCGGGCCCTTTAAATCCACACCCGAATTCGGCTGCAGGACCTGCGGGGGGAATTTAAAGGGCTCGGGGCTCCGTGGTGGCCTGAGCCCTGGGCCCTTTAATTTGCCCCTGAGCCCAGGGTTGATTTAAAGACCCTGGGGCTCCCAGCCACAGCCGATGCTCCAGGATCATTAAATCTTGAGGCCCTGCCTCTTCCTGTTGAGGCCACGCCCTTCAGGATTCCGGCAGTACCGGTAAGTCCTGGAAGTTACTTTCACCCCTGCTGTGAGCCCTTTAAATCCTGGCCCCAGCCCAGCTGCTGGAGCAGCGAGGGGAATTTAAAGGGCTCTGGGCTCCCTACAGCTGCCGGAGCTCTGAGCCCTTTCAATCCCTGCCGAGGAAGCCGGTGCGGTCCGGCACTGCGTACTGGCTCTGGCTGGTACTCCGTACTGGCCTGTACTGGCTTACTTTCACCTCTGGATTAAGTGACGGTCGAGGTTGTGAGACATTCCACAGAGATCTCTTGGCCGCAGTGCCCATGATGGAAGGTGGTACGTTCCGTTCCGCCATGACATTCATAGACATCCCATCTTTAAGGTCCATGTCTGCTAGGAACAGAGCGCATCTGGGTCACGGCCCGGACTAAGTCGAGCATGTTAGAACCATTAACCACAGAGCCTTTGTACACAAAAGCCCCTTTATCGTTCCATGAAGAGAGAATTGTAGCCTGGCCCAGCTTCTTTAGCAATACGAATGCATGTTTCTTAGAACACTTCTTCGTGTTATCCAGCACCTGCTGAGCAACAGACTCTGAGCTCTTTGGTGTTTCTGGGGGGTTGCAGTTACATTCTGTCCCTGTTCTGCTAGAAACAGACTGATTTTCACTTTCTCCGCATCGCTTGGCTTCACGTACATTAGGCACCTTTGAAGCTCGGCACTGTAAGGTTTAGCCATTTCGTATTCGGCTCAGTCGGTTCTTTGAAGAACAGACTCGTTTCAGCATCCAGTAAGCGAGTTGCGGTCAGTCGTTAGGCACCCTGAGGATACAGAGGTCGCCAGTGTTCTGAGCGAAGCGTCAGATTTTTCCCAACTCTCTTTAGAATTCCGTTCTTTTAGCCCACCCCCCACCCCGCCCTCCGGGGACACAGCGTCCATCAGTTTTCTGAATGAACCATCAAACTGTTGCCAAATACTATAATATAGGGGAGCGGTGATGAGATTATGGTTTGGGGAGAATGGTTTGTCAGTCCTTGGTGTTTTATTCACAACCCCTAGAGCACATGCTCTGGGGTTGTGAATGTGTGTGGTTCTGCGCACGTTCAGAGCCCCTCGAGCGCATGCTCCAGGTTTGTGAATGTGTGTGGTTCTGCGCATGTTCAGAGCCCCTCGAGCGCATGCTCCGGGTTTGTGAATGTGGGTGTTTATTCAGGGTTTGCTGTGGCAGTGGCCGCTGAGGAACTGGAGTTGTGGTTGTTGTTTACCAGAGTCTTGTTTTGCCCTTGGGTTTGGCAGATATGAGGTTTGGACTGCCCGGATGCGTCATCTGCTCTTGTGCTGCTTTGCGTTGTTAAAGGTCTCCAAGCAGATTCCTGGCTCTTTGGCGGTTCTGGAGGAGGTGTCCTTGTAGCGCTGACTAAGCATTATCAGAAAAGTTGCCCGTGCCTATCGGGGGTGGGGGGAACCATTTCACAAAACTGAACTTTACCATCTTTCTCACCCACACCCATGTATTCACTTCAAATACAAAACCTCACAGAACAACCCAACCAATAAGCAAAATATATTTACTGGGCTTCATCCATCCATCAGTCACTGATGCTGGTGAATTTTCCCTTTCAGCTGTCTCGTTCCCTTTTCTTCTGAGCTTGTTTTCCCTCTGCTCTAAGGATCTCTCATGTTTCCACCGTACTGTGGAGCAAACAGCATTATTATAAAACACAGGAAATCATCTTGTAAACTTAAAAATTAAATATTCATTAGGGGGGGGTTCTGTTTAAAAAGTCACAGCTTTAAACCAAATTATGCAGTTCATGCTGTACGACAAACACGGGTTTTGAGTTTATTTCTGCCACTTAAAACATAAAACAAAAAACAACAAACAAACAACAACAAAAACCTCAAAAACATTTTTTTAAAATACATCTCATTTTGCAGAATAAAAACCAAACTGCTTTTAAAATCCATTTTAAACCATATTTTGCACGGGAAAAAAAACCCTGTTGGTTTGAAACAAACCAAGTACTTTTAAAACCCTACACCTATGCCTTGCCCAGACCCCTCTCACACACAAGTCAGCAGCTTTAGAAACACACCAAACCAAGTTTGCCTCCATATACTTTTCAATAACACCCCTCCCCCCGATGCTTTTAAAAGCTAGTTGCAAAAGAGTTCCATTTCACTAAGGGATCATGTGTTGCAGGCACATGCTTGTCCCGTTCCCCCCCATGTGTGTTTGGGCCTTCAGGTTAAAGAACAAGCCAAAATGTTAATGACTATTATCGCCAAATCTCTATACAAACTGTGTAATAACTGAAGTTTTTTTTATTTAAAAGACATACAGCTCCTTGAAACCAAACCAAGATGCTTCATTAACACATTTAGCTCACTTAAGGGCCAAATGCCTTCGAACAGAAACAGAGATAGTCACAAAGCCCTTTTCAATAGGTTTTTTTTTTTAATTTACAGCTGCCAAGTTTTCTATCACATGTTTGTCCCCTCACCATTCTCTAGCTGAATCCTTTTAGATTCCTTACAAATAGTCTTTTCCTTAAGCAGGGATCTGTAACTTTTTGTGCAGACTAGACGGTCAATATCACGCCATGTCGTGGAAAAATGACCCCGCGTTATGTTTGGATCAGAATCACACGAGGCCCCTTTATTACAAGCATGGGGGGGGGGTAGGGACCAGCGAACTGGCTTACCCCTGAATAGAGATTTTTCACAGGTTTTATAGCAAAAAAACCACAATTCATGATACACACGTCCTTGTTCACGATTGCCATAACTGGAGAAATGCTGTGCAAGTGAGTGGAGACCCTGACAGTGTTTTAAAGAAAATGAACCAGAAGGTGCCTGCAATTTTTCCACTCGAGCTGTCAGCAGGTTATTTTCTTTAAAACACAGTCAGGGGCTCCACTCAATTGCACAGCATTGATCAAGGTCCCCCCTTGCGCTAAATGTTCTTGGCTTAGGCACAGACATCGCACAGCAGAACCTCTGGCAATAACGGTGTTTAATCAGCTTTCCAAACCCAGCTCAGCACATAGGCCCCAGAGCTTGTGGTTTATATCCACTGAAGTCCAAGACACTCAGTCATGGGGCTGTTGACCTGGCGCATCTATGACACAGCCCTCGCAATCTTCACAAAGCTTTTCCCTCAGGCAGTGCTTAAGGGCAGCATAAACAGCAACGTGTACAATAGTCAGCGTGACTTTTTTACGCTCACAATGTGGCACTGGCCCAGTTAGTTCTATGCCAAGCCTCCTCCGAAACACCTCATGGCCATCATCCTCAGAGTCCTCTTCAACAATTTGTATCGGCGTTGAGCAAAACCAAGGTGGGCCCGGTTCATCTTCCCTGCTTGATGCAACGCTGTCCAGGGCTTCCAGGCCGTCTAGAAAGGCATTGTCGAGCTGTTGAGAGATTTTCAGAACAGAAACAGTGTAAGCAGCCCACTGCTTGTTTTTAGATTTACACAACCCCCAGTTCCTTACCCGTTAAGAAGCGATTGCTTCTTAAACATTCATTTACCTGTGTGATGTCTTTTCTGTTCACCTTCTCCACCGGTGACACCCCTGAGCCTCAATCGCATTCCACCTCTAAGGGGGTGGACAAAGAGAGGCCACCATGCTCATTGGGGTGTCTCACAAGCAGTTGGGTTTGGGGTTCTGGTTCCGGTTTATCCATCAATGGCTGGGCCGAAGGGCTCCCCTCAGTCGCTCCCTCCTCCTCCTCGGCACTGTCGCTGATGTAGCGCTTTCTCCGCGGATGGTCACCCTCGGGATGAAGACAGTCTGAAGTTCTCACGGGGATGGTAAAGGAGTCCAGGTTGCCTCTCAGCAGCCTTCCCATGATTTCTAAACCATGTGTCCTTGGTAAGAGATGGCCTCATCTGTCCGGTGCAGGGACTTATGGGGTAATGGTGCTGCACTCTGATTGGCAGAGGGCCTTGGGAGAAGTTCTTAGTGGGGTCATACGGCCCACTTCCGGACGGGTCACCCTGCCCCGGAATTCTCCCTGATTGGTCAAAATCTCCTCTTAGGGCAGTCCTATTGGGTCAAACCCATCCTAATTGGTAGATGGCGGTCGGAGGAGTTCTTAGAGGGGTCACTCGACCCACTTCTGGATGGGTCACCCCACCTCCGAACTCACCCTGATTGGTCAAATCTCCTCTCAGGGTGGTCCTTCTGGGATGAAACCCATCCTGATTGGTAGAGAGTGGTGGGAGGAGTTCTTAGAGGGGTCACATGACACACCTTGCTTCCAGTCATGTGGCCACCTTGACCCTGGAGTTAAAAACCCCCATGGGGCGGGACTTTCGGTGACAGGTGGGAGGGACTAAGGGGTCAACGGGTAGGGCTTGGGAGGGTCAAGGGGTTTGATTAATGGTAAATACCAAGATTACATGGATAACGTGGAAAGAAATGTGGACTCATTACCTCTGGACCGGGTCTATGACTGTGCTATTGACCTACCACCTTGGTTGAAAGTTGCTTTTCCCTGTATTTATGCATTGTTGGGACCAGAATTAGTGGATCACCCTGCATACAGTCATGAAAACCAGTCCTAAGAGCAGGCTCTTTTGGAGAAGAAGAAATGTGGGACTCTGCTACGCCTCTCTTTAGACAATCAGCTCCTGAACAAAGTGATCATTTGAAACCATTACCCTCTGCTGTGAATCCCACAATTGTTGGCTCACAGGAAATCTGCAAAGGGTTTCATCAACCTTCATCTGCAAGGATTTCCAATCTAAGCAAGGATTTCACTTATACAACCCAAAATGCCATTAGCCTTCTTGGCAACAAGGGCACACTGTTGACTCATATTCAGCTTTTCATCCACCGTAACCCCTAGGTCCTTTTCCGCAGAACTGCTGCCCAGCCATTCGGTCCCTAGTCTGTAGCAGTGCATGGGATTCTTCCGTCCAAAGTGCAGGACTCTGCACTTGTCCTTGTTGAACCTCATCATAAGGGAATCCTGAATCAATTCTGAATCACTTAAAGGAGGGGAAAGTGATCAGGAACAGTCAGCATGGATTCACCAAGGGCAAATCATGCCTGACTAACCTAATTGCCTTCTATGATGAGATAACCAGCTCTGTGGATGAGGGGAAAGCAGTGGATGTGCTATTTCTGGACTTTAGCAAAGCTTTTGATTTAGTTAGGTTTGGTCCTGCTTTGAGCAGGGGGTTGGACTAGATGACCTCCTGAGGTCCCTTCCAACCCTGAGATTCTATGATTCTAAGGCTCGTTTGGGCAAGAGACAAATGGAAGACAGATTTCAAAACACACAATGGACATTTTAACAGTCTGATATGCTATTTGAGCTAACTAATGGTCCCCTGACCTTGCAACACTTCATCAGTTATGTATTTGGGGACAGTGTCATCTATTCGGGTGACATACGTCTCTTTTTGGAGAACCCAGAGCAGCACACGCAGCACATCCGAACCTGGAGAGGTTTCGGCAGCATGGTCTCAACACAGAATTGGAAAAGCGGAACCTCCAGCCAACTCTCCACAGAGTTTTGGGGTACATCCTCTTCCCAGAAAATGTTACGATTGATCCAAATAAGGTGGAAGCCATTCATAAATGGGGCGAAGTTGGAAGGCCTCAAGAAGTGCAGTGCTTCCTAGACTTCACTCGTCCTGTGAAATCGAGACGTGCTGGCTCTCAGTGATGCTTAGACGGAAAACCACGCACCCCACACAGAGGTTGGAACCACCCACTCCCAGGCTGTCCTGAGGAGCCATGATTTCTCCAGGAGCTGGGTAAAGGGCACCGGGATCAGTCTGTCAAAGGTAGGGGAGGATCGTGTGAGGAGAGGGTCTAAGACAGGAGGGGCGTGGGCTAGGCTCTGTATTTGGGCTTGGCAGGGATCGAGAGAAGGGACAGGGCTGTTAGAGGGCAATGCCATGTGCGAGGGGGGTCGGAGATGGGGGCAAGGCCTGAAAAGTTCAGCTGCTTTAGATCAACTGTGCCAGAGAATCACTGGTTGAAGTGACTGAAAGCTCTGAGCTGGGGCTGGCCAAAATCCTCCTCCTCAGATGGGAACATGCCAAAAGTCTGCAGAAGCTCAGCCTCTGAGGTGAACATTTTGGCCCTAACCTCTCTCTGCTCTGTATCTCACAGGATTCCAGCCGGCTGTTCCAATCCAGGAGGAAAACTGCCACTGATGTCTCCCAGCACCTGGGCAGTGAAGTGCCACTTAACCCCGCTGTGATGCACAGACCTTGCCCTGGCTGTCTGCACAGGGCTGAATTTCACCCCTTCCAAGTGTAAGGAAATAATTGGCTCAAGGCCTTTTTCTTTCTGGACGTCTGTCTAGTGGGAAAGAACCATGGGGATTTTTAACCTGTTTCGCTCCCATGTCTGGTGCTTTAATGATGCAGAGAAGGGCTGATGCATTGGTTGATTTCCCCACCTTTTAATCTACTCTCTTTTTCTCTTTTAACAGGCCCCCCCGTGCGTCATATGGGCATTCTTGGGGGTGCAGATTGCATCAGACCTGCACCTGAATAAATAATAGTGACTGAAATATGCAGACACTAAAGTTCTGCAGCCAAATTCTCAGAAACCTTCCGCTTCAATGTAGGATCAGGAGTTTGGTTTGAATTGATTTAAAAAAAAAAGCGCTAAGCAGATGCTACCCTGTAAGAAGAGGAAACAGAAGCAAAAACTGAAAGATTGTTACTAAAACCAATGAACCGTTGCAGATAGTGGAGCCCCGGCAAAGCAAACAAATGAATACTGTGAGTAAATAACCTGAAATCCAATGGGGAAGAAACCCTCATCTGGGTAATTGTGGCTCTTGGGGAAAAAATTGGGTTCCTAGTATGTAGCCTGGCTGAGATCATGCCTTTTCCCTGGATTCAGCTGTCATTCTCTGTGTGGTGTCCTTATTTTATTCCTAGGAAAAGGATCCCCAAAGGAGGTGTAAGGATCTGGGACTCTAATGTCTGCCAGAAGCTTCAGCCACATTCACAGGTAGAAGTCACTGGCTTTCCTACAATGCCACTAGTGCTCTTTCTGCTCTCCAGGTCTGCTCCCCCCAGCAGGACAGAGACACCCCTTAACTCCCTGAGTCCTGATTTCCTGCCGTTCAAGGGGCTGGGGGTTTGCATTGCTTCGAACCCCACCATCCGAGACCTTTCCTGTGGGAATCTCCCTACAGCAGGGGAGAAATCTGTTTTTCCATTAGAACCAGTCTGCTCAGTAAATCCACCCACACTGACCTCATCTCAGCTGCTTTGTTTATCCAAGAGTAGTGTTATCTTTGGAAAACCCTTAGTGTGTCGGGGTGTGAGGTGGAGCAGGGGATGCAGGAGCTCCAGCAGATTCCCCTGAAGAACACCACCCTGTCTTTCTCTGGTCAGGTTACAGCTCGCCCTCCATTGCGGAGGTGAAGACCGGATGGGAGCTGCTGGATTGATCTTGATGTGCCATGTCCTTGTGTGGATGAAGGACCTACATCTCAGGGGTGGCCAGCAGCAGATGTAACACGTGTGTCCAGGAATGGGCTAAATAAGCTACATTGAGAGGTAAGTAAAATTGTGGCCACGTGTAGACATCACAGGAATTGGTGAGGATTGACCCAGGGTCCTTTGGCACAAGCCCCTCTCGCTCACTGTCAACAAATCCAGCTCCACTCACTAGACCACACCCCATTCCAGACCCAGGCCTCACATCACAAGGCCAAACCTCCTCCCATTTTGCACGCTGTAAAAGGGACCATTGGCAAAAAAACCCTCTCCATTCCCCCTGTCAGAGACTGCGGCCAAGGGTGACAAGTGAATGAGCTGAGATCTCCCCTGTGGGAATCCGAGGGGCTGCACATTTGGGGTTTCACAGGGACGGCGTCTGGCAGCCATTGACAGAGTGTTCCTGGGAGGAGATTTTCCATCTCTAACAAAGGGTTTCTGTTCCCCCAGATCTCAGCCGCTCAGCAGAATGCGGGAGAGCCGAGTGCTGATGGGTTAGAGGGGTCCCAGGAGTCGCTGTGCAGCAGGGGCAGGGTCTGGGTCTGCAGTCACCATGGGCCAAATCCTGCGCTCCAGACAACCCGGGCTGTTTCCTTGGATTGCAGAAGGGTCTTGAACTTGGGGAATCGGTTTCTGCTGCCTCTGTCCACAGCTGGGATGTTTTCATGGGGCTACTGAATGGTCCAAGAGAGAGAGGAGGAGCCTCTTATGTACCTCCCAAGCACCTCCAGGAGCCTGGACTGATTAACACCAGCTTGTCAGGGAGCTTCCTGTTTCCTGCTGCTTCCCTGAACCCGCTTGAGGAGAACAGACAGTCAACTGAAGTAGTAGGAGCCAGTTAGGCCCTTAAGAGGCTGAGATCTTCCCTCCCTCAGGCCCTGCTACCAGCCTGCTGATTTGTCCCCTTCAACTGAGTGTTGAGAGCCACTCTAGCTGGCACAGAACAGCAGTCATGAGTGAAAGAAGAAAACTCCCCTCTGGGGCAGCATTTAGAAAAAGAAAGCAAGCAAAGGAAGCTTTTCTGTCTAAGCAGGAAGGAGCTCTCCAGAGATACAGAGACACAAATGTTCACGGGGAGCCTTCCGGCCCCAGTGAGGATGTGAGTGGTGAGGAGATGTCTGATCTTCCAGTTAGTCAGAGTGCAGGTGACCTGGCAGCTACTGCAGCATCCATGTCTCCATCTCAAATGGATGTAACCATGCACATTCCTGAAGAAAAGTGTAGATCAGAGAGGAGTGTGGTGGAGGCACAAGAAACAGCTGCTACTGAGTTTAGTTCCTTAAATCTAGATGATCCAGGACTGTGGACCCACTTGAGCAGTAGCCTGAGGGACTTCCTTGTACTGCATGGGCCACAGCAAGTGAAAAACGTCATCTTCCCCAAAGACAATGAAAATAGAAGTTTCCGTCCAACACATTCCTGGTGTGAAATCCTCAATGGTGACGAAGTGGAGAGGCCGTGGCTTAGGTACTCAAAAACCCAGAATGCTGCATACTGGTTTTGTTGCAAACTCCTCCAGTCTAATGTTCCAGCCACATTGCATTCTACAGGAACAAAGGACTGGAAACATCTGGCTAGAAATGTGGTATGCCACAGGAAGGCAGCAAATCACCAGAGAGCATTCCACAGGTGGAAAGAGCTTGAGATGAGCCTAAGGTTAAAGTCCACCAGAGATGATGAGCATCAAGAGAAGATTGCATCAGAGTTTTGAAAAGGCTCATTGCCATTGTGAGAGGCTTGCTACCCAAAACCCAGCACTGCGCGGCACTTCAGATCAGCTGCATGTGCCAAACAATGGAAACTTCTGCATAGAACCTCCTCACCACACAAGTTCCCCAATCCACCACCCTTTCTTCAATCATAATAATAATTCATAATAAATAAATGATGATTCATCAAAAGAAAGAAAGAACGTCCTAGTTCTTACATCTCCTGCTTTCTTTGTATATGTCAGTCTCCTTTAGATCATAGGGGCTTTGTATCAGGGAGTGTCCTTACTTTCTCTGTCTTGTAAAGCGCACACTAGTGACACTGACCAGATAAACAATGGAGACATCACGCACACACAAAAATAACCCAGCCTTCTGTCATAAAGACTGTTCTCCTCAGTAAAGCAAGCTATAAACATTAGGAAATGCACAGAGGACTAAAAGGCTGCAAAGTGAAGCTCTCTCAAGTTAGGGAATACCAGAATGAGCATTGCCTGTGCAACGTTAACTCTGCAGTAAATGAGGCAGGGATCCTACAGGCGACAGACTCCTTCAGTACACAGCCCCAGAGCAGAAAACCCTGTGCACTGAATAAGGCACAGGTCCTGTTGGGAAAAAAATACTATGGGATGGGGATGGAGGCTGGGAATAAGGTAGAACAGTGGGGGAAGACACAAGTAAAATTTCCACTTGTGAAGCTTGGTGGTGGCAGGAGATACATAACCCCAAGGCATAGGGAACCAGAGGTTGTAACAGGTGGCTATATTGTATAATGGGCACTAGGGTCAGCAGATGGTGAGGGGTGGGAAAGGGGTGTCTACGCGCTGAGGAGAAAATGATTATATGCTGATTACCTGTTACAGGAATCTGAAATCAAAGGCCCAATCTGCATAAAGAAACAGGCTGATCTGCCCAGTCTGGGTTCTGGTTATGAAACAGTTACAAATTGGTAACCTCAGGGAAAATCTAGTTGTGGGTTTGGAAGGACTGACACCTTCCGCAGCCTGAGGTGAACATCAGACCATAAGAATGGCCATAGTGGGTCAGAACAATGCTCCATCTAGCCCAGTGTCCTGTCTTCTGGCAGGGGTCAGTGCCAGGAGCCTCAGAAGGAGTGAACAGAGCAGGCAATTTGTGAGTGGTCCATCCCCTGCCGTCTACTCCAGGGGTCTCAAACTCAAATGACCACGAGGGCCACATTACTGACACCTCCCCCCTGCCGCCCTTGGCCCCGCCCCCACTCCACCCCTTCCATGCTCCCATTCCAACCCCTTCCCCGAAATCCCCACCCCAACTCCGCCCCCTCCCTGCCCCCGGGGGGGGCAGGAGGGGCGTGGGGTGCAGGAGCAATGAGGGGTGTGGCAGGGGGTCAGAGCAGGGGATCAGGCTGCAGGAGGGGTGCATCAGGGGGTTCAGGGCAGGGAGTTGGGGTGTGGGGTGCAGAAGGGGTACAGGGTGGGGCAGGGGGTCAGGGAAGGGGATCAGGCTGCAGGAGGGGTGCGGCAGGGGGCTCAGGGCAGTGGGTTGGGGTGCAGGAGGGGTGTGGTGGGGGGTCAGGGTGCAGGGTGCGGCAAGGGTCTCAGGGCAGGGAGTTCGACTGCAGGAGGAACTCGGGGTCCGGCTCTGACTCGGCACGCACTCGGGGCAGGGCAGGCAGGCAGGATCCTACCCTGCCCCTGCGTCGCTCCGGAAAGCAGCTGGAATGTAGGGGAAAAGAGACGCAGGGGTGTGTGTTGAAGTTGCTTCAGGCACCGCCCCCAGCATCTCCCACTGGCTGGGAATGGGGAACCGCGGCCAACGGGAGCTACTGGGTGTGGTGCCTGAAGCAACATCAACACACACCCCTGCGACTCTCTTCCCCCATGTTCTTTCTGTTTCCTGGAGCGGCGCTGGGGCAGGGCAGGCAGGCAGGGAGCCTGCCCTGCGCGCCCCCCTCCGGTGTGCGCCGGGCCAGAGCCTCTCTACGTATACACTTAGGGAGGGCGGGGGGGCTGCGAGGAACCGCATGGGGCCCGAGGGCCGCATGGGGCCCGTGGGCCGCGTGTTTGAGACCCCTGGTCAACTCCCAGCTGCTGGCAGTCAGAAGCTAGGGAGACACAGAGAATCAGGTTGCATTCCTGACCATCTTGGCTCATGTTGATAGACCAATCCTTCAGGAATTTATCTAAGGATTCTTTCAACGCCATTATACTTTGGCCTTCACAACACCCCCTACAATGAATTCCACTGACAGACTGTGTGCTGTGTGAAGAAGTACTTCCCTTCGTTTGTTTTAAACCTGTTGCCTATTAATTTCATTGAGTGGTCGCTGGTTCTGGTGCCATTGGAAGGAATAAATAACATTTCCTTATTCACGTTCTCCACACCAGTTATGATTTTATAGATCTTTATCATATATCTTCTTAGTCCTCTCTTTTCTAATCTGAAAAGTCCCAGTTTTACTAATCTGTCCCCATATGGAAGCTGTTCTACATGCTTAAGAATTTTTGTTGTCCTTTTTTTGTACTTTTTCCAATTCTAAAATATTTTTAAGAGATGGGATGACCAGAACTGCACACATTATTCAATATGTGATTGTACCATGGATTTATATACAGGCATTATGCTATTTTGCATTTGTTTCCTAGTGGTTCTCAACATTCTGTTAGCCTTTTTGACTGCTGCTGTACCCTGAGCGGATGTTTTCAGAGAACTATCCACAATGTCTCCAAGATCTTTTTCTTGAGTGCCAACAGCTAATTTAGACTCCATCATTTTGTATGTATAGTTGGGATTAGTTTTCCAGTTTTGTGAGATCCCTTTGTAACACCTTGCAGTCTGCTTTGGACTTAACTATCTGGAGTAATTTTGTACTGTCTGCAAATTATGCCACCTCACAGTTCACCCCCTTTTCTAGACAGGGCTGCCCAGAGGATTCTGGGGGCCCGGGGTCTTCGGAAGCGGGGGGCCCTTCCGTTCCGGGCCCCGCCGCCAAAGTGCCCCGAAGACCCATGGCGGGGTCTCCCCGCCGCCGAATTACCGCTGAAGCGGGACCCGCCGCCGAAGTGCAGCCCGGTCTTCAGCGGTAATTCTGCGGCGGGGGGGCCCCCCGCCGCGGGTCTTCGGGGCACTTCGGCAGCGGGTCACGGAACGGAAGGGCCCCCCGCCGCCGAATTACCGCCGAAGACCGGGCTGAACTTCGGCGGCGGTCCCGCTCCGTCTTCGGCGGTAATTCGCCAGTGGGGGGTCCGTGCGCCCCGGAGCGGAAGGACCCCCCCCCCGCCGGCGAAGACCGGGAGCGAAGAAGCTCCTGCGCCCGGCCCCGCAAGAGTTTTCTGGGGCCCCCCAGAGCGAGTGAAGGACCCCGCTCCAGGGGCCCCGAAAAACTCTGGTTGGGGCTCCTATGGGGCTCGGGGCCTGGGGCAAATTGCCCCTCTTGCCCCTCCCTTTGGGCGGCCCTGTTTCTAGATCATTGATGAATATGGTGAACAGCACTGGTCCCAGGACCAATCCCAGGGGAACGCCTCTATTTATGTCTCTCCATTCTGAAAACTGACCATTTATTCCTACCCTTTGTTTCCTATCTTTTCACCAGTTACTGATCCATGAGAGGACTTTCCCTCTTATCCCATGACTGCTCACTTTGCTTAAATACCTTTGCTGAGGGACCTTATCATAGGTTTTCTGAAACTCCAAGTACATTATATCCACTGGATCACCCTTGTACACATTTTTTATTGACCCCTCAAAGAATTCTAATAGACTAATGAGGCATGATTTCCCTTTGCAAAAGCCATGTTGGCTCTTCTCCAACAAATCTATTTGTCTGACAATTCTGTTCTTTACTGTAGTTTCAACCCTTTTCCCTGGTACTGAAATTAGGCTTACTTGCCTGTAATTGCCAGGATTGGCTCTGGAGCCTTTTTTTAAAAAAAAGAAATGGCATCATATTAGCTATCCTCTAGTCATCTGGTCCAGAAGCTGATTTAAATGATAGGTTACATATCACAGTTAGTAGTTCTGAAATTTCACATTTGAGTTCCTTCAGAACTCTTGGGTGAACCATCTGGTCCTGGTGATTTGTTACTGTTTAATTTCTCAGTTTGTTCCAATACCTCCTGTATAGACTCTCCAGTCTGGGACAGTCCCTCAGATTCATCCCCTAAAAGAATGGCTCAGATGTAGGAATCTAAATTGCTGCTAGTTTTTGAATCTTTGGTTAGTTGTTTTTCAGATGCTTTATTGGCCTATCTAATTATACTTGTACACTTGTCTTGCCAGTGTTTATGCTCCTTTCTATTTTCCTGAGCAGGATTTAACTTCCAATTTTTAAAGAATGCCTTCTTGCCTCTACCCATTTCTTTTACTTTGTTGTTTGGCCATGGTGGCACTTTTCTGGTGGTCTTACTATGTTTTTTTTTTGTTTTAATTTGCTGTATACATTTAATTTGAGCCTCTATTGTGGTGTTTTTAAATAGTTTCCATGCAGCCTGCAGTCATTTCGCATTTGTGACGGTATACTCATTTCACATAAAGGCTTTAGCTCTATAGGCAAGCCACTGGAGAGGACTTCAATAACTTGTAAACACAAGATTGTGTGGCTAATCCCACAGTGCAATGCCAATAAGAAATGCTGCCCAGGGTGTGGTATTTAAGCATAAGTGAGACTTTACTGAAGTTGAAGGGACACTGAATGTTTCTGCTGAGTTACAAAGAAAGGGCTTGATCTGACAGCTGCCAGTGATTGCTTGGCCCTGGATGCCAGTGGACGTTCTCACCAGAACAGACCCTCCCTAGTCTCTAGGTTTTGACAATTTTTGTCTAGCGGATGCCAGAAGGACTTTGCAGCTTTGGAGCGGATGCTATCTGAGTAACATCTTCTTAAATTCACTTCCAATTTCCCTCACAAACTCTACACCACTCCCTGACCTGATTTACCAATTTTCAGACCACTCTGACTTTTCATAGGGGTTTAAAGAAGGTGCCAAATTCAGCTTTAAGCAGGGACACATCTGCAACTTGAACTCTGGAGAGGTGACCGCCCAACTACCATTTCTCTCCTCTGTGACCCTGGCTTGGGTCTGATTTCAATGTTAAAACCACAATGTTCAGCGTAAGGCCTGTGACAGAAGAGCTGGGAGAGCAGCGTCCCTCTGGCCGCAGTGAGGCCGGTAGCAGACACGGCCCCGTCTCTCACAGGGGCTGTGGCTTTTCTTCTCTCTGAACCTTGGGGAGCACGTTGCAGATCAGAGAGCACCTGCAGCTTCTATGCTCCCTGCTCCCTGCAGACCAGAAGGGGAGAGGTCAGATCAGAGAGCCACGGAAACGTCTCTCCCTGAGAGGAGCAGAGACAGACAGGCCTTCCCTGCTGCCGAATCCCTGAGGGGCTGCTGCGATTCTCACCACTTCTCCCAATGGTCCTGCCACTGGGCCTCTGCCTGCTCTGTGAGTATGGACACAATTAGCTGGGTTTAGCTTGTCTTTAAGGGAAGACTTAGAACTGCTAATGAGTCACTTAATTATTTCTAGGACAATGGTTCTCAAACTTGTACTGGTGACCCCTTTCACATAGCAAGTCTCTGAGTGTGATCCCCCTTATAAATTAAAAACACTTTTAAATATATTTAATGCAATTATAAATGCTGGAGGCAAAGCGGGGTTTGAGGTGGAGGCTCGTGACCACCCATGTAATAAATTCATGACATCCTCAGGGGTCCCGACCCCCAGTTTGAGAACCTCTGTTCTAGGAGGTATGTTCAAGGTCTCCTCTTTTTAGCTTCCACAGCTCCACCAATTACCATTGGCATGCATTACCAAGGGTTGCAACAGATTCTCCATCACTGACAATTTTTAAGTCAAGACTGGGTGTTTTTCTAACAGGTCTGCTCTAGGAATTATTTCAGGGAAATTCTCTGGACTGTGCTAAGCATCAGACTAGATATTCACAATGTTTATCAACTGTAAAATGATTTCAACGCTTCATTCCAACTCATATTTCTGCTGCTGGCTTTGATTCAGACACAAACGCCACCAAATATGTTCTGTTTGCAGCCATGTAACCTATAAAGATGAGTTTTAGTATTGGCAGCAGGATTTATATTTTTATATTAACTTAGATTATTTTCTTTCTTTGTAAGTCTAGTTTGAGCAGAGCTAGCGTGTGTCCATCTCCCCGTGCTGGGAAGCTCTCACCCAGCTGCAGTGTAGATGGACCCAGTGAGATGACAGGGTCTCAGCTCACCTGCAGCCTCACCATTGTCAGGTCTGTTGTAGGCAGCGTGACAATAGAGAGCTTCACGGCAGGATCTGGAGGATACTGAGGTAGCTTTGTGGATGTTTATGGGGATTCCTCCCAAGTGTAGGGCCAAGAGATGGGTTATTGGGAGAGATTAACGAGTGTTTGTAGTGAGAGGGGAACGAGCCAGAAGAGAGTGAGAGACGAAGCAGAAGAGGGAGGGAGGGGATGAGCGTGGGCTCAAGGGCGATTAGGAGCAGGGATGAGAGGAGTAAATGAGAAACTTCTGTGTCTGTGATGGAGAAGAAGGAGAGAGCTGTAGGATGGGGAGAGGAAAGAAGCAGGGAGGGGGGAAGGTCACGTCATATTGTGCCAGCTTTCCCTCTAAATACCTTAGTGAGACCCTGTGCAGAGAGAAGAGGAGCGGGAGTGGGAAAGTCTGAGGAGGGTGAATAAAGGGCAGGGGTTGCTGGCGTTGCTATTGAGCCGAGGGGAGAGGAGCAGTTGCTTGACTAGGAGGATGGCAGAACTGATGAAGGACAGAACAAATGGGCGGTGGAGGAAACCAGCCTGGGGATGGGATTCCCACCAGAGACTCTCGGCAGCGCGAGACCGGGAGGTAGGGTGACCAGATTTGATAGGGACAGTCCCAATTTTGTGGTCTTTTTCTTATATAGGCTCCTATTACCCGCCACCCCCGTCCCAATTTTTCACACTTGCTGTCTGGTCACCCTACCAGGAGGATGCCCCCGTATGCTCATTGCCATACAAAAGCTCCATTTATTTTAAATTTGTGTAGCTCTGATGAGCTCCCAACTGACCTGGCTGCACTAACAATGGGAATTTATATTTCATTGCACAGGGGCGCTGGCTGCAAGCCAGGAAATCTGCAGCTCTCCCGGTGAGTGTTGATGCCGTGTAACAACGATAATTATAGAACAGAGGGGCCTGATCCTCGGGCACACTGAGGCCTGTTGAGGCCGTGTACAGATGCTAAAGGAGGGTGTAAATTCACACTCACTTTACCAGTGGACGGGGCTTTAGTGTAAATGAGAAGCAGGCCCTGTGTGTCCGGCGGGGAGAGAAGAGCACCGGGAATCGGGACTCATGGGGACATTTTGAATATCGCCACTGGCTGTAAAAAAAATCCCGATGCTGATTCATTGGGCCAGACTCCTTCTGACTTCAGGGGGAGCAGAGTCAGACCCATGGGATGAGTGCAGGGGGCCTTAATCCAATGTGAGTGTAAATGGGAGCATAGGTTACACAGGATCGGGTGTAAATTGGTCTGAAAATAGAGGAACGGTTGTAAGCTGCAAAGCAATGGAATTTGCACCAATTTGGCATCGGGTGAGGACCAAGTTCAGCCACTGGCATAATGGGAGCAATTCCCACTAAATTCAAGTGGAGTTCAACATGCTTCGGTAATGCCCTGCTTGGTGCATACATGTCCCACAGAGGGTGTGAGTATGTCACAGCCGCAACTACAGAGCCTCACTCACTCATGGGTTTAGCTCTGGAAGTCCCTGGCTTTGTCCCTGGGGTTCTGGCCATGATGACCTTAGTGTGTAAATGGGGGCTCAGCTGGGTTTCAGACCCAGGGTTCCTTGGAATGCAAGGCATGGGTTTTTGTATCTTGAGCTGATGCTCTCTCGCTGTACCTGTCCCAGACCCCCCCCCCCACCCTCCATGGAATGGCCCAGAGAGGACACACACACCCCAGAGGGTCCCACAATTCCTCTGATAAAAGCAAACTTCTCCTGAGCATCAGAGCCCTCAGCTTACATGATGGCCACCACCTTGGGCAACACACCAGGGGCTGAGCTCATCTCCCTCACCCTTTTTACAGATGGCAATCAGAGGTGTGACACACCTGGGCTAGTTCAGATAACAACATCAGTGAAGACACTGCAGCCTGAGATGCTGAGTTCCTCCTCGAGCAGCTACCCCATCCTGCCGTGGCTTCACTTCTATGGTTACTCAAGCTGGTGCAATCAAAGCCAACATGAGTCTGCTCCATGTACTGCAGCCACAACTTGGGATTGCAGTGTGGACGCACCCAAAGTGCCCGGCAGGGAGAACCAGCCCCTCGGGACATGGCTGCAGGTGGGGATAAATCATCAAGCGAAAGCTAGTGACTCCACCCAGCTGCTTCCCCAGGGCGTGTCCTGCCAGTCCCCTTCCCTAGGTGAAGCCTCTGGAGTAAACAGACGTAGCCCTGCTGGAGTCAGGGCAGCTTTGCTGATTTACCCCCACTGAGGAGCTGGCCCAAGGGGGATAAAAGCAGAGGAGCCAGTGGGAACAGATGGGGTGTAAAGCAAGAGGGGGCAGCTCCCGCTGAACTATGTGGAGCAGCTGGGTTTGAATTGACAAATCCCGCTGGTGAGAGGGAGACCCTTGTTCCCTGTCGCATAAAGTCCTAGGCCGAGGTGAGCCCGATGCAGGGTGACACTCAAGGGCCTGGTTATTCAAATGTCAGTTCCATGAGAGAGGAGCCGTTTCACCAGATAATGTTTCCTCCCTATCTAGGTGACCTCCCTGATCCGACACTGATCCTGAACAAGGGCCCTACCCCCCAAGAGAACACCATCATACTGATCTGCCTCCTTCCTATGGACACCTCGGCAACCCGTGTCATCTTCTGTAAGGATGGCAAGGAAATTTTAATGCTGCCCAAGGACAGAAACAAATTCATCGTTGAGTCAGCCCAGCCAGAGTCTCCAGAGAGTGCAGGGGAGTATTCCTGCCGCTACCAGCACAAGGACGACAGGAACCAGGAGAAGACTTCTCTCCCCAGTGCTTGCCGGTACCTGAGTGCGCCAGGTAACATGCTGAACGAACAGAGGGCTGCTTAGCATGCAGGGGGCAGGCATTAGGGGTGCAGTGGGAGCAACAAGTGGCAGCTAGAGTAAAAGTTTCAAAACTTCCATCTCTTGTGCTGATCTCTCCATTCCTGAACTCCAGCTCAACGCCAATTGTTTTGTTTTACTTTATTTAACGGTTGAACAAGATTCCACCAGCCCTTTCTGAGTTTCCCCAGATGAAAAGCAGGTTTAACCTGTTCAAAAAATTGATAAATCCTTAAATGATACATTTGTCAGGTGCATTGTCAGGAACGTCTATATGGACTTTGCTTGACAGAGCAGACGGAGGTAAACTAATTGGGTTGTGACCATTTGAAACCCCCCTGGGCACATGCACAGCAGGGAATGGTGATAAATTATAAACTACTTGTGGTTGCATATCTAAGTTCTGGACATCCATTACCCAGATCCATATTTTGCAGTTCTCCCCTATCTAACGAGCTTGGTCAAAGCCTGGGTTAAAAACCCTTCCATCTTTTCTTGGCACTGGGAAAGAGGACGTTCAAAATCCACCTCTGAATACTGCAGCTCTGGCCCATCTCTCTCGTTTATGTTCCATGGCTTATTTCATTAGAGACTCCATGGTAAAGAAACGGGTGCTCAGGCCAGGAACTTATTTAATATGTGGTGGCTTCTCCATGGCTTGAAGTCTCTAATGCAAGACTGGATGGGTCTTTCTAAAGGACATGTTCTAGCACAACAGAAGTTGTGAGCTTGAGATACAGAAATCGCTTCTGTTATGCAGGAGGTCAAATCATGAAAGTCCCTTCTGGCCTTAAAAGTCTATGAATCTATTAATAGATAGAGCTAAAATATTTTAGTCCTAGGACCAACTAGATCCTAATTCCTTTGAATGCAAGAGAAAAGCTTCCATTGAGTTCAGTGAGAGCAGAGTTAGCCCCTTATATCTATGTCTCTGCCCAGTATCACATGGAATAAATGTAGGTTTTGTATATTTTACTTTGTGAGCCCCGGCACAAGGTGAAAAAGGCATATCAATTACTCAGGGTCTGATCTGAAGCCCATTGAAGTCAATAGGAGTTTTGGGACCCAGTTTACTAGTGTTCTGACTAGCATCTGTTTTCTGGACAATGTATTCCTAATGTCCAGTTCACACCACCAGTTGCATAGCCTGTGAATTCAGCACATTAGAGTTTCTCAAATCGGCTTCAATGTTTCAGTGACTCCCTTAGTTTACCAGTGGTTTTCCTGGTCACATGCTTTAAAGCTTAAAGGACTAATCAAGCAAGGAGCTGAGCAGCTGCAAATCTCAGTAGGCCCATCTGGAGCTGAGGGCAGCCAGCACCTCGTGGGTATTTGGGCTCTGAGTTCATCTTTCCTTGCCTGGACTTTGGTGGAACTCTACTGATTCAGACCAACTGAGAAGCTGCTCCCTTTTCTACTTTCTGACTAACAGTAACGAGTTGTGAGCTGCTAGAGCCCTCTAGTCTGTATATGGCACAAGACGTTCTGTTATGTATTTGATCATTCATTTTCTTGGTGTCCCCATACAATGATTTCAAACAGTCACATGTGATGGCTCTACAATTTGTAGGATCCTGTGAGCAGGGCCAGCTCCAGGCACCAGCATTCCAAGCAGGTGCTTGGGGCGGCAATCTGCAAGGGGCGGCAGCCCATGTGTTTTTGCCACCTCAAGCAGCACGCCTAATTGCCATCGCAGACGGCGGGGACAGTCCATGTGCCATTAGGGTAGCACGCACGTTTCCGCGACATCGGCAATTCAGCAGCAGCTTCTATGTTCAGCTGCCTGCGGTGGCAATTCGGCGGCTTCTGTCTTGCGGCTGAAGACAGAAGCTGATGCCGAATTGCCGCCGCCGCAGAAACGTGCGTGCAGCCCTAACGGCACACGGACTGCCCCCGCCGTCCACAGCGGCAATTCGGCATGCTACTGGGGGCAGCAAAAACAGTAGAGCCGGCCCTGCCTGGGATAATTTAAAATCCCACCTTTGTGTTGAGATAAAGAAAACTCTTTTGCCTGTAAAAGTGGTGTTTTAACAACTATTATGATTTTTACTCAGGTCAGTGGAAAATAAGGGAAATTAAGTTACTGATTACAAAGAGATCTTTGCTTGCTTGCTTGCTTGCTTGCTTGCCCTAAACTAGAGGAAATAAACCTTTTTGGTGTAAAAAGTCCAATTGGGTGCTTGAATGTGTGTGTGTGAATAATTAAGCGCAGAATTCAGCTCCAGCTCTGAATTTTTTTACATATTTTTCGGTTTCAAATTTTAATAGATTTTTAGCTTAGACCTTTTATCAAGAGCCCAACAATTCTGTTGTTTAACCATTCACTCCGTTCATGATCAGAAGAGTTTATGATCATTTTCCTCAAAGTGACATGATCCATGTAGGCTGATTGATATTTTGTGACTTCCAGTAGACAGCCAGCAATGTACAGTTGTAGATTCATAGAATCATAGAATATTAGGGTTGGAAGAGACCTCAGGAGATGATCTAGTCCAATCCCCTGCTCAAAGCAGGACCAGCACCAACTAAATCATCCCAGCCAGGGCTTTGTCAAGCTTGGCCTTAAAAACCTCTAAGGATGGAAATTCCACCACCTCCCTAGGTAACCCATTCCGGTGCTTCACCACCCTCCTAGTGAAATAGTGTTTCCTAATATCCAACCTGGACCTCTCCCACTGCAACTTGAGACCATTGCTTCTTGTTCTGTTATCTGCCATCACTGAGAACAGCCAAGCTCCATCCTCTTTGGATCCCCCTTCAAGTAGTTGAAGGCTGCTATCAAATCCCCCCTCACTCTTCTCTTCTGCAGACTAAATAACCCCAGTTCCCTCATCCTCTCCTCATAAGTCATGTGCCCCAGCCCCCTACTCATTTTCATTGCCCTCCACTGGACTCTTTCCGATTTGTCCACATCCAGTCTGTAGTGTGGGACCCAAAACTGGATGCAATACTCCAGGTGTGGCCTCACCAATGCTGAATAGAGGGGAATAATCACTTCCCTCGATCTGCTGGCAATACTCCTACGAATGCAGCCCAATATGCCATTGGCCTTCTTGGTAACAAGGGCACACTGCTGACTCATATACAGTTTCTCATCCACTGTAATTCCCAAATCCTTTTCTGCAGAACTGCTGTTAGCCAGTCGGTCCCCAGCCTGTAGCAGTGCCTGGGATTCTTCCATCCTAAGTGCAGGACTCTGCACTTGTCCTTGTTTAACCTCATCAGATTTCTTTTGCCCTCCACTGGACTCTTTCCGATTTGTCCACATCCAGTCTGTAGTGTGGGACCCAAAACTGGATGCAATACTCCAGGTGTGGCCTCACCAATGCTGAATAGAGGGGAATAATCACTTCCCTCGATCTGCTGGCAATACTCCTACGAATGCAGCCCAATATGCCATTGGCCTTCTTGGTAACAAGGGCACACTGCTGACTCATATACAGTTTCTCATCCACTGTAATTCCCAAATCCTTTTCTGCAGAACTGCTGTTAGCCAGTCGGTCCCCAGCCTGTAGCAGTGCCTGGGATTCTTCCATCCTAAGTGCAGGACTCTGCACTTGTCCTTGTTTAACCTCCAATTTCTCTAGGTCACTCTGGACCCGATCCCTACCCTCCAGCGTGTCTACCTCTCCCCCCAGCTTAGTGTCATCTGTGAAATTGCTGAGAGTGCAATTCCTCCCATCATCCAGATAATTAATAAAGATGTTAAACAAAACCAGTCCCAGGACTGACCCCTGGGGCACTTCACTTGATACCAGCTGCCAACTGTACATCGAGTGGTTGATCACTACCCGTTGAGCCCAACAATTTAGCCAGCTTTCTATCCACCTTATAGTCCATCCAATCCATACTACTTTAACTTGCTGGCACGAATACTGTGGGAGACCATATCAAAAGCTTTGCTGAAGTCAAGATAGATCACATCCACCACTTTTCCCATATCCACAGAGCCAGTTTTCTCATCATAGAAGGCAATCAGGTTGGTCAGGCATGACTTGCCCTTGCTGAATCCATGTTGACTGTTCCTGATCACCTTCCTCTCCTCCAAGTGCTTCAAAATGGATTTCTTGAGGACCTCCTCCATGATTTTGCTGGGGACTGAAGTGAGGCTGGCCGGTCTGTAGTTCCCCGGGTTCTCTTTCTTCCCTCTTTTAAATCTGGGCACTATGGTTGCCTTTTTCCAGTCATCCTGGACCTCCCTTGATCACCATGAATTTTCAAAGGTAAAGGCCAGTGGCTCTGCAGTCACATCAGCCAACTCCTTCAGCACCCTGGGATGCATTAGATCTGGACCCATGGACTTATGCAAGTCCAGCTTTTCTAAATAGTCATAGAATCATAGAATATCAGGGTTGGAAGGGACCTCAGGAGGTCATCTAGTCCAACCCCCTGCTCAAAGCAGGACCAATCCTCAACTAAATCATCCCAGCCAGGGCTTTGTCAAGCCTGACCTTAAAAACCTCTAAGGAAGGAGATTCCACCACTCCTTAACCTATTTTTTCACCACTGAGGGCTGCCCACCTCCTCCCTGTACTGTGTTGCCCAGTGCAGCAGTCTGGGAGCTGACCTTGTCTGTGAAGACCAAGGCAAAAAAAGCATTAAGTACTTCAGCTTTTTCCACATCATGTGCCACTAGGTTGCCTCTGTAGAACTGATGAATGAAATTGTTTTTATTTGTTCACTTTATTAATGTAACTTCATAAGTAAAGTTTTATGAACCAAACAATATTCATTCATAAAACCAGGTTACCCCAATAACTGATTAATTGACAATTAAGCCGCTTGTTGTGCTCCCCCAGTTTGCACTCATTAGAAAAGTCCCCTGCTGCTCAGCTCAATTAAGCTGCTTGTTAAGAGCCACAGCCAGCTCCCCTTCTAAGTTTCACTTTCAATCCAATTGCTGCCTAAATCACTGAAACTTGCACTGTTTCAATATTGTAATTTCTGCTCACTGCTTGTCATTCCTTACACTTGTCCATATTGTAATTCAAACTCCATTTTACAACACTTATTCCATTTTGTGAAAGCCTGCTGCAACCTTCATTCTGCAAAGCCCTGCTGTAATCTTATTAGCTCAGTTTAGACTTGTGAATGAGGCATGTATGGATGATGGAATCAACCTCCTGATCCAGCCCATCCTGATGAAATAAAGTTCAAACACCAACGGCTGAAGATGCAGACAGCAGCCCTGACAAAGGAAGAAGAGTCCACCCTAAAAAGGAAAGAACAAAGGTACAACTGAAGAAAGATGAAAGCCAGATCCAAGGCTGAAAGTCAGGTCTTCAATTGGCGGGTGGTCAATCACAACGAACCCAGAGGCAGCGTGACACAGCAAGACCTATAGACTCTTGGTTCAAACTAAAAGCCTATAAAAAAAGACGGGTAAGATGGAAGACTTTGAGGGGTAACATTCTGCTGCCAACATGGAAGGGCATCGGTGCGTGCCCAACAGAGACCCAGCCCTTCCTCGTGCCTGGCTTTCCTGGCCAGTTAGCCACCATGAGCTATGATCCCAAGCTGCGAAATCAAGCCATGACCTCAAGCTACGTTCAGGACTGGTAACTATCCAGCAGCTGCAGAACATTTAGGGTGTGTGTATGTGTGTGTAAGTATTAGGTATTAGCTAGCAGTTATGGATCAAATTGTTATCATAATAAACATGGCATCTTTGCCTTGCCCTCTAAAACAATCTTGTGTAGTTTTGTCTGCATAACACCTCCCCCATTCAGTAAGGGTCCCACACTTTCCCTGACCTTCTTCTTGTTGCTAACATACCTTTAGAACCCTTTTTGTTATCCTTCACATCCCTTGCTAGCTGCAACTCCAGTTGTGCCTTGGCCTTCCTGATTACACCCCTGCATGCTCACCAATATTTTTATACTCTTCCCTAGTCATCTGTCCAAATTTCCACTTCTTGTAAGCTTCCTTTTTGAGTTTAAGCTAAGCAGAGATTTCACTGTTAAGCCAAGCTGGTCGCCTGCCATATTTGCTATTCTTTCTGCACTTTGGGATTGTTTGTTCCTGTGCCCTCAATAAGGCTTCCTTAAAATACAGCCAGCTCTCCTGGACTCCTTGCCCCCTCATATTAGCCTCCCAGAGGATCCTGCCCATCAGTTCCCTAAGGGAATGATTCTTCTGGATTTCTTCCAATTTCTTCATGACATTTACTATATTGGGTAAATAATCTGTCATAAAAAGATGACCTAATCAATCCTGATTGGATGAAACTCCACGGACAGTACTGTGGAATTGTCAAAGTACTTCAGAGGAAGCATGGCCATGAATCTTTAGAAGTGGAGGCAGATGGTGTCCCTGCCTAAACCATCAACTTCAGAAGCCATGTGACATCATGTCCTACGGCTACTCCCCTACAGCCTGGCCATCAAGTGGGTGATTGCCCTGTTATGTTACCAGCATATACTTAGAGAAGTTAGATAAAAACATCAGTACTCTTGTTGGAAGATTAAAGCATAATACAACTTTATTTCTTAGAATTCAGAATGATACCACCCAAACCAGAGAGAGACAAAGCAGGCTGCTCCCTAAGGCAGCAAGACACACCTCACACAACTTTACTCCGGGCTGGCTCTTACAATCTAGACTGACACAGATCACATGACTTCCCTCAGAGCCCACGAGCCTACAAGCAGTACTAGGAACTCCTTCACAAATTAAAGTGATAGCCCTCAATTCTGCCACCATTTTCAATACACCTCAGAACCCAGCATCTAAGACAAGTCATAGATAAGGCTGCAAGATTGTCATGGAGGTCACGGAAGTCATCTCCATGACTTCTGCAGAGACTGGTGCGGCTGGCTCCAGGACTGCCCAAGCACCTCAGGCAGCCCCTGGGCCAGCCTCACCGGCTGCTGCTGGGGCAGTCTTGGGTCACCACACCCTCCCTCCCACAGCAGCAGCAGGAGTTTGGGTGTGGAGAGGGCTCAGGGCTGGGGGTTGGGGCACACGAGGGGGTGAGGGCTCTAGGCTTACCTTGTGGGGGCTACCCAGAAGTGACAACATGTCCCTCCGTCTCTCAGCGCCTAGCTCTGTGTGCTTCCTTTGCGGGCAGGCACCGCCCCCACAGCTCCCATTAGCTGGAGTTCCCAGCCAATGGGAGCTGTGGAGCTGGCAGCGTGCAGAGCTAGGATCTTAGGGAGGGACATGTCACCACTTCCAAGAAGCTGGATAGGGAGTCTGCCACCCCAGGCAACTTCTCTCCCCCATCACCAGTGGGGGTCCCGGGTTCCTCCCACCTGTGGGTCCCCCGGACCACCCCCCAGCACTCGCAGTGCCCCCCAGGCCATCCCCCCGAGCACTTCCCCCCTACCGTGCACACCCGGGATGGCGGGGGGAATATGTTTATATATCATTATCTTAGTTGTTTGGTTTAATACATTGACATGACAAATCGTTTCAGTTTGTGTAGTGGGGTTGGGCATATACACCTGGAATTTTGTGTCATGTCAATGATCCTTAAGTCAGACATTGAGGAATAGAATCTAAGATTTATGGGGTGATTGTACAAAGCTGGTGTCTTAGAAAGAAACCCTGATCTATTGCTTTCATGCCCACGTAATACCATGGTAATTACTGACATTTTGCTTCTGATTTAAATACGGGTTTCAGATCATTGAAGGGAGCTATAATCTACTGTACGTCTACCCTACAGATATACCTGGGGCCAGCAACTCTGGAGGGGAAGCATCTGCCAAAGGTAACCAGTTTTCTTTAGCTCTGTGTGATTTCCCTGTAAGAAGGGGGAACCATGACACTGAGATTAGACAATTTTGGCGTGTCCTAATTGGGAGCAGCCCGAGGGTGACAGCCTAACCCACCGGTGAGAGTGTTACAAATTTCCCTCGCTGCCTAGCCACAGAGGCTGTAGCTTGTTACAGCCGATGACTTCAGAGCCTTGGTTCTTTAGTTCATGAAATAGCAGCTGATGTTTTCAGCTCTGGAGGTCCCCAGTTCAGTCCCAACATATCAACCCAGGTTCCAGTTGTCAGCACGTCTCAGAAAGGGCCCAAGGGTGCAGAGCAGGGAGCTGACCAGGGGCTAGGGTGGGACACTGGAGGTGAGGGGGCAAAGAGGCAGCAGTGAGGAAGATCCTTGCAGGAGCAGCCTCCCCCTGGCTTGTCCACAGGGCCGGCTCCAGGCACCAGATGAGAAAGCACATGCCTGGGGCGGCACCTTGAATGGGGCAGCATTCCGGCCAATCTTGGGGCAGCCAGCCCAGCCCTGCAGGAACACTGACCCTGGCTGGTGTGGGGGTAGGAACTAGCGATCCACGCTGCTCATCGTGCCGCCGGGCTCCCCCGGACGCGCCACTCCCTGCCGCCTGCACCGGCCTCCGCCTCCCGCGCCACTCTGAGCCCGGCCTGGCCAAGCAGCATTTAAAGGAGCAGCTGAGCCACCATCTTCTGCAGCCCCTGGGCACCGGAAGGAGGGAGGGGAGGGTTCTGCGGCAACCTGGTGGACACTGGAGGGAGGGAGGGTTCTGCGGCGGCCTGGCCGGCAGCGGAGGGGTAGGCCCCAATGATCCCGGCGCTGTATGCACTGTGCCGAGCCCCGCTGCAATGCCAGCCCCACGCGGAGGTCGCAGACCCCAGCCAGCGCTGCCTGTGTAGGCCCCTTCGGAGCCTGCCCGGCCGGGAGAGGCACCCCAAGGCCGGAGGGGGGATCCCCTCTCGCCCAGCTGCGAGCGGGCTGCAGCACCTGACTGCCCACGGGAGGGAGCGGGTGGGTGCTGCTTTTCACCCCCCTGCGAACCGCCATGACTGCCCTCCACGAGCTCCTTGCGGCTGCCGGTTTTTTGTTTTGGTTTTTTTTTTGCTTTGGCAGTCCGGCCACCTTTTTTTTTTTTTTCCCTGGGGCGGCAAAGAAGCTAGAGCTGGCCCTGCTTGTCCAGGATGTGTCATTGCTGGGTGAAATGCCCCCCAGCCAGGCAGGGAGTGGGACTTGTCTTGTGCATTTGCTCCCACACTCAGCCCCATGGCGCATGACCTCTCACCCTGCTCTCTCCCACGTTCCAGCACCTGCTGTTCTGCTCTGGGTCTGGATCCTGCGCTCCACCCTGGTCCTGCTCCTCCTGATGTCTGCCCCGATCTTCACCTGCATCATGGAGAAAAGAGCCATTGCTCAGCCTGACACGGAGCAACAGGAGAAGCCTGCTGAAAATGGCAGGGGAGAGCCCCCATATGCTGAGGGGAATGGCAGGGAAAAGGAGGCTGGAGGTTCTGGGGATCCGTGATGGTCCTTGAGGGCACCCAGGGCTGTGAGGCACTTCACTACCAGCTGCCCCTAGCATGGTCAAGCCTTGTCTGTGCCCACCAGGGATCAGCTCCCCGACTCCCCTGGCCACAGGCCACACAAGCCGTGCCCTCTAGCACTCGTGGGGTGGCCTCTCTCCGGGTGGCAATAGGCACACTCCAGCCCCAAGGCGTCCATATATTCCCCTGCAGCACCCAGCCCCTGTCCCACGGGGCACTCAGAGCAGTCACAGATCTGCTGCTTCCAAAGGAACAGGGCCCCCAGCTGACCAGCTTCACCTCCAGTCACCACCCTGATCAACACACAGCCCTAGATCCCTTCACAGTGACACCAAGGACAAGTGATTTCACAGAGTGTAGAGATTCGAGGGGTAGCAAGGAGACGGGTTGGAAAAAAATGGCTCCAAGGCAAATAAAATCGTACCACGCTGACTAGAGGCTGGACTCATTGAACGAGATACTTTTCTGTCTGGTAGAGCAACGCTCACCCCCCACAGTCCTTCCAGGGTTTTACTCCAGGCCTGGCTGTGATCTCCTGTTCCTGAGACAAACGCTGTCAGCTGCCTCCTGGGTGAAAGGGAGCTCTTGTCCCCTCTCCTCTTTCTTTGTAGGTACAGACCATTGTCTCTTCCCAGAAGAGGTCTCTCTTCAGAGACTTATCCTGGGGGTCCTTTGTCCTAGGCTTGGTCTACACTATCAGCGTACGTCAGTCTAACTACATCGATCGAGGGTGTGGAAAATCCACATTCCTGAGCTACGCAGTTATACTGACCTAACCCGCCGTGCAGACAGCGCTGTGCCGACAGGAGGGCTTCTCCCATTGGGCTAGCTACCGCCGCTCATGGAGGTGGAGTACCTACGCTGAGAAGCTCTCTCATAGGTAGCGTCTTCACTAAGCAGCGCGGTAAGTGTAGCCAAGCCCTTTGTAGATTCTCAGGCCCGCACCGGGCCCAGACAGTGAATACAGCCTGTCTCCACAGCTGTGCTTTTTCCTATGTGCTGATTGGCTCAGCCAAAGGGATTGCCATGGTGCAGGTGACAAGCTTCACTTCAGCACATCTGGAGTCTTATCTCTTACATTTCACATCTCTCTTAAGCTATGTCCCGTACAAACACCTTGCTACAATGATGGCACTCAGTGGGCTGCTGGCTCTTGATAGAGATCTCTCAGGCCACCCTTTGGTGAGCTATTGTGCAAACATCTGTCCCAGGGGACCCCGTAAAACGCTGTGCACCCATCTGCACCTGGTCAATTGGCACCCAGGAGTTCCTGGGTCACGGGGCAGACCAGAGCGTGGCTGGGATTAGAGAGGGATCAGTGGGCTGTGTAATTGTGCAGTGATGTGTCCATGGGACTCCAGTCACTAATGAGACTAGATGGGGGGAGTCACTGATAAACATGGGGCAACAAGGAGTAGCTCCAAGAAGCAGCCCCTAGGCACTCCTCAGTGATGAGATCTGAACTTTATCTGAGGGCACGTCTTCACTGACAACCTTAAAGCGCTCTAAAAACACCACCTCCACGAGGCGCATAGCTACCAGCACGGGGAGCACTGCTCCCACCTCCACGAGGTGCATAGCTACCAGCGCGGGGAGCACTGCTCCCACCTCCACAAGGCGCATAGCTACCAGCGCGGGGAGCACTGCTCCCAGAGCCAGAGCACTGTCTACACTGGCACTTTGCAGCGCTGAAATGTGCAGTGAATGGTGAGTGTGACTGAGTGCCTTTCTTAAAGATACAGTACACTGTTTCTGAGATTTCCCCAGCAGACAGCTCACATTGTCTGTCTCTCTCTCTCTCTCTCACACACACACACACAGTCTCTTTCACACTAACCTCCCAACACATACTCATATTATTGTTGTTGTTACTTCGTACTTCCTGCAGTGCACATATATTCTCTGTAATTTTATTCTTTCAAAGTATGTTATTTTAGTTTTTTGACTGGTCTATGCATTTCATATTTTTTATTTCTCTTACACTTAAATTTAATTCTTTGAGTAGTGAGTTCTGAAATGCCTAACCTGTCCTGGCTGGAGTGATTATCCCTATGGTAACTTTTTAAACATATATATTATATCTAGGTTATTTGTTTCTACTGGTGGCGCACACAGGCACATACCTCAGTGCACATAACAAAATTTATTCCGCACATGGATGGAAAAAATTAGAGGGAACATTGCTATGATAGCATCCGCTCTCTGTGCCCATGTTCTGGAGAGGTTGTGAGGAGACTGTGTAAAATAACCGTCTCCCCACCACCCTCCACTCCATGGTCTTCAGTCACACCGTTCTGTGTGTGTGTTTGTGTGTGTGTGTGTGTAAGTAAAAATACAGAGGAACTCCACGGCTTGCAGCAGTGTCATTCTGGGATCATGCTCTCATACCCAGGACAGAGTCCAGCCCCGTGTGTGAGTGACATATTCACTTAATAAGGGTTTAATTTTCATTCCTGCAGGGCCGGGCTTGGGGAGAAGGAGCCGGATCCAGCAGGAGAGAGCTGTGGGCCTTGCTCCCAGCCTGCTCTGAGCTGTTCTCTACCAGCTGTCCCAAAGGGTGCTGTTTGCCTGCCCTCCCTGGGGCTGGACCTGGGGTTATTCTCCCAGCTGCCCAGCCATGCCGAGAATGCAGCACAGTGACCACCCTTGAGACAGAAATGAGCACAGCACAGGAGTGACTGTGTCATGAGAGCAGCATCGCTCTGGGACTGTGTCTATAAATAGTGCCGTGGCTGAGGGGTTGGGGTTGGGGGAGGAGACGCGCCTGTGCTGGGAACAGCGACCACAACCTGTAACCACAGCCCAGTCTCCGTGCTTGTCTCACACACAGCACGGGGCTCTGTGTATAACTAGGCTTGGGTGGATGTGATTGTTATTGGTAAATATCAGTGAACATCAAGTTCCCTGCACCCACACAAACCCATGAGAAAATATTTCCATCGATAATAAACATTTGCAGATAAGCAAGTAAGAGAAATGCTGCTTCAGACATTGTTAGAGGTTGATTTGGGGATATTTACTGTGTATATTTTGACATGAGATGATGCCAATTTGTGTTTTAATGGTTATAAAGCTTTAACTTTTTGAATCTCAACATCTACTGTCATTAAATAATTATTGTCTGACTGCCCCCCCCCAGAATTTTCTCCACTGTGAAATATAAATCAATAAATATAAAAATGTTGCTGGAAACCCATGATTTTAGCCAATAGTGGGCATTTAAATTGATAACAAAAATTTAAAAACCCTTAAAAATCAACATTAACATTGTCAAGATTATAAAAAAAATAATTAAAATTGAATTCTACGAAGCCTATTTATAACCCAGGGCAGGGACCTGGGGGAGCCATCTGGAGGCATCCTCCAGAAACAGACACAGCACATGTTATGGGGTCAGTCATGTGACTCAGCCACACCCCCTCCCGAGTGATGTCCCAGCACCTCCATCGTGATCTGCCCATGTGATTTCAAACACCACATTTATCTTTGGCCTTTCCTCCTTGTTCTGGTGGCGGCAGGTAGGGAGCGATTGCCGTAGCATGTCTTTCACCCTCCAGGACTCACAGCCACCTCCCGAGAATGGGAATCCTGCAGGAGGCTTCCCCAACACTAGCATGATTACAGGCTCCAGCCGCTGTCTTCAGCAGATCAAAGGAAAGCTGGTGACACCAGAGCCCTTTTAACTGTTGGCCTTGCTGACTGGTTAAGACAATGGACTGCTAATCCGTTGTGCTCTGTATGGCTGCGTTCGAACCCCTCTTGTGGTCATTGGCCTTTGCTTCTTGTCTTGGCCATGGCCAGGTTTTTCCTCCGTTGCTCTTCTGGCCCTTCCTGCCAAAGCAACTCTTACAATAAACAGCAGAAGAAAAACTTCCAGCAAAAGGGATGCCATAGCATGGCTTGTGCTAACCGGGACTTGAATCCAGCTGGCAAGATGGGGACTCTTACTACATGTTTCTGCACCACCGCAGGCCTTAATGGCTATGTCTTCTATTCCTGACCTCCGCTGATCAAAGTGCAGCTGGTGGCAATGGGATCCTTTTGCATGATGATTTGGCCAAGTCATTAAGACAATGGACTGGTAATCCCTTGTGTTCTGAACATGTGAGTACAAATCTCACCTTTGCCCTTTGCTTTTACTCCTTGTTTTGGCTGTGATGGCTATTGGGGCCTTCCTCCATCCCTCTTCTGCCCCTTCCCGCCAAAGCAACTCTTACAGTGACCAAACGAAGAACAGCTCCTAACAAAGTGGTTGTGTTTTCTGTCAGTGGGGACTCTTGCATGAATCCTCTACACCCTGCCACATCTAGCAATGTGCATTCACCTCCCCCAGGTATTTCCCATGTAACTTTGTCTGGCGAGTTGTCTGAAATAGTCCTTTGAAGCTCATAATGCTTCTGAAGAGTTACACTGGCCACGCCTCCCCCTTAGAGAAATTTCATACAACCCCCAATAATACAGAAACTTTGCATTTTTAATACAATGGATTCCAATGTGACTTAAACTTTATTCAGGTAGGTTTGTCCAGGATATGCCAGGAAATTGCTGTATCTGTCCCCCACCCTAAATGCCTACAATTCCCAGAGAGGACTGCAAAAAGTCCACACAAGACAATGTGCCTGATGGCGGCATGAGGGATGCTGGGATGATGACCCCAGAGCCACACACCTCTTGATGATGCAGCTGTTGCTGTGAAAATGTGCAGCGCTGGCAAAGGCGGTTAAGTGTGCACATGCTCTAGTGCCCTGGCAGTGCTGGCGGCAGCAATGTTTCCATGAACACTTTTTTCAGAGCAGACGGCATGAAGTAAAATACAACTCACTGAAGATGAAGTGAGGATGAGGGAAGAGTTGGCTTGTTGTCTAGGATGGGTGTGTACAGTCCAAAGGATGTTCTGTTCCTTGTGCTTCTCCTGAGACGACCCCCTGCTCAAGAGGAGATGCTCCCCCACCGGCCTGTGCTAGCATCAGTGGGAGCTGAGTGACTACAGCTCCCCAGATGGGAAACGAGCCCCATCACTACATGTCTTTAATGCACTCTCTCAGAGGAGCCACACGTTCGCCCCTGCTCAATTCAGCTGCAGTGTAGCACTCCCAAGAAACCAGATAACGGTTGAAGGTCTGCCTTGCTGAGGGGCTCAATGGGGGTGGGTCTGGTTGCAGTAGCAGACTTGTAACAGGACTGAGCATCAATGGGACTTGTGCAAGCTGGGTATGTTTGTTTCGTGGATACTAAGTTTAACAAGACTCCACTATTCAAACCGCCCGTGCTCCAGGAGTATCAGATTTGGTGAGCCCCGACAGGAGAGGCTGAATTGCAATGAGCTGACCTCTCCGAGAGACGAACCCATCAAAGCTTCTGCAGACTGCTCCAGAGAAAGCTGCCAGGGAAGATTTCATTGTTTGTAAGAGCTATGGCTGGGACAGCATTACAGGACCTGTAGTGGAGGTAGGAGGACTCTGATACCAGCTAAAGAATGAGCATTTAAGAGAAGCCTGTGACTCCCTGGGCATTTCTGGGACAAATCACGGTGACACTGCAGCCAAAAGCTGCTTGACCTTACCCAAATATATGAGAATTAATTTCAACAGTGAAGAGCCAAAACCGCTGGAAGATCAGGGATTGTCTACACTGCTGGCATTAAGAGAGAAGATTCTACAAGCCATTGCTACAGCAAAAGAGGAGCAAAAGATCTGTCAGTCCCATCCCAGAAAATAAAACCAGTTTCAAAGAAAGACTTTACAATAACAGGACAGTTTGGGAGCTCCCTACAAAAAGGCAGGCTAAACCAAAGCAGTTTGGCTTATCAAATTGCAAATGGTGCTCCCAAGGGGAACACGGAGGCAGAGATAACGGAAACTGTCATCAGGGCAGTTTGCCCAGGAGTGAGCTTCAGGAGCTAGTTGGAGTGAAAAACTAATCCGAGACTGCCAAAACCGTGTCCCCCTTTCTCCAGATCATTGATGAATATGTTGAACAGCACCAGTCCCAGTACAGATCCCTGGGGGACCTTGCTATTTACCTCTCTCTGCTGGGAAAACTGACCATTGATTTATTTAGTAGACTAAATCCACTATACGCAATCCTTCACAGTTAACAGAGATAACAATGTGCTACCTACATCCCCACCACTGCCAGGCTGAACCCCATAGCACACCGGTGGGTTGCAGAATTAGCTGACTTTAACTTCATACAGTAGAAAACCTGAGTTTTCTCCGTGAGTACCAGCCTGTGCCGGGGGCAGGGGTCTGAGGCCTGAGCATGTGTCAGTGGGGCAGGATGTGAAATGAGGTTGAGTGTGGGGGTGGTGGGAATCTGAGACCAGGGCTTGTGGGACAGGGGCTCTCAGACCAGGGGCTGGGATTCCATTTGCAGAGATCTGGTCACTAATGCAGCTGTCTCCATTCTGAACTGCTGGCTGTTCAGGCAGAGTGGGGGCTGGGCCCTGAGTGCCAAAGAGGCCAGATGGCTGGGGGAATGTTTGCATTAATAATGGGGACCTGAATCAAGGAAAAGAGGAGGTGAGACCTGAACCTTCACCCCAAAACTGAAACAATATCCTGCATCCTGATCAGGTGCCCTGGGGGTCAAGCCAGAGTCACCCACTGCCTGCAAAGGCAACAGGGCCAGATTCTGATCTCAGCTCCCCTCAGCTCATTCTGAAGTCACTGACTGCCTGCAGTTAGATCAGGGGCTGCATTCGCATCTCTCTTCCCAGAGTAAATAAAAATAAATATTGCAACCTAGTCAAGGTAACTGGATATTAGACCTTGTTTTGGCTGAAAAAATGTGACTAGGGTTGCCAAGTGCCTGGTTTTCAACCAGAAAGTCCGGTCAAAAAGGGGACTTGGCAGTGTCCAGTCAGATGTACTGACCGGACACCAACAGTCTGGTTACCACAGACGGGAAGGGAGAGGTGCCGGGTCATCAACCCGAGCCAGCCCCCACTCAGCTGGGGCCGCCTCCTACATGCATCTTGTGGGCAGGTAGGAGACTTCATGTCAGGCTGCAGCTCCATAGTAGAGGGAGCCCAGTGGGAGTGGGAGAAGGGAAGTGGAGAGGAGAGGAGCCAGCTACAAGGAACGGGGAGAAGAGAGTGCAGCAAGCGGGAGGGGGGCAGGGGCGGAGAGGAACGAACAGGGGGAGGGGCTTGAGGGAAAGGATGGGGCAGGGGCGGGGCCTTGGGGAAAGAAGCTGGGCAGGGAGGTCCAGTTGTCTGCAAAGAGGAAGTTGGCAACCCTAAATGTGACCAATGCTGGGGGGTGGTTTAAGATGTATCAGATGCCTCCAAACACATTATTCAGCAAATTGTGAAAGTGGCTTCTTCAGTTAACCCCCATCCTGGTTATCAGGGGAAGTGAAAGTAGAAATAACAAATAATAATATTAAACAACCAGGAAATAGGGAACTTCATCTCAGTGGGTGCAATTGAGGAGTTAGGAATTGCAGACACTTGATAAGAAAAAACTAACAATATCAATGAAAAATCTGTGGCATTTTAGGATAAGGACAATAAGGAGTTCTTGAAACATATGGAGAACAAAATATCCTAGCAATCAGTTTTGGTGCAGCTGGAGATGAGGATGGTAAAATTGCAAATCATGATGCAAAAAAAGGAGAAATATTACAAATATTTCTGTTCTGCATTTGGGAAGAAGTGGAATGACGTATCCACATCCTCCAGTACTAGTGAAATACTTTCTATTCCAGCTGCACCTAGTGAGGATGTTAAACAGCAACTATTAGAATGAAACACTTTTTAAATGTATAACAAGATGCACTGGCTGAAACTTGAAGCCAAACAAATTCAGACTGAAAATGCAGCAAAAATTTGTTCAGAGAGAGAATAATTAACCACTGGAACAATGTACCAAAGGACATGCTGGATTCTCCAACCCTGGCAATTCTAAAATCAAGATTAGATTTTTTTTAAAAGATCTCATACAACCAAGAATAATTTTGAGGCAATTTTCAGGCCTGTGTTATACAGGAGGTCAGACTAGATGATCACAAAGGTCCCTTCTGGTGTTGGAATTTATGAATTTGTTAAATCAGCAGGACCATAACTGGAAATCACAGGTATTGAATGCACTGGCAAAGTAGCTATTTGTACCATTTATGCTGAGTTTTAACAAATCTTGGAACACTAGGGAAGTTCCAGAGAACTGAAAACAAACTCACGTTGTGCGGATATGTCTAAAGAATGGAATGCCCTGGTTATCCTGACAGTGATCCTGAGCAAAATCATGGAAAGGCTGATATGAGACCCAGTCAGTAACGAATTAAAAGGTGGTAGCATATTTCATGCCAGACACTATGGTTTAATGGAACATAGCTCTTGCCAAATGAACTTGAAATTGTTTTTTTTTAATGAGATTACCCAACTGGTAAGCGAGATTACCCGCTTCATCCCCCCACCCTCCATTGCTCACTCTCCCCCACCCTCACTCACTTTCACTGGGCTGGGATGGGGGTTGGGGTGCAGGAGGGGGTGAGGGCTCCAGCTGGGGGAGCGGCCTCTGGCTAAAGAAGCACTAACAGCCCCTCCCTCATCTTCTCACCTCATATCCCCAGCGGGGAGCAGGAGGAGCTGGGAATCCGGCAGGGAAGGGGTTATTTATTGAGGGGGCCCTATACAGCGCCCAGCCCCCCACACCCCACCCTGGGCTTCCCACAGACAAAGGCAGTACCTTCCCTGCACTGGGCCATGCTATGGCCCCATTTCCCCACCCCCTGGGGCCCTGGCAGGTGCTCCTTGAGCTGGTGCCACAGGGGCTGGTGTGCTCGGAGCCGGGGGTCGGGGGTTTTCTCCCAGGGGTCCGGCCGTCGAATTGGGAGCACCATGGAATAAATGTGAGATTCCCTGAAGCAGAGATTTCCTGGAGAAAGGGAGGGTGGGTTTTCTGCCCTGTGGAGCCCTCCAAGCAGATAGGGCTCTTCCCCTGAGGAGATCTTCGCCTCTGCGTGGCTGGATCCAGGCTCCCCTGTGAGCACAGAGAGACGGCAGGTTAGAGGGGCCAGTGTCACCCCAGTGGCCCAATCCCCCTCTCTGGGATGGGATTGGGGGGAGGGGAGGACAAGCCAGCTGGAATGTCCAGGCTAGGTAGGTTTCCAGGGGCTGGAGAGGTGGGAGCTGCTGGCCGGAAAGAGACCTAGTGTCTGTGTGCACTGCCCCCCCCACCCCCAACCTACCCACGTGGGGCAATCAGAATGGGGTAGGGGCAGGCATTGGGGTGGCTCCAGCTCACAGTGGGAAGGGGGATCTCTGGACATCACAGCTCTTTCATGGCAGCCCCAGCGTGGGCAGGGGTCACCCTGGTCTGAGGTACCCCCATGTTCATAGGGGCCTGGCAGACATGGGGGGGCTGTCCTGGGATGGGGGCAGGGATAAGAGATGGGGGGTCACATCACCTGGAATCTCCTTCCAGCAGTAACTAGCCGCAGCCATGATCAGCACCAGAGCCAGCAGGACGCAGGCGCCCAGGCCCAGACGGAGGATGTTGCCCCAGGTGAAATCCAGGCTCCTCGTTAGGACTGTGAAAGGACAGCACGGGGCTGTGGAGTTCTTGGAAGTATCAGGGCTGGATTCTGAACTCAGCTCCTCCAGGGTCAACCCAGAGTTACCCCCTGACAGCAATGGGGTGAGGGCCGGATTCTGATCCATTACCCCTGGATCTAGCTACCCATCTAGCTATTTAATGAAGGATAGATGGAAGAGGGCAGCTGGGCAGCCTCTGAGCCCAACTCCTCTGTGCATCCCCAGAACAGGAGCAGACCTGAAAGACCTCTCTGCTCTGCAGCTAACCCTCGGATCAGGGATCCCACCTCCGCCTCCCTCAAATCTAGAGTTCCCCTTTAATCTGTGATTCCACAGAGTCCCCATCCCATAAGAACATAAGAGTGGCCATACTATGTAAGACCAAAGGTCCATCTAGCCCAGTATCCTGTCTTCTGACAGTGGCCAATGCCAGGTGCCCCAGAGGGAATGAACAGAACAGAATCATCAAGTGATCCATCCTCTGTCACTCATTCCCAACTTCTGGCAAACAGAGGCTAGGGACACCATCCCTGCCCGTCTTGGCTAATAGCCATGGATGGACCTATCCTCCATGAATTTATCTAGTTCTTTTTTGAATCCTGATATAGTCTTGGCCTTCACAACATCCTCTGGCAAAGAGTTCCACAGGTTGACTGTGCATTGTGTGAAGAAACACTTCCTTTTGTTTGTTTTAAACCTTCCGCCTATTAATTTTGTTTGGTGACCCCCGGTTCTTGTGTTATGAGAAGGAATAAATAACACTTCCTTATTTACTTTTTCCACACCAGTCATGATTTTACAGACCTCTACCATAACCCCCCTTAGTTGTCTCTTTTCCAAGCTGAAAAAGTCCCAGTCTTATTAATCTTCCCTCATGTGGAAGCTGTTCCATGCTTCCTAATCATTTTTGTTGCTCTTTTCTGTACCTTTTCCAATTCCAACATATCTTTTTCGATATGGGGCAACCACATCTGCACGCAGTATTCAAGGTGTGGGCATACCATGGATTTATAGAGAGGCAATATGATATTTTATGTCTTATTATCTATCCCTTTCTTAATGATTCCCAACATTCTGTTCACATTTTTGACTGACGCTGCACATTGTGAGGATATTTTCAAAGAACTATCCACAACGACTCCACAATCTCTCTCTTGAATGGTAACAGCTAATTTAGACCTCACCATTTTATATGTACAGCTGGGATTATGTTTTCCAATGAGCATTACTTTGCATTTATCAACATTGAATTTCATCTGCCATTTTGTTGCCCTGTCACCCAGTTTTGTGAGATCCCAGTAACTCTTAATGGTCTGCTTGGGACTTACCTATCTTGAGTAGTTTTGTGTTGTCTGCAAATTTTGCCACCTCACTGTTTACCCCTTTTCCCAAATCTGTTATGAATATGCTTAATAATAATGGTCCCAGTACAGACCCCTGGGGGACATCACTATTTACATCTCTCCACTTATTCCTATCCTTTGTTTCCTATCTTTTAACCAGATACTGATCCAGGAGAGGACCTTCCTCTTATCCCATGAGAACTTACTTTGCTTAAGAGCCTTTGGTAAGGGAAATTGTGAAAAGGCTTTCTCAAAATCTAATTACACTATACCCACTGGATCACCCTTGGCCACATACTTGTGGATCCCCTCAAAGAATCCTAGTAGATTCGTGAGGCATGATTTCCCCACTCAGGTACCTGACTGTGTGGTCCCTAGGCTGATTGGATATGGTGATGTTTCAAGCCCAGTGAAGTCGTTTCCACCTGTAGGATTAGAATGAGAGCCTGTCAGGGCAGGGGGTGAAATAGGTGGAAAAAGTAACTCAGCAATTGCGCTCCTCCTCACTCGACGCAGCCTTTATGGTCACTGTAACCTCCAGGGGTTAGTGGATTTTATCAGCTGGGGAAGGGACTGGTTCTGGAGCTGCTGGCTGTGACATCTCTGGGCATCCTCTGATAGGGAGCATCCACCTATCACTGTTCCGCAGCTTGCCCTGGGGGCAGGGTTCTCCCTTCCTTCTGCCTTACATCAACAGCTGCTGCTGCTGTTTCCCCCGGCTGCATGACAAATCCACTGATTTCCTGATCCCTTGCTGGGCATCCCCTCTGTAAGGCCCCAGGGCAGATCCTGGCTCTGAGCATCCCCTTGGGGCATAGACTCTGTGAAGGCTGGACTGGGTGTGAGGCTGAGAGCGGGGACTCCAAACCAGGCCCCTCACCTCTCACCACCAGCTCCACAGGATCTCTGGGATCTAACCAGATGAAGGCTTGTGATGTGCTGCCATAAAAGCAGGTGTAGCTCCTGCTGTCATCCTGTGTAACATCGCAGATGAGAAACTTAGTCATGTCCCCAGTATTTTCTATGTGCTGCAGCATGGTGCGGTCTCCTCCTTTGTACAGAACAACCCCCAGCCCCTGGTACCTACACTCACACCGGATGGTCACAGTGCCCCCCATGGCCATTACTCCCCTGGGACTCACAGAGATGGAGGGTTTGGTATAGAGCTCTGCATGCACAAAGACACAGGACTTCTATGGGGGAGACATATACCCTTGCTCCTCAGTCTGTCTGTCATTTCAGAGAATCATAGAATATCAGGGTTGGAAGAGACCTCAGGAGGTTCTAGTGCAATCTCCTGCTCAAAGCAGGACCAACCCCAACTAAATTTAATCCCTCTGTGCCCAGCCCTAGGGCATTCAGCTGCCTCCCCTTGTCTAATGTTCCCTGCTTAATAAACCCAGGAACAGCACAGATCTGTGGAGTTCTTGGAAGTATCTGGGTTGGATTCTGATCTCAGTTCACCCAGGATAAATCTGGAGTTACTCTCTGATTGCAGTGGGGTCAGAGATGGATTCTGAATCATTGCCCTGGATCGATCGATCTATCCAGGAAAATCAATCAATCTATCGATCTATCCCCATCCACCCCCTCTATCGATCTATCTACTGAATGCAACTCTGACCAGGCAGGAGCTGGCTGGGCAGCCCCTAAGTCCCAACTCCTCTGTGCATCCCCAGATCAGGGGCAGCCGAGTAAAGCATCCCCCTATGAAAGGCCTCCCTGCTCTGCAGCTCTCCCTAGGGGCAGGGATCCTCCCTCTCCCCCCGAATCTGTAAGGTGCCCCATTAATCTGTGATTCCACAAAGTCCCCATCGAGGCCCCACTTTACCTGTGTGTGTGGTCCCTGGGCTGGCTGGAGTCGATGATGTTTCAAACCCACTGGAGTTATTTCCACCTGTGGGATTAGAAACCGAGTCTGTTGGGGAAGGGGGTGAAATGGGCACCCAGGGGGGAGTGATAAGGTAGAAGCAATGACTCAGCAACTGGAATTCTCCCTCTATAGCTCAGGATTTATGGTCACTGTAATATCATAGAATCATAGAATATCAGGGTTGGAAAGCACCTCAGGAGGTATCTAGTCCAACCCCCTGCTCAAAGCAGGACCAATCCCCAGATAAATCATCCCAGCCAGGGCTTTTGACAAGTCTGACCTTAAAAAACCTCTAAGGAAGGAAATTCCACCACCTCCCTAGGTAACCCATTCCAGTTCCTCACCACCCTCCTACTGAAAAAGTTTTTCCTAATATCCAACCTAAACCTCCCCCATTGCAACTTGAGACCATTACTCCTTGTTCTGACATCTGCTACCACTGAGAATAGTCTAGATCCATCCTCTTTGGAACCCCCTTTCAGGTAGTTGAAAACAACTATCAAATCACCCCCCCTCATTGTTCTCTTCTGCAAACTAAACAATCCCAATTCCCTCAGCCTTTCCTCATAAGTCATGTGCTCCAGACCCTTAATCATTTTTGTTGCCCGCCGCTGGACTCTTTCCAATTTTTCCACAACCTTCTTGTAGTGTGGGGCCCAAAGCTGGACACAGTACTCCAGATGAGGCCTCACCAATGTCGAATAGAAGGGAATAATCACGTCCCTCGATCTGCTGGCAATGCCCCTACTTATACAACCCAAAATGCCATTAGACTTCTTGGCAACAAGGACACACTGTCAACTCATATCCAGCTTCTTGTCCACTGTAACCCCTAGGTCCTCTTCTGCAGAACTGCTTCCTAGCCATTCGGTCCCTACTCTGTAAGAGTGAATGGGATTCTTTCGTCCTAAGTGCAGCACTCTGCACTTGTCCTTGTTGAACCTCATCAGGTTTCTTTTGGCCAATTCCTCTAATTTGTCTAGGTCCCTCTGTATCCTATCCCTACCCTCCAGTGTATCTACCACTCCTCCCAGTTTACTGTCATCCACAAACTTGATGAGAGTGCAATCCATGCCATCCTCCAGATCATCAATGAAGATCTTGAAAAAACTGGCCCCAGGACTAACCCTTGGGGCACTCCACTTGAAACGGGCTGCCAACTAGACATGGAGCCATTGATCACTACCCGTTGAGCTCAACAATCAAGCCAGCTTTCTATCCATCTTATAGTCCATTCATCCAGCCCATACTTCTTTAACTTGCTGGCAAGAATACTGTGGGAGACCATATCAAAAGCGTTACTAAAGTCAAGGAATAACACATCCACTGCTTTCCCCTCATCCACAGACCCAGTTATTTCATCATAGAAGGCAATTAGCTTAGTCAGGCATGACTTGCCCTTGGTGAATCCATGCTGACTGTTCCTGATCACTTTCCTCTCCTCTAAGTGCTTCAGAACTGATTCCTTGAGGACCTGTTCCATGATTTTTCCAGGGACTGAGGTGAGGCTGACTGGCCTGTAGTTCCCCAAATCCTCCTCCTTCCCTTTTTTAAAGATGGGCACTACATTAGCCTTTTTCCAGTCATCTGGAACCTCCCCCAATCGCCATAAGTTTTGAAAAATAATGGCCGATGGCTCTGAAATCACATCTGCTAACTCCTTTAGCACCCTTGGATGCAGTGCATCTGGCCCCATGGACTTGTGCTCATCCACGTTTTCTAAATAGTCCCAAACCACTTCTTTCTCCATAGAGGGCTGGTCACCTTCTCCCCATACTGTGCTGCCCAGTGCAGCAGTCTGGGAGCTGACCTTGTTTGTGAAGACAGAGTAAAAAAAAACATTGAGTACATTAGCTTTTTCCACATCCTCTGTCACTAGGTTGTCTCCCTCATTCAGTAAGGGGCCCACACTTTCCTTGACTTTATTCTTGTTGCTAACATGCCTGAAGAAACCCTTCTTGTTACTCTTAACATCTCTTGCTAGCTGCAACTGCAAGGGTGATTTGGCCTTCCTAATTTCACTCCTGCATGCCTGAGCAATATTCTTATACTCCTCCCTCTTCATTTGTCTAACCTTCCACTTCTTGTAAGCTTCTTTTTTGCGTTTAAGATCAGCAAGGGTTATACTGTTGGGCCAAGCTGGTATCCTGACGTATTTATTATTATTTCTACACATCGGGATGGTTTGTTCCTGCAATCTCAATAAGGATTCTTTAAAATACAGCCAGCTTTCCTCGACTCCTTTCCCCCTCATGTTATTCTCCCAGGGGATCCTGCCCATCAGTTCTCTGAGGGAGTCAAAGTCTGCTTTTCTGAAGTCCAGGGTCCGTATTTTGCTGCTCTCCTTTCTTCCTTGTGTCAGGATCCTGAACTCGACCATCTCAGGGTTCCCATCCACTTTTGCTTCCCCTACTAATTCTTCCTGGTTTGTGAGCAGCAGGTCTAGAAGAGCTCTGCCTCTAGTTGGTTCCTCCAGCACTTGGACCAGGAAATTGTCCCCTACACTTTCCAGAAACTTCCTGGATTGTCTGTGCACTGCTGCATTGCCCTCGCAGCAGATATCAGGGTGATTAAAGTCTCCCAGGAGAACCAGGGCCTGCAATCTAGTAACTTCTGATAGTTGCCAGAAGAAGGCCTCGTCCATCTCATCCCCCTGGTCCGGTGGTCTATAGCAGACTCCCACCACGACATCACCCTTGTTGCTCACACTTCTAAACTTAATCCAAAGACTCTCAGGTTTTTCTGCAGTTTCATACTGGAGCTCTGAGCAGTCATACTGCTCCCTTACATACAATGCAACTCCCCATCCTTTTCTGCCCTGCCTGTCCTTCCTAAACAGTTTATATCCATCCATGACAGTGCTCCAGTCATGTGAGTTATCCCACCAAGTCTCCAATCAGATCATAGTTCCTTCACTGTGCCACGACTTCCAGTTCTCCCTGCTTGTTTCCAAGGCTTCTTGCATTTGTGTATAGGCACTTAAGATAACTCGCTGATTTTCCCACTTTTTCAGTCTGAGACAGGAGTCCTCCCCTCCTCCACTCTCCTGCTCGTGCTTCCTCCTGGTATCCCATTTCTCCATTTACCTCAGGGCTTTGGTGTCCTTCCCCTGGTGAACCTAGTTTAAAGCCCTCCTCACTAGATTAGCCAGCCTGCTTGCGAAGATGCTCTTCCCTCTCTTCGTTAGGTGGAGCCCGTCTCTGCCTAGCACTCTTCCGTCTTGGAACACCATCCCGTGGTCGAAGAATCCAAAGTCTTCTCTCCGACACCACCTGCGTAGCCACTCGTTGACTTCCACAATTCGACGGTCTCTACCCAGGCCTTTTCCCTGCACAGGGAGGATGGACGAGAACACCCCTTGCCCCTCAAACTCCTTTATCCTTCTTCCCAGAGCCATGTAGTCTGCGGTCAAGGTCATTCTAGGCAGTATCATTGGTGCCCACGTGGAGGAACAGGAAGGGTGAGCGATGCGAGGGCTTGATGAGTCTCAGCAGCCTCTCCATCACATTGTGAATCCTAGCACCTGGCAAGCAGCAGATCTCTCAGTTTTCTCGGTCGGGACGGCAGATAGATGACTCGGTCCCTCTGAGGAGGGAGACCCCAAACACCACCACCCTCCTCCTTCTCTTGGGAGTGGTGGACGTGGAACCCCCATCCCTAGGACAGTGCATCTTATGCCTTCCAATCGGTGGAGTCTCCTTCTGCTCCCTTCCCTCAGATATATCATCTAGTCCACTCTCCACATTAGTACCTGTGGAGAGAACATGGAAATGGTTGCTCATCTGTATCTGCATTGCTGGTACATGGACGCTCCTCTTTCTTCTTCTGGAGGCCACATGCTGCCAAATTTCTTCACCACCCCTCTCTTCCCTCTGCACAGCCTGCTCGGATTCTTCAGAACATTGTCTCCGTAGAAGCATATCCTGACGTCTGTCCAGGGGAGTTAGTGGATATTATCAGCTGGGCAGGGTGCTGGTGCTGCAGTCACTGGGCCCTGACTTCTCTGTGTCCCCAGAGAAGGAGCATCCCCCTGGGAAGATCTGCAGCCCTCCTTGTGGGCAGGGATCCCCCTTCCCCCCCAATCTATAAGGTACCCCATTAATCTGTGATTCCACAGTCTCCATCGAGGCCCAACTTTACCTGCATCTGTGGTCCCCGGGCTGGCTGGAGTCAACGATATTTCAAACCCACTGGAGTTATTTCCACCTGTGGAATTAGAATCAGAGTCTGTTGGGGAAGGGGGTGAAATGGGCACCCAGTATGGAGTGACAAGGTAGAAACAAGACTCAGCAACTGGGATTTTCCTCCCACAGCTCAGGATTTATGGTCACTGTAATATCCATGGGAGGTAGTGGATATTATCAGCTGGGGAGGATGCTGGTGCTGCAGTCACTGGGCCCTGACTTCTCTGTGTGTCCCCAGAGAAGGACCATCCCCCTGGGAATCTCTGCAGCTCTCCCTGCGGGCAGGGATCCCCCTCTCCCTCCCAAATCTATAAGGTACCCCATTAATTTTTGATTCCACAAAGTCCCCATCAAGGCCCCACTTTACCTGTGTGTTTGGTCCCCGGGCTGGCTGGAGTCAATGATGTTTCAAACCCACTGGAGTTGTTTCCACCTGTGGGATTAGAATCAGAGTCTGTTGGGGAAGGGGGTGAAATGGGCACCCAGGGGGGAGTGACAAGGTAGAAACAATGACTCAGCAACTGGGATTTTCCTCCTACAGCTCAGGATTTATGGTCACTGTAATATCCAGGGGGGTTAGTGGATATTATCAGCTGAGGAGGGTGCTGGTGCTGCAGTCACTGGGCCCTGACTTCTCTGTGTGCCCCCAGAGAAGGACCATCCCCTTGGGAAGCTCTGCAGCTCCCCCATCAACTACCTCATGCCTGGCTGGGCATCCCCTGTGCGAGACACTAGGGCAGAGCCTGGCTTTGAGCATCCCACCAGCACACAGACCCCTGAGGGTCAGGCTAGCTGGGAGGCTAGGAGCAGGGATGCTAAACCGGGCCCTCACCTCTCACCAGCCACTCCCCCAGGGCCACTGGGATCTGACCGGATGAAGGGCTTTGATGTGCAGTCCTAACGGCAGGTGTAGTTCCCACTGTTGCCCTCTGGCACATTGCTGATGGGAAACTCCTCCATGTCCCCAGTGTTATCCTTGTTTGACCCTCTCCCCTGCCATTTATCCATGAACTGCAGGCTCCCCCCAGAGCCATCATCTCAGCAGGAGACCTTATTTGCATAGACACACCTACTTTGTCTAAGACATCAGCAGACAGACCTGTTTAGCCAAAGCAATCAGTTTGGTGTCTTTGGGGTTCAAATTCACTTTAGTCTTGGACACGGGGGTAAGGAAATGTTCGTAGCCTCACCGGATGTGTGATGCATTTGGATGCATTGAGCAGACGTTCAGTCTGTTTCTGTGAATTTGCAGTTATAGTTTCTTATGTGAGCAGGCTTTGAACGCGCTTTCCCAACACCTAGCAAGGAGCTGGGGAGAAGACCTCAGGAACTGACTGTGTTTGAACAGACACACCCACTCTGCCTAGGTGAGCAGCGCGATGGGGCTGCTGTCTCCAAATGATCACTTTTCTCTGGTGTTGGGTTGCAAATCACTTTGTTATTGAGGGGGCAGGGGTAATCAAGTGTCGTTATCCTTTTGTGAATCAAGGGGAGCAGAACTGGCCTTGTACGCCCTGAATGAGGGGGTCACTCTCAAGTTACTGTATTCAGTAAGCAGGAGGTAGGGGTGCCAAAGGTCAGTGGAGCTGAGAGAGGCTATTTGTGCCCATCTGGTCTTAGACTTTGTAGTGCTTAATAGCAGAGCTTATTAAGACCCAGTTGAGAGTCTCTTGGTTTGAATCACTAGAGCTGACATCACTGATAACCCGGTCTAAATATTAAGGGTACATTCAGACTACCCGCTGGATCGGTGGGTAGTGATTGATTTATCAGGGATTGATATATTGTGTCTCATCTAGATATGATATATCAATCCCTAAACGTGCTCCTGTCGACTCCGGAACTCCACCAGGGTGAGTGGCAGTAGCGGAGTCAATGGGGGGAGCCAGGGACGTCGATCCCACGTCGTGTGGATGGGAGGTCAGTCGAAATAAGATATGTTGACTTCAGCTACGCTATTCCTGTAGCTAAAGTTGCGTATCTTACATCGACCTGCCCCCCCCCCCCAGTGTAGACCAGGCCTAAGTCTTAGGCGTGTGGTGGGACAGTGTCTTTGGTGAAAGAGGTTGCCCAGCCTGCACTACCAATGAGGTTCCCCCACTAACTGCTGGAATCACTGGGGACTGAAATTGCTGAGAGCTGGAAGCTCAGAACATCCCAGAGGTTGCAGTAGAGAAGGCAGTGGCAGGGGGACTGACGGCAGAGCAGCTGAGAGTGGCAGAGGGAATGATGGTGGAGTGGCCGGCCATGTGAGTGAACAATGGCAGGCAGTGATGCAGCATGAACAGTGGCACAGCAACAGCTGCTGTAGCACTGCTCCATGCCCCCCCCCACCGCGCCCCCGAGGTGGGAGGTTAACTCACGCAAACACACTTCCTAACTCTGGGTCTTCGCTGACCAAGGACAACTGTGAGTGGGGTGCAGTGGAGGGAGAGGGCATTGACGTGTTAAAGGGACATTTGTTTGTCAGACTTTCACACTGCAAGGTGAGAGACTGAGGAAAAGGATGCAGCCAATGTACTCTGGGGTGGGTGTTTTATTCATGGTCAGATGTTTTCAAATCATGCTTGTGGTGTTTTTCCAAGTAGTGCCAGGTTCCTTTCCCCTTTTATTAAAAGTTTTCTCTTCTATACACTGACGCAGTGCTTGTGAGAGAAGTACTGTCTCTTAGAGGTACCAAGTGGTGGGGTGTAATTTTTTTCAGATTACTGGGTGGGGATTTGAGCTGGCTCTCTGTTCTGTTGTCAAAGGGAACCCAGCCCTGGTTGCTGCTGACTCCCCCTGGCAGAAGGGTTACACCTAAACAGTTTCTTATGTTGAATTTGAAATTATATAGGGATTACTTTTTTTTCTCGGTGCAGTGCAGAATCAGTCACTGTGTGCACGTTTGTGTTTCTAATCCGTGACTATGCTAGGCCCACAATACACAATGTGACTAAAGGCCAGTAGCACTGTATGTAATATTCCCTAGTCGATGTGGTCACCCTAAGATGAACCTCATTCACTCAGTCAGTGGGGTGGGGTGGGGTGATCCCTCCTTCTAGGGTTTTGGAAACTTGTGATTCTTTTCCTCTGGTGTTTTGGGAAACACTTGATAGTGATCAGTGGGGATTTTGGTTTTGAGCAGTGATTATTTGGTCTGAAAGAAACTAGATTAAGGGATGAGACATTGTTGTTGGACAGAATTGCTGTGCAGAAGTGGCAGCAGCAGCTGGAGCACTGCACTACCCAGTGAAATCACTCAGGGTTTAGCTACAGACTCAGGCTTGTGCTTCAGCACAACAATGGCCGTACAGACGTTCCTACTCAGGCTCTGAAACCTGGGATCCGAAACCTGGGATCTGGGTTTCAGACCCTGAGCTCTGGTCCCAGTAGGAACAACTACATGGCTATTTTTTGTACCATAATGAGAGCCCCAGTCTGTAGACCTGGGCTTTGAGATTCGTGGCTACTGGTATTTTTTACAATGTAGCCATAACCTAAGAGCTGAAATCACTTAGGGCTGGGCCCAGTGCAGAAACTTCAAAAGATGACAGGAGTGCGCAGAGGCATCATTCTATTTTCCCTGCATTCCTCCCATAAGGCTGGAGGTGAATGCACCTGAAGGCACCCCTAGACTCTAGGACTTCACTCATGGTGGACAACAAACCAAGAGTGTGGTGTCATGGCCAGAAAGGGGAGTGGTGTGTTAATGGGACATTTGTCCAATCGACGTTCACAAAGTGAGAAACTGAGGCAAAGCCACTACTCCAGGTACCGTGGGGTCCGGGATTCACTTATTGTTTGCATACGTTTGAGTCATTGTTGTCATGTTTTCTCAAATTAATGCCATTCTTCCTTCTCCCCTTAATAACTTTTTTTTTTGTCGCACACAGACTCAGTGCTTGCAAGCCAGGAAGTATTGCTTCTTAGAAACAACCAGGGATGCTGTTTACTTTTCCAAGATTTCTGGGTGGGAGCCCAATCCAATTTTGTGTTGTAATTTTGAGAGGAACCCCTATATATTGAAGCCAGAGCTTGCTGCACTCTGCAGCAGCTGGCAGAAGGGTTACGTATGTATAGCAGAGGACCTGAATCTCCTCCTTTGTACAGAACAATCCTTATGCCCTGGCACTGACTCTTTCAGAGGATGGTCACAGCTCCTCCCAGGGCCATCATTCCCCCTGGGGCTCACAGAGATGGTGAGTTTTGGATAGAGCTCTGCATGCACAAAGACACAGGACTTCAAAGGGGGAGACACAAACCCTGCCCCTCAGTCTATCATTCTGTCCTTCTGTGCCCACAGAGGGGTATTTTGGTACCTCCCCTTGTCTAATGTCCCCTGGGTAATAAATCCAGTGACAACACAGGTCTGTGGAGTTCTTGGAACTGGTGGTCCTGGTTTCTGATCTCATCTCCCGCAGGGTAAATTGAGAGAAACCCACTGAGTGCAATGGGGTGAGGGCCAGATTCTGATATATTACCCCTGAACCTATCTAGCTAGCTATGTAATGAACACAGTTCTGATAAGGCAGCTGCTGGCTGGGGACCCTTGTCTGTGCAGCCTCAGATCAGGGGAAACCTGGGGAACCATCCCCCTAGGAAAGACCTCCCTGCTCTGCAGCTAGCCCCTCCACCCCAAATCTAAAGGTGCTCCTTTAATCTGAGCTTCCCGGTACCTGTCCATGTGGTCCCTGGGCTGGATGGAGCTGGTGACGTTTCAAGCCCCGTGGGGTCATTTCGACCTGTGGGATTAGAAAGAGATTTTGTTGGGGAGGAGGGTGAAATGGGCATGCAGGGGGAGTGAATAGGTGGGGGAAATGACTCCGCGATTGGGCCACTCCCCCTTATCTCCCCCGTCAGGGCCGGCTCCAGACCCCAGCGCGCCAAGCATGCGCGTGGGGCGGCATTTTGCCGGCAGGGCAGTAGGCAGGTCCGGCGGACCTTCCGCAGTCATGCCTGCGAGAGGTCCCCCAGAGCCGCGGGACTGTGAACGGCAGCGTGAGCGGCGCGGCGCACCGCCCTGCTTGGGGCGGCGGAATTAGTAGAGCCGCCCCTGTCCCCCGTTTTATGGTCACTGTAACCTCAAGCAGGATTAGTGGATTTTATCAGCTCGGGAAGGTGCCACTTCTGCAGCTACTGGCCCCAACTCCTCTCTGCTCAGTTTGGGGAAAGAGATGTGACAAAGTGGGAATTTTCTGTAATATTTTTATGAGCGCTGTTTGTGTCTCAGTTTCTCCTGTGTGCTGCACTGTTGCCTGGTGGGTGGAAAGGGACTGCTTGCTCTGGGGCAGGCTAAGACACAGGTGTGAATGGTGCCTAGCTGCCTGGCACTACGTGGGTCACTGCAAAGGGCCTGGCTGAGGCTGACCCCATGGCAATGGAGAATGGAGAATCCATGACAAGTTCAATGACCGGGACTTTGGTGCCTAACAACCAAGGCTCATAGATTGTCCACGTCTCTGCAGGACGCTGAGCAGCATTTCCCCAGGTGGAGAATAAAGGATTGGGAGAGAGATGTGAGGTGGGGGTTTAAGTGCTGGCTGCTGGAGGCAGTTGGGGTACAGGTGGAGGCTGATGGATAGAGCCCTGGTGGATAAAGGTTTCTATCCATGGACAGAAATCAGTATCTGCTGAACCGCAGGACTCTCCCAGGAACAGCAGCGGCGAAAGGAGAACGTGGGCTGCAGCTCCCAGGAACCAGTGCCCCGCACTGGCAGCTTCTCCTGGTCGTGCAGCTGTACCACTCCCTGCCCCACCCCCAGTGGGGCTGTACGACCCCAGACAGGAGATGCAGCTATGTGGAAGGGCTGGGAGCGGGGCTGGAAGCAGGGCTGGGGGTGGTACAGCCACACGGCCAGGAGGAGCTGCCGGCCTGGGGCACTGGCTCCTGGGAGAGGTGGCCCCACATTCTTCTCCTTTTGCTGCTTTGGTTCCCGGAGAGCCCTGTGGTTCAGCGGATACGGATTTCTATCTACAGATATCCGCATCCACAGATAGAAACTTGTGTCCGTGCAGGGCTCTGCTGAGGGAGGAGGTCAGACTGAGTGACACAGGGACGGAGCTTTGAGCTCTGACTACCTAGAATGGGCTCTGCTGTAACCGTCATTTCTCTGTGCTCGCCAAGGGCATCCTGCACTGGGGGCCAGTTGACTGATAAACCCGCCCGTGTGACCACGCTGGCTGTGTGTCCCTGCACAGGCTGGTGGAGGGGTGTGTTGCTCCCTAAGATTGTACAAGTCTCCCTCAGGGGTTTGCCTCAGTGGGACTCCCTGAATGGAGCTCACAGAGAGGTGCAGGGGGGCTGACATCCCAGAGGTCCAGCCTAAGGAGGCGGTGAAGCCACAGGGTTTCCCCTGGAGGGGTCTGGCACACTGATGGGGTCCTCCCAGGAACTGTTCCATAGCTGGGACTGTAGCCCTGATCCTGTGGCTCCGTGACAAGGGAATGAGCCTTTCATATGGTTGGGGGACAGAGCTGCTGTGCAGGCAATGCAGGAGAGACAGTGGCAGTTGTCGTTGCCCACTCCCCGGTCCAATCACTACAGGCATGTCCACTGCACTAAAACCCCCACAGCAACACGCTGCAGAGACCAAGGCTGTAGACTCAGGCTCTTGCTTTGGCACTAAAAATAGCTGTGTGGACATTCCTGTTCGGGCTCTGATCTCGGCATGAGTGGGGACCTCTAGCAGGAATATTTACCCTCCCCCAACATATCACAAAAAGCAAAAGGGGGCGGGGGGGACTTGAGCTGCTCCAGGCCTAAGCAATTGCTTAGTCTGCTTATGCCTAGCGCTGCCTCTGCCCAGAAGCAATCCAGAGTCACCCCCTGACAGAAGGGGGGTCTGAGCTGGATTCCAGGCTGACTCTGATGTCAGATCCATTTCTCCTGTCATGGCAGTGGGTGGGTGAGGATCTTTCTCCTCTCTGCTCAGCAGGGCTCCCAACTGGGATAGCACGTTGAGTTTGGAATTTTGGGCTGAATTCAGTTTTCAGGGAGAAGATTTCTGGTTTAACCTTAACATTAATGTTCCCTCAGCTCTCCCCTGCCCAGCCCTGTCCCACCTCACGGATACTCACGGCCCGACACCCCGTCCTGCCAGAAGAGCCAGCACTCTGCAATGGAGACGGCTTGTTAGTGATCAGACCCCAGAGCAAAGGAGACACTTTCCCTCCTGAATTCTCAGGGTCCCCAGTGAGATGTGACACCAGCCCTGCCTTTGTCTCCTTTTACTCCCTGGTCTAAGTCTGACCCCCACACCATGGCCTCATGCCCTGGTCTCAGATTCCCCGACCCCCTGGGATCACGTCCTGCCCATCTCCAATACTCACGGAGGAAGAGGATGGTGAGATCACACCACATGATGGGGGCAGCGAGGGACCCGTTAGCACTGCCACCAATGTCCCTGCTTCACAGAGCCTGACACCCAAGTGAGTCCGAGTGAGGAACTGAGCCTCAGGGAGCCTGTGATGTCCTCGACCCATTTCTTCCTTTTTGTGTGGTTTCTCTGCAACATCCAGGGGACATCTACTGCAGTCGGAGCAAACGCAGGTCCCTGTGGTGCACAGCAAACCACATCCCCTCTCCAGGCTGACCACAGCCCCTGCTCCCAGCACCTCGGGAGCAGAGGACAGGGGCTCCCACAAGCCCACACCTGAGCTCACAGGAGTGAGAAGTCTCTCAGAAGATGTCAAGAGATGCCTGAGTATTGACAGCCTGCTCCCGACCTTCTCCACTGCATGGTCTAGCCAGGGTTCCCCCTCCTCTCCTTGTGTGCTGAATCAGAGCAATGAATCCAGCTAGACCAGAACCCCTGCCTCCCTGGTGCAGCATATCAGACCAGAGGAGGGTGACAATCCCCCAGAATGAACCTCACTGAGAGATGCTCTCCCGTGGGGCAGAGAAGAGGTCCTTTTCTGATCTGCAGCTGGGGCCCAGCTCCTACCACGGAGCAGGAGGGTTGAGGGGGCTGGTAAATTCCATTCTCAGGCAGCGTCTCTGCAGATGCTTTTCTTAGCTGAGTCTATCTCTGGGAGCTGGAGCTGGGGCCAGGGGGCGGGTGGCTGTAGATTCCAGCCCCTGCGTGGTAGGGGGCACAGTTTCCGAAAAGGAGAAGTGAGGAGATTCAGAAAAAGGATAAGCCACCCCAGAGCTGACTATTGATCTCAGACTGAGTTTATTTCCTGTGAAACGGACTGAAACCTGTTCCAGCAACGGTGAAATGGCTCTCGGATCATATAGGAGACAGGCTGGAGCTGTAGGAGCTGGGAGCGAGGATTCCTGGAGTCCATCCATGGCCCTAGTCAGGAGGAGTGGGGTCCAGTGGGTTAGAGCAGGGATGCTGGAAGCCAGGACTCCTGGGTTCTGTCCCCAGCTCTGGGAGGAGAGTGGGGACTCAGCACCAGCCTTTCTTTCATGTTAATCACAATTCCCTGTTTTCTCCACCTCAGCGCAGTAATTTGTGGGGGGAGAATGCCCTGGCAAGGGCAGGTGGTGCTGGAACCGGGACCCGTGGGCTCATCCAAGCCAGGGGAGTCCGTGGTCTCTCTTAGCCCTGTCCCTCCCCCACACCTCTCTCCCCTGAGCTGCTTTCCTGGGGTCTCAGTGCCACTGGAGTGAGGGGCATGACCCTGCAGAGGGAAGGACGGCTGGACAGGCACAGACAGATGGGGGGATCTGTGGCGATGGACAGACAGATTGTCCTGTCTCACAGCTGGGGACACTGAGGTTCCAAAAGGGAATTATCCCCCCTCCATGCAGAGCAGGGATCCCAGTTTTTCTCCCCTCCAGTCCCATGTCTCCCTGTCCAGCTCCTCCTGCAGTCACTGCCCTGACCCCCTGGGTCTCTGCTCTGAGCACCCAGCTGGGCAGTCTCTCTGGAGAGAGCCCTGAGCTGAGCACTGGGCCCTGGTGTGTGGGGGGGTCTCCCCAGTGCTGTATGGAGGGGAGACTCCCACCCCCCCGATCAGGAGACCTTGGCCTGCACCACCAACACAGCCCCCCTGGCCTGTTCTGCAGCCATGGCCCATTGCAAACTCCTGCCCCATGGCTGCCCCCTGGTCTCTATGGGTCAGGGCCTTGCATGGGGGTCTCTGGAGCTGGTCCCTGTCTCTGGCATGGTGCCGCAGCCCCAGGCTGAGGAGGATCTCTGGGTCTCCCCTCAGGGCTGTTGCAGTAGGTGGGTGAGGGGTAGCTGGAGCTGCTGAATGTGGGTCTTAGCTGGGCAGTTTTCTTGTGGGGATTAACTGGGCATGGGGCTGCCCTGGAGAATGGCACAGACCCACCCCACCCCCTACCCTGAATAAGGGCATCCCCATCCCCCAGTTACAGGGCCGTGGCTGTTTCCAGACCCCAGATCTGCCCCACACAGCCCTGCTCCTCCCCCATTCATCCCACTCAATTCACCACCCCTCAGACACTGACTTGGGGACAGGATGGGTTATTCCTGGGACAGCCCCTTGCAGCTCCTGTTGGGTCCCCCGCTCTGGTCCCAGAGCCCCAGGGAGCAGTTCTCAGGCCACCCCATCCATGGGGCTACATCTGCAAAGGCTGCTGGGGAAGCCTGGCCTAGAGGATGGCTGCAAGGGGGCCTGAGAGCTTCAGTGGGGTCTCTATCAAAGACCCTACCCCCCCAAAAAGAGGAAGGGATTGAGTCTCTGTTTTCGGGCTGGGACCCCCATAGGATTGTCTAACAGGGACCTCTCCCCAGAGTCCAGAGGGAGGTCTCACTCTCCAGCCAGAGCTGTGGGGCTCCCCACAAGGCAGGATGGGGCTTGGCCCACAGGGTCTCACCCCTCACTGCAGCGGGAATGTTCCTTCCCCGAATCAGGGTGTTTGGGTCAGTTGGGGACACGGAGCCTCGTGCTGCCATGGGGGAACGTCCAAGATGAGCAATGTCCCCACCCCACCTTCCAGGGACAGGGGGAGTCCCTTCTCATGCAGGCCAGGGTGATGGGGTGTCTCCTTCCTGGGGTGTCTCTCTAACCCCAGAAATTCCCCATTCCCCAGAGCCCTTCTGAAGGACCTCACCCGACACTGGGACCCAGGCTGGGGATCCCCACGACACAGCCTTGGGCCTAGGCAGGGCAGCCGGGAGGGGAACACCAGGACCCTGGTTGGGGAGCCACCTCCGACACCACGACACCAGAATCCAAGCCAGGGAGCCTCCCACCTCCCCATGACACCAAGATTCAGGCCAGGGAGCCTCTACACACAACTACAGAATCCAAGTCGGGTAGCACCCCTCCCCCCCCCCCCAATGCACACACATATTGCCAGGCCCAGGACGGAGGCTGGGAAGCCCTTTCCTCTCCCTCTGCCATCACCAGGAGACACGCCAGAAAGGTCCCCACCAGGATGCAGGCTGGAGAGCCCCCTCCACCCCCTAGTGCCAGGACCCAGGGGAGGAAGCCCACACCCACACACATGACACCAGGACTCAGACAGCAAGTTTGAAAAATCCGGACAGGGGGTCGTGGCAATAGGTGCCTATATAAGACAAAGCCCTAAATATCGAGACTGTCCCTATAAAATCAGGACATCTGGACACCCTGCTGGGGAGACCCCACTCACACACAACAGGACCCAGATGGGGAACCCCCCTACACACACACAGAGGAAGCGAGAACTCAGGTGGAGGACCTCTCCACACACACACACATGATGTCAGGACTCAGGCAGGGGAACACCCTCCAAACACACAAACTAGGGTGAACAGATGTCCCGATAAAATCGGGACTGTCCCAATATTCAGTTGTTAGTTGTTTGTCCCACGTCCTGACGGATGAATGGTTGGGACACCATTTGTCCCGATATTCTGGCTTGGTTTTTTTTGTTTGTTTGGGGTTTTTTTGGTGCTTCGGCGGCACTCTGGACCTGCCCCGCCCCCCAATGCATCCCGATATTTTGTTCACGTAATCTGGTCACCCTAACACACACACACAGAGGAAGCCAGGACTCAGGTCAGGGAACACCTCCCCCCCACACACAAACACACATGAAGCCAGGACTCAGGCAGAGGAACACACACACACACACACACACAGAATGCCAGGACTCAGGGGGATAAGCCCCACCCCACAGGATGCCAGGATCCAGCCAGAGATTCCCACACACCATGCTGGGACCCAGGCTGGAGAATCTCCCTGCCCACCCAGTGTGCCAAGATGCAAGCTGGGAGCCTGCCCCCCATGATGTCAGGACCCAGGCCAGGGACACCTCCACACACACACACACACACACACACATGGTGCCAGGACCCAGGCTTGGGGGACCCAGGGAAGCCCCAGAGCCTCAGGAGAGAAGGTATTTACCCTCCCTGATATCAGTTTGTGCATCTGTGTCACTATGTGCTGAAACTGGGGGCACTGGGAGGCAGGACTCCTGGGTTTCCTTCCCGGCTCTTAGGAACCTCAGAGTGACAGGTTTAATGAAGGGCAAATTCTTAGTATTTATTTAATGTTTCTGCTTCCGCCCCACCCCCGCCCAGTTTCTCCCCTCCCCAGGGAGCCCTGGTGTTTGGTCTGGGTCAGGACAGGAGCTGGGTATTCCCTTGCCCCGGCTGTGAGCCCCTCCCCCGCCCATGCTGCTGCCTCCATGCTCCCTGAGTCTGGGAGGAGGCGGGGGGGTCTGGCAGGGAGCCCAGAGCAAATCCCTGGCTGGGTGAGGTGGCTGGTGAAGGAGAGGGGCAGGCTGGGATACGGTTTCTGGGGGTGGGGAAGGGAATGACCCCACTGATGGGAGTCTCTGCTTCCCAGCCCTGGCAGTCCAGGGCAGGCTGGCTGAAGAAATGGGGCAGGTGGAGGGCAGCAAGGGCTCCACTCCCCTTTCCCCACTCCTGGCAATGGAGCAGGGTCCCTTTCCCAGCGGGGGACAGGGGAAGGTATAGCATTTGCAGGGCCCTGAGAATAGTGGGGGGGGGCATACCCTGCCCTTCTCCCCATAGCTGGGTCACTCCAGTTCCTTATGCCCATGACCTGCCCTACATTTCCTATGTGAGGCCCCAGCGCCCCCGCTAAACCTCTCCGCCCAGCATGGGTCTGAGGTGCCTCTTCCCAGGCAGTTATGGGTTTTGTCTCCTAGCACCAGAGGCAGCCACCCCACATATGGAGAGAGAATGGCCCTGCTGAGTCATGTGTCACAGTCCCTGTACTGCTCCCATCTGGGGAGATTCTCCTTTAGCCCCATTGCTGGATCCCGCACATGTGGCAGAGGGACTGAGATCCACCCCAACTGCCCACCCAACACCGGTACCTTCTGCCCCCTGCACTGAGATCTGATTCTGCCCCTTTGCCTCCAAATTCTTCTTCAGCTACTGGCCCCAGGAATAATTACCCCTGTACCCCCCATAATCTCCCCATCCCCCATCCCTCAAAAGCCCCCATCTCACAGCCTCCCCAGCTCACGCTCCTGACCCACAAACAGTCCTTGTCCTCAGGCCCACTGCTCCCCCATCACATCGGGCCCTCAATGTGCCCCTCATCCACAAATCCCTCCTAGCCCCTCCCAGAATGTGCCCCCCCCCCCCCGCCCCAAATCTCCAACGGCCTTCATCATTGTCCATTTCCCCCATGACCCCTAGGTCCTCACTGTGATAACCCCCCCCAGATTGCCCTTCTCCCCCATCCCAGCGCCTGCCCCCACCTCCAACTCACTCACAAAATCAGGTGTTTTGTCTCAGGTGTTTTATTCCTCACAAGGGGTTTGGATGAGCATTTGGGGCCAGCTCACAGTGACGGGGGACTCCCAGCCCCACACACCCCATGGGGGCAGCATGGCTCCTGCCAGAGCGGCCGTAGGTGCTGGAACTAGGGATGCTGGATGGAGGGGCTGCTGCACCCCCTGGCTTGAAGTGGTTTCCATTATATGCAGGATTTACAGTTTGATTCAATGGCTCTCAGCACACACACACCCCCAATACAAATTGTTCCAGCATCCTTGCTGGTGATGTGTCCATTGAAGGGCCAGAGGCCTGGGGCCAGCCAGTCTTGGTAGCCCAGCCACCTCAGCTGAGAAGGGGAGAGGAGGTCCCTAGGAAGAGCTGCAGCAGAGAAGCTTTGGAAAGTGCAGCAGCTCCATGCTGGGACTCGGGAGATGGGCCAGAAGTAGGGAGAGCAGGGTGGCGGATGGTGGAGACTCAGCATCAAGAGGAAAGCCCACAGGAGCCACTGTCCTTTGTCAGGGGAAAGAAGTGAGGCTGCAGAAAGCCATGGGGTTGCAGAGTGAACATTTCGCTGTGAGTGCTGGGGGGAAGGCAGGCCTGGGGTTGCTCTATGGCCACTGTCCCATATGAGGGGCAAGGAGCAGAGAAGGAACCCAGGAGGGGCAGGAGATAGGTGGACACTATTTATGGTGTTGCTTTGTTTGAAGGAAGACCGGGGATTGAAGAGGACTCAGGAGTGACAAAAGGCAGCAGTGTCTGAGGTGTTCGTACTTAGTGCGGGACTACAGTTCATATCTTTGAGACCTGTAATAATAAATTATCCCATGATCAGGGGTCCTCAGCCCAAAAGAGTGTCCAAGGAGTGTCTGGAGTGAACCTGAGGGGGGAAAACTGAAGCTGGGCACCTGCAGGGCCACTCCATGCCATGAAGGGTTGTACCAAGAGGACAACTCTAGGTCATCTCATTTTGGAAGTGGTCTGCTGTATAAACCCCATCTCTCTGCTGTGTCCATGGTCAGGGTCAGGGTGCTGGGTTTGTAACACTTAGGGTGACCAAATGACAAGAACAAAATATCGGGACACATGGGGGGGGCAGGGCCCAAGCACACACACACACAAAACAAAAAATGAAACAAAAAATGAACGCTGCCGAAGCCAAAAAAAAAAAAAAAAAAGAAAGAAAAAGAAATGCCCCGAGCCAAAATATTGGGACAAATGGGGTCCCAACCACTCATCCGTCGGGACATGGGACAAGCAACTAACAACTGAATATTGGGACAGTTGGTCACCCTAGTAACACTTATCTTGGTGTGGGCTGCGGCAGCTGAAAGCATTGGGCTGTACCACTGGAATGACACCCTAAAGGGGAAAGGCCTTGTGTCCCACTCCCCAGCCCCTGAAACAGCCAGTCCCCCACCTGAGGTGGGATCAGAGCCAGCGCCCCCTAGAAGGGAAAGGCCCCATGTCCCAGGGCAAGGGCTATATGGAATAGCTATGACTGGAATGATTAATAACTATGGATTCCTTCTGGGCCTCTAAAATGAGAGCGGCTGCACAGCTCTGGTTATCACAAAACTGGATCCACCTATGACAACAATAATAGAATTGTTCATATCAGGTGAGATGCTTTGTCTAAGGCCTCACGGATCAGCCTCAGAACAGAAACTAGGGCCAGGCTACACGACAGACGTCGTGTGAAACCCCCTGAGCGACATAGTTATACGGACCTAACCCCCTGTGTGGACAGCGCTGTGTGAATGGGAGAAGCTCACAGAAGGGGATTAACTAGACCAACAGGAGAAGCTCTCCAGTCAGCATAGTAGCATTTTCATTAGCGCTACTGTGAGGCAGCTGTGCCACTGTAGCACGGTATGTGAAAACAAGCCCTAAAGCGGCTAAATGAGAGTATTGTTAATCCCCTGGGCCAGAATATCTCCTAATTAGTGTATGGATAAAACCTCTCTCCCTCTCAACCTAGCTAACAAGAACTCCAAGTTAGCAATGCTTTCCTATGCAAAGGGTCCCACTGCACATTGTGAGTGGATCAAGTGATGGGTGGGGAGGCTGCCAGTTAAACAAACTCAACATGCGACTGTAAAATTGAAGGTCAAATAGGGCAAACTACCTGTTCTCCTAGAAATCAAAGCCACATGTTCCCACCCCAAATTATAAACTATACATAAATTCACCAGGGACCATGATCATAGAATATCAGGGCTAGAAGGGACCTCATCTAGTCCAACCCCCTGCTCAAAGCAGGACCAATCTTCAGACAGATTTTTGCCCCATATCCCTAAGTGGCCCTCTCAAGGATTGAACTCAAAAGCCTGGGTTGAGTAGGCCAATGCTCAAACCTCTAAGCTGTCCCTCCACCTGCTGAACTAGCCATCATCTTTCACCCCAAATTTGAAGCTTCACTTTTGTTTGCCAAGTGAGTCAGAGCAACATCCCTCGATATGTGGAAAAAGTCTCTTGTGCTGTTATAAATCCTAAATAATGTGAAATGCTTATGTATAATCAAAGAACACAGGGAGTCTGTCCTCCAGATTTAGAAGATTATAAGGATTTTCATTGATTTTCATTGTAAATAATTGTTGCAGTCTAGAAGTAATAGGAATGGCCTGGCCCAAGTGAGAAAAAATATTAAATGATATAAACCAGAGTGTAACTTTGGGATACTAAGATAAAATGCTTTAAAGGGGGGATCCCAACTGATAGTGAGTAAATAATAAAATACAGTCCTTGAAATTATTCAAATTTAAAAAGCCTTCAATGCGAAAAATATTGAAGAAATTTGTTATATGCCATCACCACCTCCTGGATACCAGTGGAAGCAGCAAAGAAACTGAAAGAACTAAAAACTAAGTACTCACTTGGCAAGTGTTCCAGAGGAATCAGAGGGGGCCCCCTTCTACATGCCCTGAAACAAAGTCACTACGTGTTCAAGAGAATTGACTGAATGCAACACAAGAAGCTGCAGAATCCTAAATGCAATTGATGCTCGGATTAGCCATGTGAAAAGGATTCAGCCCCATCCCAGCATTAAAAGAATAAGAAGAAGTGGTGAGATTTCATTGCAAAGTTTGTATTTCCCCTTCTGTTCTTTAATATAAATAACTATAGGTATCTTGCTGAGTCTACACTTACTAGAGAGACCTCAAGTAACCACATTTCTGATGTAAGTCCAAGCAAATTGAAAGAGACTGAAAAGAATTGTTTTAAGCAATTGCTTTTAATATGGCAAACTTGTCCCCTTTGGATAAGGATAAGTCCACTCAAAGAATAGTAGCCACCTTCTTAAAAGGTGTGTTAAAGACAAGTGCATCCTTGGAAGTGTGGTAAATGTATTAGGAATGGAAAATATATGATCATAAGTAAATGTAATAAGAAAACTTGGTAACTTGCATTGTTCCTTGATATAACTGCTGAGCCTCAGCTCTAGGGTGATGATTGCTTGCTCACAATTGGTTGTGTCTACGTTTGTGTGGTGAACAGTTGATTGTATACTAAGGTGGTTCTGGGTTAATGAATGAATTGTTGGTTGGTTAAGAATGAGCAAGAGTCCCGAGTAGAAAAATACTGTTCAAGTTAAATGTTGACCGGAAAATAACCCAGCATAAAATTAGTAAATTAATGCTCCCTGGACTCAAAAAAGGGGTGATCCTATTGGGTTCTGTTATATATTGGCAAACCTAGTTTGATTTCAGTTTGAAAATCAAACTGGCATGATGGCAAATTCATAAATTGACCCCTTTTCATGCGTACAAAATCCCCCCCCCCATCCAGCCTGTTCTCTACAAATTGGAGTGGATCAGAACTGGTGCTAGCTGCAGGGCAGGGGCAGAAACAGGCCTCAGCAGCTGGGCTCGGGTGACCAAATAGCAAGTGTGAAAAATCGTGGCAGAGGTGGGGGGTAATAGGCACCTATATAAGAAAAAGGCCCAAATATCAGGACTGTCCCTATAAAATGGGGCCATCTGGGCACCTCCATCCCCCGCCCCAAGGAAATCAGTAAAGGGGAAGTGATGTGTCAGTCGGGATCCAGCTCCCGTCTCCTTTGCTGGCTGCTCACAATGTGACTCTTCCCAGGGCTGTGATACCCCCTCACCCCCACTATATGGATGGGCTGTAACCACAGGAAGGGCTGTGACCCTCATGCCAGAGGCTGTGTGCCCCCATCCCCCCATGGCAGGGCCCCTATTCTCTCTCTACCCCCATGTCACCCCCTGTTCCTCTCTTGCCCCCCATCCCCTCATTTCCCCTCTCACCCATGCCATGGTGGCAGGGCTCAGTTAGTCTGTCTGTGCAATGGATGGATTCTGGGTTATTATGCAGGTGCTGTACCAGGGAAAGCCCCTCTGGATGAGCCTCCCCCATGAGCTGGGTCACGTCTCCACCAGACCAGGGGCAACAGGGGTCAGCAGGATGCAGTGCCCATCTATTGAAGAGAAATGGCCTGGGGACAGTGGGTTTGCTGGAGCAGAGAGAAGAGACTGTCTGAAGGGAAGGGGCCATGGAGAACAGTGAGATGTAACCAACACAGGAAGAAAAGATGGAGCAAAGCAAAGGGTTCTACAAGGATTCACAGGGGAAGACTCGCGAGAGCCACCAGGGAACAGGCAGCACTGGAGAGGAAAGAGGAAGGGACAGCTCAGGGCATAGCAGGCTGGCTGGGCTAGGGAAGGCCCTGTATTTCAGCTCACAAACCACACATGGTGGCAGAAGGACCCTGGGCAGCTTCAGGCAGCTGTAGTTTAAGCATTGGTCTCCTAAACCTCAGGTTGTGAGTTCAATGCTTGAGGGGGTCACTTAGGAATCTGGGGCAAAAATCTGTCTGGGGATTAGTCCTGCTTTGAGCAGGGGGTTGGACTAGATAACCTCCTGAGGTCCCTTCCAACTCTGTGATTTATCCTTATTGTTGCAGTCACAGCCACTCTCTGCCCAGCTGTCCTGACCCCAGCATCCCCTGGAGCATCCCACCCTTTAGGTCGGAGCCTCAGAAACGAGTGAAATGCATCACGGTGACCACCCCCAACCACAGTAAAATAGCAATAAAGCAAACAAAATACCCTGGAGCCAATCTCATGACTTTGGGCACCCAACTTGTGACACCTTAAAGGGGCAGTTGCTCAGCACTTTAAAAGAGCCTGATCTTCAACAAGCACTGAGAGTTAGGCCTCTCGAGAAGTCATCCAAAATCGGTCATCACTTTTGAGACTCTTGGCCAGGATTTTATCCTTGGCCACAAGAGCACTTGTAAAGTACTGGTGTCTCCAAACAACACTGAATTCTCTGGCTCTGCTTTAGGCTTAACACTTTCCTCCTGTGGGGACAAATTCTCCTCCAGTTTACACCAGGGCAGCACAATGAGAAGAACTTGTCTTTAGCATCAAAACCCTCTAATTGCTCTCCTAACTAAGCTCTCACCATGACGCTGGCCATTGTACCAGTAGGTGTTTCTGTCTCTCACAGATTCCAGCAGCGTCAACGGAAAAGTTACAAGTGCAAATGCTTCCCTGCTTCTAACTGTCCTCGATGATCTGCATGGCCCATTCTGGTGCTCCACTACTGACAGCTATGACCGGGACCACCAGTGGGTATTCTCTCCTGCCTGAGGCAGGTGAAGGAGGAGAAGAGGCAATGGGACTTTGGCACCACCTCAATGACTGCAATTGGATTCCACCCAGATTCTGATCCCAGTATTTATTATAAAGGCTAAGATTTTGTCATGCATATTTTTAATAAAAGTCACGGGCAATAAAGAAAAATTCATGGATGCCTGTGACCTATCCATGACTTTTACTAAAAAAATGCATGACAACATGGGGAGCTACACGCTCCCCACACCACCCGGGGGGGCCTGGCTCAGAGCTGCAGGGTCCCCTCACCGCCTGCGGTGACTCGGAGCTCTGGTGCACACTGGTGGCCCGCAGTGGCTGGGAGCTCTGGGGCACCCCTGCCACCCATGGTGGCTCCATGCTCCTGGGCACTCCTGCTTGCCCGCGGCGTCTGGGAGTTCCAGGGTTTCCCTGTTCCCGGCTGCCTGAAATGTGTTCTATTTGCTCCCCATGTGTTCTATTTGCTCCCCACTCCTGCCCCCCGCCCCAGCTCGGAGATGCGGGGCACCCCTGTAGCCCTCTGCAGCTGGGAGCTTGTCCCCACAGTTCCCAGCTGCCAGGGGTGGTGGGGGACCCTAAACTCCCAGGCATTGGGGGCTGAAGTCACTAATTCCATGACTTCTGTGACCAAATCGTAGCCTTATTTATTATTAGCATCACACTGAGATCAGGTCTCCATTGTACCAGGTGATCCACCACCCCAACCAAGATCAGGACCCCCTTTATGTCCAGTGCTGTGGAAAAAAGGAAAGTTATTTACTTATATTTATATATCATAAGAAAAGGGAACTATTAATAAAAAAAAGGTTTAAAGCAAAAAAAAAAAAAAAAAAAAAAGGAAGTTTTTCTTCACGCATGGAAAACCTTACAACAGAGGAGGTGAGAGGAGGGAGGAGCTAGACAATGTTTAATAGGGACTGGATAGGGGACTAATTCATGGTGGCTAAGTCCATAAATGGCTATAGGATGGATGGGGATGGAATGAATGGTGTCTGTGCCTCTGTTCAGATGAGGATGGGGATGGATGGAGAGAGGAGATTGCTTGATCATTGCCTGTCCTCCCTCTCCCTCAGGGGGCATTGGCATTGGCCACTGCCGGTAGACAGATACTGGGCTAGATGGACCTTTGGTCTGACCCGGTACGGCCTTTCTTATGTTCTTATGCTGCACAGACCCTGAATTAGATCAGGATCCCAGTGGGCCCCGTTGTGCCGGGTGCTGCCCAGACCCCTACTGAGATCCAGGCCCCATTGTGCCAGGCGCTGCCCAGACGCAGATTGAAAGACAGGTGATGGCTCAGAGAGCTCAAAGTTAAAATAGATGAACCAGATGAAGGACTGGAGGGGAAACTGAGGCACAGGGAAACAAAATGACTTACCCTGGTTTATAAAGCAAGTCATTACCTGAGATATGTAACCCCAGGTGTCCTTAATCCCAGACCAGAGCCCTAGTAACTGCCGCAAAGAAGGGACAGAAACTGGCAAAATTTAAAAATAAACCCTGAGGATCCTGACATTCTCCAGTCTCTGAAGATGTGACTCTTCCTCCGGCCCTGCCCCTCCCTGCTGCTAGAACAGGTTTATCAGCAGCCAGCTAAGGTTCTCTCTTGTCTTTTCCCCACTCCTCTTTTTTTGTCTCTTTTTACATTTTCTGTATTTTCACAGGGTTTGCTTTCTATTTTCCAATCACAAGCCTGTTTACTCTCCCCCACACGATTCCCCCACCCTACAGCCCCTCCCACATGCACCCCATCCAGTCTCACCTCTAAAATGTGTTCTTTCTATTTGCTTCCCATTAAATCTGCTGCAGATGGTATAACAGCACAACGATTTCACAGTTAATGATAGGAATGATTATACCTGCCTAGTCTGGGAGATTCAGAAATGCCTCTGTGACTGAGATGTTCATGTCCCATGGAAAGTCACCTACCCTTAATTATTACAAACTCTCTGAAACTTCCTAAATTACCTCCTACCCACTGTGTAGCATGTACCCGACACACAATGCGGGGGGTTGAAGCTTTTGTTGGCATAAATTTACAATGGAAAACGTTAACCTCTCCTTTTCCTTTCCGGAATAATGTAGCCAAATCAAACTCAGGTGCATAAAAACAAAATCTGTGTAGGTTCATAAATTTTAAGGTGCCAAAAGACCAGTTTGATTAGCCTGACCTCCTGCTTAATAGATTTACATTCAGGAATTCCTGCATCCAGCCAATAAATTGTAATAGCTAGTACAGATAAGAACATAAGAACAGCCATACCAGGTCAGACCAAAGGTCCATCTAGCCTAGTATCCTGTCTACCGACAGTGGCCAATGCCAGGTGCCCCAGAGGGAGTGGACCTAACAGGCAATGATCAAGTGATCTCTCTCCTGCCATCCAATCTCCACCCTCTGACAAACAGAGGCAAGGGACACCATTCCCTACCCAGACTGGCTAATAGCCACTAATAGACTTAACCTCCATGAATTTATCCAGTTCTCTTTTAAACGCTGTTATAGTCCTAGCCTTCACAACCTCCTCAGGTAAGTAGTTCCACAAGTTGACTGTGCGCTGTGTGAAGAAGAACTTCCTTTTATTTGTTTTAAACCTGCTGCCTATTAATTTCATTTGGTGACCCCTAGTTCTTGTATTATGGGAATAAGTAAATAACTTTTCCTTATCCACCTTCTCCACATCACTCATGATTTTATATATCTCTATCATATCCCCCCTTAGTCTCCTCTTTTCAAGCTGAACAGCCCTAGCCTCTTTAATCTTTCCTCATATGAGACCCTCTCCAAACCCCTAATCATTTTAGTTGCCCTTTTCTGAACCTTTTCTAGTGCCAGTATATCTTTTTTGAGATGAAGAGCCCACATCTGTACGCAGTATTCGAGATGTGGGCATACCATGGATTTATATAAGGGCAATAATATTTTCTCAGTCTTATTCTCTATCCCCTTTCTAATGATTCCTAACATCCTCTTTGCTTTTTTGACCGCCTCTGCACACTGCGTGGACATCTTCAGAGAACTAGCCACGATGACGCCAAGATTTTTTTCCTGACTCGTTGTAGCTAAATTAGCCCCCATCATATTGTATGTACAGTTGGGGTTATTTTTTCCAATGTGCATTACTTTACATTTATCCACATTCAATTTCATTTGCCATTTTTTTGCCCAATCACTTAGTTTTGTGAGATGTTTTTGAAGTTCTTCACAGTCTGCTTTGGTCTTAACTATCTTGAGCAGTTTAGTATCATCTGCAAACTTTGCCACCTCACTGTTTACCCCTTTCTCCAGATCATTTATGAATAAGTTGAATAGGATTGGTCCGAGGACTGACCCTTGGGGAACACCACTAGTTACCCCTCTCCATTCTGAGAATTTACCATTAATTCCTACCCTTTGTTCCCTGTCTTTTAACCAGTTCTCAATCCATGAGATCTTTTAGAAAGCTATCCAGTCACCATATCGAGACACCTAGGTATGTGCTGGATTCTCCATCATGTAAAAAATTGTTCCAGGAATTAATTATCTGCACCGTTACAAGTCTACATTTATGTTCCAGTCTACATTTGTCTAGCTTCAGCTTCCAGCCATTGCAGCTGGTTCTGCCTTTGTCTGCTAGTATTAATGCATGACACCGTCATGCATTCTCTCTCTCTCTCATTCCGCTCTTGTCTCTGCATACATGCACATGTACAGTTGGGACATTAGCGTATAAGACTGTGGGACCATTTTGCACATGAAGAAGAAAACATTCTTGCAAGTGGAAAGAGAGCAGGAGTGAGAAAGAGGGAAACAATTAACTAGAGTCCCAGAAAAGTTTGGCCAAAGGATTTGGCCCTGGGACTGTTTCCTGGCACCAAGTGGGGCTGCTTTCTAGGCATTGCTGCCCAGCAGAATGACTGCTGTGTGTTCCAGGTGAATGGAGCGGGAGGTGGACACTGCAATTACTCACCCTTGGGTGAGCAGAACTTCCACTGGCCATCATTGTCGTAGTTGGTGGTGGTCTTGGCTTCCCTCTCTAGTGCATGAAGAGTATGATTTCCCCTTGTAAATAAAAGAGAAGGAGCAGGTGGGAGAGGCTGAGTCTGAAAGTGAAACACAGAGAGATCAAAGTCAGACAAATTACAACCACAAGTGGCACAAAGCAGTGTTGCCTTATTGGAATCAATGGGCCAGATCCCCAGTTGGTGTAAAGCAGCACAGATGCAGTGAAACCCATGGAGGTATGCCAATTTACACCAGCTAAGGAGAGGAAGAGCAAATAAATCTGCAGTCAGCGACACAGGCACTTGCAGGAAGTTCTTCATTCTGATTTCAGAAGTGGTCTAATCCACAAATTCATCCTAGTCCTTTTTAGAAACTGGCTCTGGTAGTTTTTTTTATTGCAAATTATTTACACCAGAAATGCTGTGGGATTTAGCTGCATCATGGAACAAGGAATCAGATCTCAACCTCAGTTATTCCAGAGTCTCAGGGAAGGAGAACATCAAGCTGGAGCTGAGGGAAAGAATTTCTTAGTTGAGACCCTCCTTTCAGATCTCAATGTGTCCTCCCACACTAAGGATACCCCTCTGAGGGAAGGGGCCCTAGTTATTAGGAAGAGACAGACAATAGTAATGGGGGATTTGATTATTAGAAATACAGATACTTGGGTTTGTGACAACTGAGGGCTTGGCTACACTCGAGAGTTGCAGCGCTGGTGGAGGCTTTCCAGTGCTGCAGCTTAGTAACTGTCCAGACCTGCAAGGCACATCCAGCGCTGCAACTCCCTGGCTGCAGCGCTGGCTGTACACCTGGTCTGCTTGGGGTATAACGAGTGCAGCGCTGATGATGCAGTGCTGCTCGTCAGGTGTGGCCACACACCAGCGCTGTTATTGGCCTCCAGGGTATTAGGAGATATCCCAGAATGCTTTTAACTAAATTACTTTCTTTGTTTTGTTATGCTGCCTCTCTTTGTTTTGTTGTGAAATCGGGGCTCCTGGAGCTGCTTATCTAAAAAACAAACACAGCTCCTGTTTGCTGTGATCAATCTGTAACTGACTGTGAACAATCCATTGAGATAACCCCCTACCTTGCTGTGAATGAGGCAGGCAGGGGGATGAGTGTTTGCTTGAGGATAGAAACAGCGGGGGCAAGGGAGAGAAAGGGAGTCAGTTGGAGCAGCTGCTTATCTGGTCTGCAGGCTGTTTGCAGTTAAGAGTAAGGGGTCGGGAAAATTTTCTGATTTTGCAAGGCAGGGAGCTGATACACAGTGTCGGCTCCAAAAATCCACTCTCTCTCTCTCCCCTGTTCCCTGTCACACTCCACCCCACCCCCCTCTTTTGAAAAGCATGTTGCTGCCACTTGAACGCTGGGATAGCTGCCCATAATGCACCACTCCCAACAGCACTTCAAATGCTGCAAATGTGGCCACACTGCAGCGCTGGTAGCTGTGAGTGTGGCCACACACCAGCGCTTTCCCTACACAGCTGTACGACCAGCACTGTAACTCCCAGCGCTGCAACTCTCAAGTGTAGCCAGACCCAATTATGGGCCAAATGTGAAGGTTTTGAATGTACAAGACATTCAGAGAGAATTATTTGCAGTGCTGAGGAGGAGCTGCTGATGGTACATGTAACAACAATGACAAAATTAAATACATCAGAAAAAGAAGTCTGCCAAATAAGCATTGGGAACACTAAATGACTGAGGTGCTAAAGGAGCACTCAAGGAACACAAGGCCATTGTGGAGAAGCTAAATGAATTTGTTGCATCAGTGTTCACTGATAGCCGATAACAATGAAAGTTGATAGAAAGGGTAGGAAAAGGAGACGTATTGGAGCATGAGCTTTCGTGGGTGAATTCCCACTTTGTCGGATGCATGTAGTGGAAATTTCCCGAGGCAGGTATATATATGCAAGCAAGAATCAGGCTAGAGATAACGAGGTTAGTTCAATCAGGGAGGATGAGGCCCTCTTCTAGCAGTTGAGGTGTGGCAATATACAAAAACCTGTAGGAGAACACTTCAACCTCCCTGGCCACACAATAGCAGATCTTAAGGTGGCCATCCTGCAGCAAAAAATCTTCAGGACCAGACTTCAAAGAGAAACTACTGAGCTTCAGTTCATCTGCAAATTTGACACCATCAGCTCAGGATTAAACAAAGACTGTGAATGGCTTGCCAACTACAAAACCAGTTTCTCTTCCCTTGGTTTTCACACCTCAACTGCTAGAAGAGGGCCTCATCCTCCCTGATTGAACTAACCTCGTTATCTCCAGCCTGCTTCTTGCTTGCATATATATACCTGCCCCTGGAAATTTCCACTACATGCATCCGACGAAGTGGGTATTCACCCACGAAAGCTCATGCTCCAATACGTCTGTTAGTCTATAAGGTGCCACAAGACTCTTTGCTGCTTTTACAGATCCAGACTAACACGGCTACCCCTCTGAAACTTGAATATGTGTGAAGTGGGTTTCATAGCAGGCACATGACAGGCCTTTTGAAGCTGTGCTCTGAGGTGAAAAGACCACTATCTGCTGATTACCTGCACCTGGGAACCCCAGATCCAACTATCCAAGTGAACTGTAGAAAGGATGGTCTAAACTTTTCATGAGTGTGCTAGTTCTGAGCTGAGGCTGTTAGGAACTTGTGACCATGGAAGCGATTCCTTGTTGGGGTTTGAAGGACTAATCACGATCTGGAGCCCACTCTGGAGTTGGGATGATCTCAGGGAAGATGACTAGCATGCGTGTAGGTTCTGTTAGTGCTTTAACATGTTTTCTCTATAATGCTTTTACCCTGTGAGTTAATGTGCTTGCTTAGAAAGAGCTGGGTGCTAACTTATCAGTGTGCAATGACACTGCTGTTAGTCTCTGAAGAGAAGGCAAAAGGCAGCAAAGGCAGCCTGGAAACACCCCAGTCTGGAGGGCGGGAGACAAGGGAGATGACAGCTGGGGAGCTGGAGCCTAGACTGGGTGCCCTTGCTGGACAATAGAGAGGGGAATACAGGTGTAGTTGCCCTGAAGTGTGACAGGATTATTCCACCCTCTACTTCTGCCTGTTTGGAGTTTTAAAAAGGGAGATTTTCAGTATCAAAATGGCAGAGCAGACCCCTGGGATTCCCTGGGGAAAGGTTGACAGCTGCTGCTTCACTCCAGAGACTCTGACTTTGTTGGAGAGACTCACTCACTGGAATGTCCAGGCCAACATTCCAGTGGGGAAAACCATCCTCAAAGCTGGATCATAAAGACCCCAGCCTCGTGCACATGAGATCCTGCCCTGTCTTCCCTTCCCTCCTGTGCTCCTTTCCACCCTCACTATCTTCTTCCCATCCTCCCTCTCTCTCTCTCTCTGCTCTTTTCCTGATTCATTTTGCAAGAGTCACTTTCCTAGACTGCAAGGCCAGCAGGGACTCTTGTGACCACCCAGTCTGACCTCCTGCATAGCACAGGCCGGAGACCCTCCCCCGGCAAGCCCTGCATCTAACCCCTAGCTTGTGGCTGGGCTGGAGGCTGTCATAGAAACACATCCAAGATTACCCAGTCCCCTGCAGGAAGCCGCCTTCTTGTGTCTCTGCATGGCCCTTCCTCAGCTTCCTCCCCACTGAGACCCTCCATCACTTGTGTGACCCCAAACTGATACTGGCCATTCCTGGCCAGACAGACCCCAAACAGCCAATTCCATCCCCCCAGCTCCCAAACAGCCAATCACATTCCCCCAACTCCCAAACAGCCAATCCCATCCCCCCAGCTCCCAAACGGCCAATCACATTCTGGCCATCCCCACAGCTCAGAGAATGGACGGCTGCACGCCCCCAGTGGGAGGCAGTAAGCAGAGCTGGGCAGAGTGGGGCTGAGCCCATCTCCTGCATGCAGCAGAGGAGCAGCTCAGTCAGCGGGTGGCACTGCAAAACTGTGCAAGGTCTCCTGCTCCCCATGCTGGCTCCTCTCCATCCCCCATCTGCACAGGCTCCGGCTCTGTCCTATGCCTCCCCACTCCAGTTACCGCCTCCCTTGGTGGCGGGAGCCCACCCGCCATCACTGCCAGGAGTGGGAGTTGCCCAGAATGGGGCTGGCTCCCAGCTCCAAACACTCAGTCAGTGAGGAGGTGTAACTGGAGCAGGGGGGAGGGGAGCTGGAGCCTGTGTTGATGGGGCGGCGAAGCCTGGGGAGCCCTATGAGGCAGCAGCTTTGCAAGCAGCCTGCACCCCTTGCTGACCTGGCTCACACACACACACTGTGAGCTCGGAGCAGCACGGCCCTGGCTGGGGTCACATGCCTGGCACAGACCAGGAGGAAAGATGCCTCCTGAGGGGCTGAGCCAGCCAAACCAGCCTGGCCCATGTCACAGGGAGGGAAGAGAGAGAGTGGAGCGGCTCCCCCAGGCTGGGGTTTGGGACAGTCTGATTCAGCCCTCAGTACAGCTGCCCCCGCCTGACTCCTGGGTTATATGCAGGAGCCAGCTGGTTGCAGGGACCTAGGGTCAGTGTGGATCTCCCCTTCTCTGCCTCATGGGAAGCACATGAGCTCCCATTTCTGTCCCAGCCAATGCTGCGGGTCCCTCTGGCCCATCCCACAGACCTGTCCCCTCCCTACAGTAACCAGCCCCAGCTGTTCAGTCCTCCCACAGAAGAGCCCCCTCCCCCAGCTCTAACCATCCTCACCCACCGGCCCTGACCCCTCAGCTCTGCTGGAGACTATTGCAGATGGGAGCTCAGCACTATGGGGAGAGGGGGTGCCCCATGGCTCTATCCAAAGGCAGGGCAGGTTCTCACTGAGCCCCAGCCCGGCCTCGTGCACCCAGCGCTATGCCAGTGATCCTGCTACGCACTGAGCCCTGGTTTCCATGGAGCTGCCCATGGGCCTGTCCCTGTGCTGTGACAGTTCGTGCAGACTCAGAGGATGAGGGTGAGGGGTTCACACGGCTCCCCCCAGCCTCAGGGCACCTGACCATTTACCAGCCTCCTGGCTCCCCGCCATTGTGCTGCCCATCCCCCAGCCTGCTCCCATCCCTGGACTCCCTCAGTAGCTCTGTGTCATCTGCACCAGTCTCCCCCTCCCCCGCTCACCCTGCTCCCAGCAGGGGAATAAATGTGTGAAACACCCACCCCAGGGCAGGCCCAGCCCCGTATCTCCCTGCTGCCAGGGGCAGAGTCACCACTGGGGGCTCCTCTTTGGCCCTATCCACAGCAGGCCAGTAGCTGCGGTTGGAGGCTGGGCAGCTAAGACATTAACTAGCCTGGCTGTAAACCCTCGTGCAGGCCGTGCAGAGCCCTTTAAACGTGTGTGAGCTGGGCGAGGCCAGGCCCGGGGGCAGCACACGCGGTGCAGGGTGAGTTGTCAGAGCACTGCCTGCACCAGGCTTTGGAACGGGCTGGGTGGGGTGTCAGAGCGAACACCTCTGAACAGCCGCAGGCCCTGGCAGCCGCACGCCTCAGCTACACAGACGGGCACCGGCTCCATTCAGATTGGGGGTAAAGCTCATATTAGGCCTTGTCCCATGGGAACGGTCTCAGTTCTTGTCACTTTTGTCAGCTGCTCCATGTGTAGGGGTAAGACCATATCAGCAGTGAGGACCTTGGAAGCCGAACCCAGCGCCCGCTTCCATCAGCTCTCGGTTCAGTTTCAGGACAGGAGACCAATGAATTACAAAGCGTGTTTACCAATGAAATCTGCTAGGCAGACAGTGATCACCTAGATACCAAACACTTCCCTGTTCTGCTGAGATCACCAAGGATGGGCATAGACCAAACATCCACCCCGAGCCTTCAGGAGCTAGCCAGAGACTGAGCCGCGTAATGCTCGATCTGCAAGGAGGCAGCATCCTTTCGGGATTTGCTGAGATGATGACATGGGAATGTGGCTTGGGCATAATCTCAGGTGCGAATGGACCTGCTGTAGGTACACGGCGGTGACCCCACGGGGAGAGGCCAGTGCAGTGATGCCCCTTCTCTGGGCAGACAAGTGCTGTGTCTACTCCACAACTGCAGTAGTGGCACAGATCAGTGCTGCAGCTACGCCGCTGTGGTGTCGTGATGCAGATTCTACAGCAATGGAAGGGGCTTCGCCATTGCCATAGTTAATCCATCCCTCCAAGCTGGGTGAACCTAAGCTTTACGTGTCGACCAGACCAAGCCTCAGCCTCGTTCAACTGGAGTAAAGACGTTCACATGACCCTCAGCTCACTTTAACTGCATGGGCTCAAGCTCGCACGCTCAGTCCAACAAGTGCACCTGCCCTATGTCCACCAGGCCTCCATGGATCAGTTCTGCTGACTCCCTGTGAACCAGCTCCAGGAACAGCCCCTCCACCCCATGTGTCCCAGAACCAGCTATTCCGAGGGGGTTTGTTTGCTCATCATGTTCCAGGAACACGTATTTCACAATCCAATGATTTCAATAAAGCCACAGCGCAGGGCACAAAGGTCACTTCTCCTCTGTGGGCTCAGTTGCACACACCCACTGGGTCACTGCAGGGAAGCGAGGAGGGAGGGGTCTCTGCAGTGAGAGGCCCGTCACACATCCTGTCCCCTTGGGTCCCTGCCCCCTTGGGTGCCTGCCCCATCTCCCCAGCCTCCCAGCCTGTGACCATCATAGCTAGCTCAGCCTGCCACTCTCACAAGGACGATCGCCTGCCCTAACGCCTGGTCACACTGCCCCACAAGGACTGTGCTATGAACATGGCGTTTCCCGGGTGCCTCTTGCTCCCAGCAGGGCACCCCCTTGGCAGGAGCTCGGCTGCCTGCACGGGAGCTGGGAACACAAAGATCCCCATCCTCCTGGCCTGGCTTTGGGGTGAGTGGCCTTTTCCCTTTTCTCTGGTTTTGAATAGCCCTGGGGGCACCCTGTGATTCTCCAGCCCCACCCATCAGACACGGCATAGCTGTGTCCTGGGAGCCAGGACTCCTGGGGTCTAGTCTGTCTTGGGAAGTGGAACGGGGTCTAGTGGATAGACCAGAGGGGCTGGGAGCCAGGACATCTAGGGTATATTGCTGCCTTGGGAATGAGAGTGGGGTCTAGTGGATAGAGTGGGAGGTGGGGGGTGGTGATACCAGGATCTCTCTAGCTGGATGTACGATTTTACAATACAATTTATTTAACTTTTGTTAAGTGTTAAAAGAGTAAAAAGAAACTGGCATGTCTCTGAATCCTGGAGGTGTTTCCCAGCCACCCTGGGCTGGTCTCTTTAGGAACACGGGACACAGAGTGCGTCATATAATCCTAGTCACACACTTATCAAGCGCCATCTTCACATGAGTTAGCACATTCTCTCTTCACCCATTAGGAGGGGGTTCCTGAACCTTCTTCTCATTTCCAGCCTAACATGACTCCTGGCCAGTTTATCCCCATTTGTTCTTGTGCCAACAATTTCCTTTGGCTTTATTTGGAATTAATCCTGCTTTGAACAGGGGTCTGGACTAGATGACCTCCTGAGGTCTCTTCCAACCCTAATCTTCCATGTTTCTATGATTCCATGAGTAGCTCTTCTCACTCCCCGGGGTTCCCATGATGGATTCATACAGAGCAACCAGATCCCTGCTCAGCCTCTGCTGTGCCAGCTAAACTGGCCAAGCCCCTCTTGTCTGACCAGCCTCCATGCCCTGACCGTCCTAGCAGCCCTTCTCTGCACCTGGTCCCATCTGAATCCATCTGTCTTGCATGCAGGTGACCAGAACTGCACACAGGATTCCAGATGATCGCCCCAAATGACCTAACTCCTGCCCTGCTCTCACTGTGTTTGTTCAAAGTTTAAGGCACCATTTCTTAACTATTATTTATTATGCAAACACAAGAATTCACGTTATGGCAGCACTGTATGCCGAGCTCAAGGCCCTGTGGTGCTGGGCTCTGCACTGGCAGGGCAACAGGCCCCCAAGAGCTCAGTCTAAATAGAGAGGAAAGAGAGGGGCAGTAGGGACACACAGAGGGGCTGTGATAGCAGCTGTTGGGAACGGAGCCCTGGTCTCATCACTCCCAGCCCGGTGCCCCTCAGCACTGCCACTGTGCTTGGTGCTGTACAACGCACAACCAGAGACAGCCACTGGGCTAACAGTCAGCCATGAAATGTGCTGTCCCCAGACACAGCCCATCTCAGACTCAGGTAGGCACTGACAGAGCCTGTGGGACAAGCACAAGTTAATATTACAAATCTCAGCTCCCTCTCAGCATCCACCAGCATTTCCAGAGGGCCAGCAATCCACTTTGTAAGCCCCAATATAGAGACGATGGCTCTGTTGCCGGACACTAAAAGAAGAGCTCATCACTGAGAAAGTTTGCAGATGACACAATTGGGGGAGTGGTAAATAATGAAGAGGACAGGTCATTGGTTGAGAGATCTGGGCAATTTGTAAACTGAGTGCAAGCGAACAACATGCATTTCAATAGCGCTACATGCAAAGGTATAAATCTAGGGACCAAGAACATGGGCCATACTTACATGGTGAACTCTCTCCTGGGAAGCAATGACTGTGAAAAAGGTTTGGGGTCCCGGTGGATGAACATGAGCTCCCAAAAGATCTGCTGTGATCATAGGATGCATGACCAAGGGAATTTCTAGGACAAGCAGATAGCTTATTTTACCTCCACATTTGTCACTGGTGTGACCGATGCTGGAATCCTGTGTCCAGTTCTGGTGTCCCCAGTTCAAGAAAGAGGTTGAAGAATTGGAGAAGACTCAGAGAAGAGCCATGAGAATGAGGAGAGGACCAGAAAACCTGCTTTATAATGATGGATTCAAAGAGCTCGATCTTAACAAAGAGAAGGTTAAGGAGTGACTCTATCATAGTCTGTGAGTATCTACTCAGGGAACAAGTAGTTCATAATGGGTTCTTCAATCTAGCAGAGAAAGGGGGAACAGGATCCAATACCTGGAAGTTGAAGCTAGACAAATTGAGGCTGGAAATGACTCATTTATCAAGGGTTGTGGTGGATTCTCCATCACTGTCAGCTTTTAACTCACAATTGGATGTTTTTCTAAACAACCCGCTCTAGGAATGATTTCAGGGCAGGTCTCTGGCCTGTGCTATACAGGACTCAGACTAGATGATCACAGTGGTCCCTTTTGACCTTAGAATCTATGAATCTGTAAAACCCCCTGAGTCAGCCTGAAACTTTTTACCATCCTACCACACTGGGCTGGGTGTGGGGGGCTGGGGCAGGTTTTGTGGAGCCCATAGGATCTCACAAAAGTGCTGAAACACTTTGCATTCAAAGTTTCTCCCTTGATTTGAGAGGAGCGCTGCTGGGACCCCACTGGGATTACAAGTCTTGTAAAGAATTCATTCACTAGAATGAGCGTAGCACATCAGTTCATTACTTACTTATTAGCCATAATGGATCATAGAATCATAGAAGATTAGGGTTGTAAGAGAACGCAGGAGGTCCTGTAATCCAACCCTCTGCTCAAAGCAGGACCAACACCAACTAAATCATCCCAGCCAGGGCTTTGTGAAGCTGGGCTTTAAAAATCTCTAAGGATGGAGATTCCACCTCCTCCCTAGGTAACCCATTCCAGTGGTTCACCACCCTACTAGGAAAATATATTTCCTAATATCCAACCTAGACCTCCCACTGCAACTTGAGACCATTGCTCCTTGTTCTATCATCTGCTACCATTGAGAACAGCCGAGCTCCATCCTCTTTGGAACCCCCCTTCAGGTAGTTGAAGGCTGTTATCAAATCCCCCCACACACACTCTTCTCTTCTGCAGACTAAATAAGACCTGTTCCCTCAGCCTCTCCTCATAAATCATATGTCCCAGCCCCCAAGCATTTCCATTGACCTCCACTGGACTCTCTCCAATTTGTCCACATCCTTTCTGTAGTGGGGCCCCCAAAACTGGACACAATACTCCAGATGTGGCCTCACCAGTGCTGAAAAGAGGGGAATAATCACTTCCCTCAATAAAGGTAATAATAATTGGAGATATACCAATCTCCTAGAACTGGAAGAAGGGACCTTGGTGGGTCATTGATCCAGCCCCCACTAGCAGGACATTTTTTTTTTTTGATCCCTAAGTAGCCTCCTCCTCCAATTGAACAAACAACAAACCTTTTAGCAGGCCAAAATGCAAAACCACTGAGCTATCCCTCCCTGCAACCCTGGTAATTGGGTTGCAGCTTTAAACCCAATCCCAGGATGTTCTGGGCTCCCAGTGGGTAAATTGCTAGGTAACTTGGGGGAAGAAGGTCACCTGGAGTTACTAGTGTCCCTCCCCTTCCCAAAGACAGTGCATCATGCCTAGCCTGTTCCTCGGGGCAACAGTAGGGTTGGTGAGAGATGGGTTGCTTCTTAACAAGATAACTTAGGGTGGAGTAGGGTCCCATTTTACAATAACCCGCCCCTAATGACATTACAATAAGCTCAGTTTGTCCTTTTTATCCGATTTGGTGAATCTCTTCATGTCTGGCCCCTTCAGAGATAGGTTCTTTTCTAAATTTGGACTAGCCATCCTGAGTTGTTTTCCCATCAAGAGTTGTGCGGGACTATCTCCAGCAGCTGCTATCAGTGTTGATCTGTAACTCAGAAGAGCAAGGAATGGGTCTTCCTGCTGTAGGATTTTCTTGGCTGTCTGTACAGCTATTTCAGCTTCTCCGTTCACTTGGGGTTATGTGGGAGGCTCACGATAAGATCAAAATCATATTTAGTTTGGAATGACAAATTCTGCTGCAGTGAATTGTGGTCTGTTGTCTGTCACTAGTAGCTCTGGAATACCAAAGTGAGCAAAAGTGCACTTCAGTTTCTCCATAACACTGTGACATGTCTTTCAAGTACATTATCTCTATATACCTCGAAAAAAATAGTCCATGATGACCGGGTAATGACGGCCTCTGAATTTCCATAAATCTGCAGCTAGTCTCTTCAAGGTCTCTCTGGTAGAAATATTTGTACACTGTTCAGTTCAGCAATGTCTCTTAAGTTGATTTGTACTGGATCTCCTTTCAAAAGCCCAATATCATAAGAACAGAAGAACAGCCATACTAGATCAGAGCAATGGTCCATCTAGCCCAGTATCTTGTCTTCCAACAGTGGCCAGTGCCAGGTGCCCCAGAGAGAATGAACAGAACAGGTAATCATCAAGTGATCCTTCCCCTGTCACCAATTCCCAGCTTCTGGCAAAAAGAGGCTATGGATACCATCCCTGCCCATCCTGGCTAATAGTCTTTGGTGGACCTATCCTCCATGAAATTCTCTACCTCTCTTTTGAACCCTGTTATAGTTTGGGCCTTCACAACATCCCCTGGCAAAGAGTTCCGCAGGTTGATTTTGTGTTATATCATCAAATCCTCCAGTGAGTTCTTCCACCTTTCTCACTAGGCCCATCGTGGCTGACAGGCTGCTGCTGAGAAGGTTGATGGTCTGTGGTTCTTTGATCACATGCACTCTGAATGCAAAGCTTTTGTCTTAGTAAGTTGTTTCTGTGGTGAACTGTCCCAAGCACTGAAGAGTACCTCCAGGGCTAGTCACAGCCCTCAGGTGACTTCAGCTATGGGAGGATGTGAAAGGGTGCACTCACCCTGAACTGGCTGGGGAAGGGTTAATTCCTCACTGTGGGCAGAAGAGGCCACGGCCCCATGTCCCTACCAGACATGCACCAAGTGTAGCACTTCTATAAAAGGGAACATCACAGGTCAGTCAGGGCAGACCGCTGGAGAGGAAGGACTCACACCCCAGGCTCCAGCCTGGGAGCTCTCAAAGCTCCAGACTTTGGGACCCTGAGTCAGTTTTACAGTCAAGTGTCTTGCCATGAACATTCAGTTTCACTCTCCAGCTAGGCTCCATGTCATCACAAGTGATGGATCCCAGAAACAACGGCTCTGGGTTGTCTGTAATCTGAATCAGCTCCCTAACTGTTCTGGTGCTGCAAACAGCTGCAAAATGTCCATATTTCATGCAAATATTACCCTATGTGCCTCTGGCTGGACATGTATCAACTCTTGGGATAGGACCTTTTCCACATCTGATGTATGTAGTCTGTCCTTCTTAGCCTGGGTATTCTCTCTCCGTGCCTCAGGTGTTTTATGGTAATGACCTTTAATACTCAAGTATCTGTTTATAGCTTCTAAGAGCTACACCAGAGAGTTTACAGCAAGGTAAGGCAGCTGTGCCAAGCTCTCTAATGTAACCACTTTGAGCTGATGGGAGAGCTCTCCACTTGGCTTAACTACTCCAACCCCATGAGCGGCAGTAGCTACATCAGTGGGAGAGCTTCTTCTGCCCACATAGCGCTGTCCACACCGGTACTTAGGTCGGTGTAACTTACATCACTCGGGGGGGGGGCTTTTTACACCCCTAAGCGCCATAAGTTATACCACAGCAAGTGCTAGTGTAGACATTGCCTAAGCTAAGCCATAGCTAGTTTCAGGTTTATCAATTTGTTTCTGCCTTTGGTCCTGTTGTTTGACTAATTCAGACTGGTTTGCTATTTGAACAGCTGGGGCTAGAGTTAAATCTCTCTTCAGATGTAGCTGCTGTGAAATTTTTGTATCTGTTAGCCTACACAGGCAGGCTATTGGGTTATTTTCAACCTTTGCATCCCCAAAATCACAGTTTCACGCAATATATGTGGAGCTTTTATAAAACATTCCAAACTTGCCCCTGGTTCTTGAGTTCTCTGCTGGAAAGAAGCTTCCTCATAAGCCACATTTCTCCGAGGTATAAAGTATGAATCGAACATAGCCAGACCCTTTCATAGTCACTTTTGTGACCATCTTCAGTAAAGTCAAAGGATTTAAAGATATGCTCCGCCTCCTTCCTGTAGCCTACATTAAAGACAACACCTGCATGTCTCCAGTTTCCTTGTGCAGCTTGGCAGAAATGTGAATTCTTCTTTCCAGTGTGTCCATGGTGAAGTTTGTGAAAGCTGAAGTTCTCTGGGGCACTGAAGAGTGGCCTGGTGACGAGATCCTGCAACCTTTGTAGCTTTGTTCCTTCTGTTTATGTTCTTAATTTACTCCACACGCCATGTCCTGTTCCTCTGTAACAGACATGGACTGGTCACAGAGCTTGCTTTTACACACCACAATCCTTTAATGCTCTGCCAGGCATGGCTGATATCAGCTTAAAACAGGGGCAGACAAACTTTTTGGCCTGAGGGCCACATCGGGTGGCGGAAATTGTATGGCGGGCCGGTAAGCGGAGGCTGTGCCTCCTCAAACAGCCAGACATGGCCCAGCTCCCGCCCCTATCTGCCCCCCCACACTTCTCGCACCCTGACGGCCCCCCTGGGACCTCTGCCCCCTCCACACACACACCTGCTCCTTCTCCCCTGACTGCCCCCAGAACCCCCACCCCTGACTGCCCCCCGCTGTCACTTCCAACCCCTCCTCACATTCCTGACTGCCCCCCCGGCACCCCTGCCCCATCCAACCACCCCTTCTCCCTGTCCCCTGACTGCCCCTGGAACCCCTGCCCCTGACTGCCCCCGCCACCTCATCCAACCCCACCGCTCCTTCCTGACTGCCCTCCGGGACCCCTGTCCCCAAGCAACCCCCCTGTTCCCTGCTCTCTGACCGCACCGACCCCTATCCACACCCCTGCCCCCTGCCCACCAGCCTGAGCTCCCCTGCCCTCTATCCAACCCCCCCTGCTCCCTGCCCCCTTACCGTGCTGCCCGGAGCACTGGAGGCTGCTCACGCCACCGCGCAGCACAAAACACCGGGTCAGGCTGGGCTCTGCAGCTGCGCTGCCCCAGGAGCTCGCAGCCCCGCCACCCAGAGCATTGCGCTGCCGGCGGGGTGAGCTGAGGCTGCGGGGGAGGGGGAACAGCAGGGGATGGGCCGGGGCAGGAGCTCAGGGGCCGGCAGGAGGGTCCCATGGGCCGGATGTGGCCTGCAGGCCGTAGTTTTCCCACCACTGGCTTAACATAAGGTATTTTACACACATCACCACCTAGTGGCTGAGCAGCATAATACACTTTTGCATCCCATGGCAGGGCTTGTGGGGCTGACACACTCCAGGGTGTGGGGAGACTAGCCCCAGCCAGGCCTGAGGGGAGCAGGGTGTGTGGGCCCTTCAGCGATGCAGGCAGTGTGAAAGCAGGTGGCTCGGTTTGGAAGGGCTGGTGCAGTGTCACTGGTTCTCACGTCGCTCACCACGTCTTGTATTTTGCAGGCTACTTAGGGCTCATACGCACTGGAAACATTACAGTGTAGATGCTACCAATGCCGATGGGAGAGGTTCTCCCATTGGTGTAGGCAATCCAGCTCCCTGAGAGTCAGTAACTAGGGTGACTGAAATATGACCTGCAGCTGAGACCTTTTCTCCCAGTGCATCAACAGATGGCAGGGGAGAGCTCACTCAAGCCACTGCTTACGTCAGCCAGTGTTTGGAGATCCCTGAAGTGTCCAGTCATAGAGATAGAGACTTACCTCATTTCTTTGCTTTCTTTCAGCTTCCATGACAGGACTCCCCATGGCAGGTAAATACGAACATAGGCAGAGGGTGAGGGGTGTGTGCGGGGTGCACGTTGCAGGGTGCAGCTCTGTGTGCAGCTATCTCATAAATATGGGGTGGGGAAAGACAAAGTTAAGATTATTTAAACTAGTGGTTCAAATGTAGAACTAGAGACCTGGGTTCAAATCCTGCCTCTGCCAGACTCACCCTGTGGACTCAGCCTCACTCCGTGCCTCAGTTCTCCCCACCAGTGAATTGTTAGTAAGGCAGACTGTCACCACAGGACAGTGCTCAGTTCAGCACGGGGCCGGCCCTATCTGTGTGGACGCTGTGGAATACAGAGGAGCCGAGTCAGCCCCAGTCAGGACCAGTGGAGGCTTTGGGGGAGCAGAACTACAGCCCTGTGGGGCTGCTGCTGTTGGCTCTGGTCAGACAGGGGCATCGGAGTGCAGACAGGGAGGGAGCCCAGGCAGGGGCAAAGGGCAATTTGGTCTCCTGACCAGTTTTGCCCTTTGCCCCTTGGCTGGGAGCCGCTCATACTGAGGGCTGGCCTGCACACACCTGTCCTGTCATGGAGGGGAATTAATCCCAGCAGCTCATTTCAGATTTTGGGCATCAGAGAGCTGCAATGGCTGGGACTTCCACTCACTACCAGCTTGGACCCAGGGCCCCAGATGTGAAAGCCCAGTGCCTGTTACCCCATGCCAGCCACTGCCCCGGCCTGAGCTGGGGTCAAACAGGAACTGGTGCCCTCCAGGGGAAAAGCCAGTGTCCCCTCGGGGAAAGATCCTGTGTCCCATTCTCCATCCCATGAGTCAGCCATTCCCCCCTGCCTGGGGCTGGATCAGAGCTGCTGACCTCCCGAGAGGAACCCCACAGTGTCCCATTCCCAACCCCGCTGAGCCAGCCAGTCTGCCACACTGAAACTGAATGGGAGCCAGAGTAAATGGCAGGAGAAAAGCCCCATGTTCCTTTCCTCTAACCCATCCCTGAGTGTTTATTCCCTTGGGGTGTTTGCAGACTCAGGCATCCCAGAACTAACTCAGCTCCGACTGGTGAATGGCCCGAGTCGCTGCGCTGGGAGAGTCGAGGTGCTTCACAACCAGCAGTGGGGAACCGTGTGTGATGACAGCTGGGATTTAACTGAGGCCAGAGTCGTGTGCAGGCAGCTGGGCTGTGGGACGGCATTATCAGCCACACGTGAGTCTCGGTTTGGACAGGGAACTGACCATATCTGGCTGCATGAGGTAAACTGCACAGGGACAGAAACCGCCCTCTCCGAATGCAGAGCTAGGCCTTGGGGAGAGCATAAGTGTAATCACGTAGAAGATGCTGGTGTTGTGTGCTCAGGTAAGCCTCATGTCTTCTGTCACGGTAGGTGCTGCAGGGATTGGATTAGGAAGCTTTCAGCTCAGTCCCTGCTTCCCCGTCTGAGTTCCCGTGCCCCAGCATTGCGCTATGGGCCTGTACTGAAGGGAGCAGGTTGGGAACACAGTAGTGGGTGCAGTCTGGGCTCACCCCAGTCCTCCCGCTGGCTGACAAAAGGTCTGTGCTGCAGGGTATGGGGCTCTCTCCACACAGTCAGTGACACTCACAATTCCCCAGAGCTAAGCTAGGGAGCACGCGCTGCAGAGGGTAATGTGTGGGGTACAGTGAGAGGCCTTCTCCCCGCTCTGATCGCTCTGATCACCCACCCCTCCCTGGCACAATGGGGCGCTGGGTAAGCATGGATCCCAGCTGTGGGACTTGGTGTCAAACCGAGCTTGCAGCTGCTCCTGGGGACTACAAACCCAGGTCACTTTGTTGGGCTCCTAGCTCAACCATGCTGGATAATCTGCAACACAGATAATTACCCCTGAACCTGTAACGCCCCCCAAAGCTCTAACTGGATGAACATTTCCCCCTACTTCCTGTCATGCACGGTCACCATATTTCTGTGCCTCAGCTGCCCTGTCCCATCCCGAAGTGGCAGCATGTCAATGGTGGGGACTGAGCCCTTGGCATGCAGTGGCTGTGGGAGGAGGCCAGTCACACCCATCAGCAGTAGGTGATACAGTCATCAGCATCGCTTGTGATCAGCTGCACAGGAATCTTCTTGAGTGTTTAATGCATTTGCAGACTCAAACATTCCCGACCAAGGTCCTCTCCAGCTGGTGAACGGCCCGAATCGCTGCGCTGGGAGGGTCGAGGTGCTTCAAAACCATCAGTGGGGAACCGTGTGTGATGATGGCTGGGACTTAACTGATGCTGGAGTCGTGTGCAGGCAGCTGGGCTGTGGGACGGCGTTATTAGCCCAAGGGGGGGCTCACTTCGGAAGAGGTTCTGACACCATCTGGATGGATGATGTTAACTGCACAGGGACAGAAGCTGCCCTCACCGAATGCAGGGCTCGGCCTTGGGGAAAAAATAACTGTCACCATGGAGAAGATGCCGGTGTTGTGTGCTCAGGTAACCCTCCTCAGTCACATCACTGGGACTGCTGCCTGGAACAGGCTGGGAAGCTTTCAGGACAGTCCTTGCTTTCCTGTCTGAGCCAGTGCTGACTCCAGTGTCCCAGAGAGGTGCTGGGGGGCTGTGCTGCAGGGAGAGGTGTATGTGTCCCTGTGAGAGACCTTCCCCCATCTCTGCTTGCTCCAGTCCCAGTGCCAAGCTATGGCACAGTCTGGCACTCTGTGGCCATTGGTGCCACCAGTCACATTCAGTGTCAGCTGGAGCCTGTAGCTGTTCACTGGGAACCGTGGTCACTTTACCAAGCATCAGGCTCCTGACCCCAGTGTCCTGGGAAATTGGCAACTTAGCTATATGTTACCCTTGGCGTAGATGGGATTGGACACTGTCAGGGCCAGTAACACAGTGGTGTGGCCTAGTTGTCAAAGACAAGGTGGCATCAGGATCACGGTTGGAAATCACAGAAAATATGAAAGCCAGAAACAGAGTCTGAAGCCTTGTCCAAGTTCAAGCCACAGTCAGAGTTGGTCTCTGGAGTTAGGGTGAGGAGGCAGGAACAAGGGGCAGTAATGGGAGCAAGGAGCAGGCACAGGGCCAGGCAGCAGGAGCTAGGAACAAGGGGTGGTAACGGGAAGAAGGAGCAGGAACCGGGCGAGGAAACAGGAACCTGGTCCCTGGGGTCTGGCCAGCAGCAGCATTAACAACGAGTTGCTCAGACAAGGGGTAGGATGGGAACAGGAAGCTTTACACCTGGAGGTGTCCAATCAGCAGTTTGCTTCTAGTCATCTGCACATGGTGGGTGGGCCTCTGCTGCTGAGTCATTAGCTACTATTCCCTCATTTCACCGTGATGTGACAGGTAAGGCTGTAGTTCGGCAACCTCTCGTGGACCTGGGTTTGAGACCTGTAGTGCATGGGAGATGCCTAATTCTTTCCCATTTCCTGCATAAACAGCTGGGCCAACTTTGCCTACCATGTCTCTCAGCTGTCCTGATTCACCCCAGAGGTGTCAGCATGTCAGTGGTGAGGAGTGAGCCCTTGATGGGTATCTGTTGTGCGGACCTGTAAATGGGAAGCGCTACATTCTCCAGTGTCCATAGTGATCACATGCACAGGAACCTCCCTGAATGTTTATTCCCTTGGGGTGTTTGCAGACTCAGGCATTTCAGCAGTGGCTCAACTCCGACTTGTGAATGGCCCAAGTCGCTGCGCTGGGAGAGTCGAGGTGCTTCACAACCAGCAATGGGGAACCGTGTGTGATGACAGCTGGGATTTAACTGAGGCCAGAGTCGTCTGCAGGCAGCTGGGCTGTGGAACGGCGTTATCAGCCCCACATGGGTCTCGGTTTGGACAGGGAACTGACCGTATCTGGCTGCATGAGGTAAACTGCACAGGGACAGAAGCTGCCCTCTCCGAATGCAGAGCTAGGCCTTGGGGAGAGCATAAATGTAACCACGTAGAAGATGCTGGTGTTGTGTGCTCAGGTAAGCCTCATGTCTTCTGTCACGGTAGGTGCTGCAGGGAGTGGATTAGGAAGCTTTCAGCTCAGTCCCTGTTTCCCCATCTGAGTTCCCGTAACCCAGCATTGCGCCATGGGCCTGTACTGAAGGGAGCAGGTTGGGAACACAGTAGTGGGTGCAGTCTGGGCTCACCCCAGTCTTCCCGCTGGCTGACAAAAGGTCTGTGCTGCAGGGTATGGGGCTCTCTCCACACAGTCAGTGACACTCATAATTTCCCAGAGCTGAGCTAGGGAGCACACGCTGCAGAGGGTGATGTGTGGGGCACAGTGTGAGGCCCTCTCCCCGCTCTGATCCCCCACCCCTCCCTGGCACAATGGGGCGCTGGGTAAGCATGGATCCCAGCTGTGGGACTTGGTGTCAAACCGAGCTTGCAGCTGCTCCTGGGGACTACAAACCCAGGTCACTTTGTTGGGCTCCTACCTCAACCATGCTGGATAATCTGCAACACAGATAATTACCCCTGAACCTGTGATGTCCCCCACAGCTCTAACTGGATGAACATTTCCCCCTACTTCCTGTCATGCACAGTCACCATATTTCTGAGCTCTGATTCTCAGCTGCCCTGTCCCATCCCGAAGTGGCAGCATGTCAGTGGAGGGGACTGAGCCCTTGACATGCCGTGGCTGTGGGAGGAGGCCAGTCACTCCCATCAGTGGTTGGTGATACAGTCATCAGCATCGCTTGTGATCAGATGCACAGGAATCTTCTTGAGTGTTTATTGCATTTGCAGACTCCAACATTCCAGAGCCAGGTCCTCTCCAGCTGGTGAACGGCCCCAATCGCTGTGCTGGGAGGGTCGAGGTGCTTCACAACCATCAGTGGGGAACCGTGTGTGATGATGGCTGGGACTTAACTGATGCTGGAGTCGTGTGCAGGCAGCTGGGCTGTGGGACGGCGTTATCAGCCCTAGCGGGGGCTCACTTTGGAAGAGGATCTGACACTATCTGGCTGGATGACATTAACTGCACAGGGACAGAAGCTGCCCTTGCCGATTGCAGGGCTCGGCCTTGGGGAAACAATAACTGTCACCATGGAGAAGATGCCGGTGTTGTTTGCTCAGGTAAGCTGCCTCTCTCACGTATCTGGGGGTGCTGCCTGGAACAGGCTGGGAATCTTTCAGCACAGTTCCTGCTTTCCTGTTTGGGTCAGTGCTGACCCCAGTGTCCTAGTGAGGTGCTGGGGGGCTGTGCTGTTTCCCTGTGAGATATATAGCACTCCCTGGGCCAGGCAACAGGCGTCAGGAGCAAGGAACAGTAACTGGGCAAGGAAGCAGGAGTCAGGAACAAGAATCAGGAACTTGGGCAGGTCCCAGGGCTCTGGCCAGCAGCTGGCCTAGCAACTGGTTGTTCAGATAAGGGGTAAGACAGGACCAGGAATCTTTATACCTGGAGGTGTCCAATCAACAGTCTGCTGATAGTTACATGACCATGATGAGTCAGCAAGTGTGGCCTCTGGTGGTGGGCCATTGACGCTCTAGTTGGGCAATCTCGTAGGCCTAAGTTTCAGACCGGCAGTATCTGAGAGAGACATAATTCTTCCCCACTTCCTGCCTAAACTACTAGGCCCTCTTTCCGTAACCTGTCTCTCGGCTGCACTGTTCCACCCCAGAGGTAGTAGCATGTCTGCAGTAAGGAGTGAGCCCTTGATGGTCAGTCACTGTGTGCTGAGGCTGTTTAGACCTGTCAGTGGGAGGCGTTGCATTTCCCAGCATTGCTAGTGATAAGATGCACATGAATCTCTCTGTCTACTCCCTTGGGGTGTTTGCAGACTCAGCCCTTCCACATCTGGCTCAAGTGCGATTGCTGAACAGCCCAAGTCGCTGCGCTGGGAGAGTCGAGGTGATTCGTAACCAGCTGTGGGGAACCGTGTGTGATGACGGCTGGGACTTACAGGATGCTGGAGTTGTGTGCAGGCAGCTGGGCTGTGGGACGGCGTTATCAGCCCCAGGAGGGGCTCGATTTGGACAAGGATCTGGGCCAATTTTGCTGGATGAGATTAACTGCACAGGGACCGAAGCTGCCCTCTCCGAATGCAGGGCTAAGCCTTGGGGGGATCATAATTGTCACCACAGAGAAGATGCCGGTGTTGTGTGCTCAGGTAACTCTCCTTCACTATGCCCATGTGAAAAGCAGTTCGGGGATTCATTGGGGCACTCTCCCCTCACAGTGAGTCCTGATCCTAATGCACCATCTGATGCAAAAGGCTGTGCTGCAGGGAGTGGGGCTGGGCTCAGCGGAGGCTGCTGTCCCTGCAGATTTATGCGTAACCACAAGGCCCCAGGTCGCCTCTAAGGGCCTTGCTGCAGGGAGCAGGGTGGGGACCACAGGAGGGGGCTGCCCTCTCTCTGAGTCAGTGCTGATCCCAATGCAGGCTGAGATATATACGCCACCTCTGCTCACTCTGATCCCCCCACCCAACTACAGCACTGTGGGCGCTCTGTGACCAGTGAGTTCTAGTCAGACTCGCTTGGTGTCTTATTCTGATGAGATGGGAGGGAATAGCCTTGATGTGCTTAGACAGCTGCCAGTTTTGTATGCAGTGTAGTTGCAGCCATGTCGGTCCCAGGATACGAGAGAGACAAGGTGGGTGAGGAAATGTCTTTTATTGGACCAACTTCTGTTGGTGAGAGAGACAAGCTTCCAACCACACCGAGCCCTGATCTGAAGAAGAGCTCTGTGTGAGCTCCAAAGCTTGTCAGGAGAGGGGGTTGGGGTGCAGTTGGGGTGTGGGATTCAGCAGGGGGCTCAGCACAGGGGGTTGGGGTGCAGGATGCAGGAGGGGTTCGGAGTGCGGGCTCTGGCCCGGCACTGCTTACCTGGAGCAGCTTCGGAGTGCCAGCGGCGTGGCACCACTAAGGTAGGTTCCTTGCCTGCCCTGGGCCCACACCGCTCCCGGGAACGGGGAACTGTGGCCAATGGGAGCTTTGGGTGTGGAACCCACAGGCAAGGGCTGCTCACGGAGCCCTCAGACCCCCTACCCTCACCTGGCCGCTTCGAGGAGCAGCACGGTACCCACGGCGCCACTGGGGTGGCAATCCCACAGGCCGGATCCAAAGCCCTGAGGGGCCGGATCCTGCCTGCGGGCTGCAGTTTGCACACTACTGCTCTAGATTCCTGTAAGGCATTCAACTTGGCACTGCACAAGAACAATGCAAAATTGACATTGTACATGATAAATCAATTAAAAACTGGCCAACTTCCTGATCTCAAAATGTAATTGTGAATGGGGAATCATCATCAGGCAAATGTCTTTGATTGGGGTCCTGCAGGATCACTTCTTGCCTCTACACTATTTAACAATTTTATCAAGGGACTGGAGGAAAACATAAAAACATCACTTAGAAAGTTTGCAGATGACACAAAATTTGAGAGACTGGTAAATAGTGAAGAGGACCGGTCACTGACACAGAGTGATCTCAATCACTGGGTGATCTGGGTGCAAGCAAACAAGATGCCTTTTAACATGACTGAATGTAGAATTATACATCTAAAAACACAGAATGCAGGCCGTACTTACAGGAGGGGGGACTCTTTCCTGGGAAGCAGTAACTCTGAGAAAGATTTGGGGGTGGTGGGGTGGATAATCATCTGAACATGAGCTCCCAGTTTGACTCTGTGACCAAAATGGCTAATGTAGTCCTGGGATGCACACACAGGGGAATCTCAAGTAGCTGTAGAGAGGTTATTTTACCTCTGTAGTTGGTGCTGGTGCGAATGCTGCTGGAATCTTGTGTCCAGTTCTGGTGCCCACAATTCAATAAGGATGTTGATAAATTTAAGAAGGTTCAGCAAAGAGCCATGAGAATGATCAAAGGATTAGAAAACCTGCCTTGTGGTGATAGACCCAAACAGCTCAGTCTGTTTAGTTTAACAAAGAGAAGGTGAAGGGGTCACTTGAGCACAGTCTGTAATTACCATCATGGGGAACAGAAATGTGATAATAAAGGACACTTCAGTCTTACAGGCAAGTGATTAATAAGATCGAATGGCTGGAAGTTCAAGAGAGACAAATTTAGATGACAGATAAAGTGCAAATTTGTATCGATGAGGATTCATAGCTGTTGGAACATCTTATCAAGGGCTGTGGGGGATCCTCCCTCACTGGCAATTTTCAAATCAAGATTGGACATTTCTGAAAGATCTGCCCTAGGAATTACCCTGGGGCAGGTCTCTGGCCCATGCTACACAGGAGGTCAGATGAGGTGGTCACAGTGGGCACTTTGGGCCTTGGGACTCTATGAATCCCGCTGATCAGATTCAGTGTCAGATGGAGCCTGCAGCCATTCACAAGGAGTAGGGACCTTGGGTCACTTTGTCAAGCATCAGGCTCCTAAACCCATTGCCCCGGCCAATTAGCATCTTAGCTGATGAGCCATGAACCTTTAACATTTGGCACCGTTCTGACTGGCTGCAGAATTCTTCCCCCCATCCTGCCTAAATAACAGGGCCAGATTTCTCTTCCCTGTTTTTCAGCTGCACCCTAGTGGTGGCTGCATATCAGTGGTGGGGAGTGAGACCCTGAGAGGTGGTAGCTGTGTGAGGAGGCTGTTCAGACCCATCAGTGGGAGGTGCTACTTTCCCCAGCATCACCACTGATTAGCTGCACAGGAACCTCCCTGAGTGTTTATTCCCTTGGGGTGTTTGCAGGCTCAGGCATCTCACAAGTGGCTCAGCTCCGACTGGTGAACGGCCCGAGTCGCTGCGCTGGGAGAGTTGAGGTGCTTCACAACCAGCAGTGGGGAACCGTGTGTGATGACAGCTGGGACATAATTGATGCTGGAATCGTGTGCAGGCAGCTGGGCTGTGGGACGGCGTTATCAGCCCCAGGAGCGGGTCGATTTGGGCGAGGATCAGACCGTATCTGGCTGGACGATGTTCAGTGCAAAGGGACAGAAATTGGCCTTTCCGAATGCAGGGCTCGGCCTTGGGGAGACAATAACTGTCACCACGGAGAAGATGCCAGTGTTATTTGCACAGGTAACCCTCATCCATCACTGTGCCTGTTGCAGGGAGCAGTGTAGGAAGCTCATTACAGGGCATTGTCTCCTCACACCCATTACTAACCCCAGCATGGTGCTTAGGGCCTATGCTTCAGGGAGCTATATGGCGGTTCCAGTAGGGAGCGCTCTCCTCTCACAAGCCCTGGTGACCCTAATTCCCCTGTGCAGATCTATAGGCCTGTGCTGCAGGGAGCGGCATGGGGGCTCAGTAGGGGGCACTCTCCCCTTGAAGTCAATGCTGGCCCCTGCGCCCCAGTGTGGGGACGAGGGGCCTTTGCTGCAGGGAGGAGGGCTGGGTGTCAGTAGGGGGTGCTCTCCCCTTGCAGTTGTGCTGGTCCTAAGGCTCCAGTGCGGTGCCATAGGCCCCTAGTATGAGGAAGCCTTGTCTGTGCCCACTGGGGGGCAGTTCTCCAACTCCCTCGGCCACAGGCCACACAAGCCATTCCCTCTAGGCCTCGTGGGGTGGCCTCTCTCCAGGTGGGCAAGAGGCACACTCCAGCCCCCAGCCCTCCGAGTGTCCCCCTGCAGCTCCCAGCCCCTGTCCCACTGGGCATTCACAGCAGTCACAGATCTGCTGCTCCCAAAGGAACAGGGCCCTCAGCTGACCAGTTCCACCTCCCATCTCTGCCCCAATCGACACACATCCCTAGTTCACTTCATAGTGACAAGGACAAGTGATTTCACAGAGTGTAGAGATTCGAGGGGTAGCAAGGAGAAGGGTTGGAATGAAATGGTTCCATGGCCAATAAAATCGTACCACGCTGACTAGAGCCTAGACTCATTGAACGAGATACTTTTCTGTCTGGTAGAGCAACACTCACCCCACAGTCCTTCCAGGGTTTTACTCCAGGCTTGGCTGTGATCTCCTGTTCCTGAGACAAACGCTGTCAGCTGCCTCCTGGGTGAAAGGGAGCTCTTGTCCCCTCCCCTCTTTCTTTCTACGTACAGACCATTGTCTCTTCCCAGAGGAGGTCTCTCTTCAGAGACTTATCCTGGGGGTCTTTATCCTTGTAAATTCTCAGGCCCCCACAGGGCCCAGACAGTGAATACAGCCTGTCTCCACGGCTGGGCTTTGTTCTATGTGATGATTGGCCCAGCCGAAGGGATTGCCATGGCGCAGGTGACAAGCTTCACTTCAGCACTTCTGGAGCCTCATATTCCACATTTTACATCTCTCTTCAACTAGGTCCCATCCAAACATCTTGCTCCCATTAGATCGACCTCACATGCCACCTTTGGTGAGCTATTGTGCATATATCTCACCCAGGGGATCCCGGTATAACTCTAAGTATCCCTGTGCCCTCTGCCAATTGGCATTTAATTATCCCTGGGCCAGACCCCTCTGCAGCAGAAGGAGGGGCTGGGTAACTATAACTTCCATTAGTTGGATTTGGTGTCAATGGAGCCTGCAGCTGCTCACTCAAACTAAAAATCCAGGGCCAATTTCTCGAGTCCAGTTCCCAATCACCATGTTCCGGCGGATTTGCATCTCAGGAAATTAGCCCTGAACCTGTAACTTCCCCAACAGCTGGACATAGGACACTTCCTGTCTTACACCGCCTAAATATTTCCCTGTCCTGTTTCTCAGCTGCCCTGTCCTACCCCAGAAGTGGCTGCATCTCAATGGGAGGAGTCGTCTTCTTTTGAGTATTTCACAAGTTGATATCTAGGTAACCCTTCTGCCAGCTGGAGTCTGCAGTGACCAGGGCTGGATTCAATATCTAGGATTCTAGGGGTCCTTTTCAGCAATACCACAGAACTTGCTTGAGCACCCACCCAGTAACCTGGGACAATTACACACCACCCCTTTGGTGCTTCTACGAGGCAAAGCTTCCCTTCTTGGAAACACAGAGTCTCAGGGCAGAAAAGAAACTTTTTTAATAAAACCCAGCATTAGCTTGGGAAAACACCAGAAATAGATAAAACCATGAGCAAAACACCTATCCCAGAGTACACTGGGCAGTGTCTTGCCTCAGCTTCTAGAGTCCAGCAACCCAAAGTTCCTTTAAGGTGCCCCTCCCTTCTTTCTCCACCACATCCCACTCACAGTGGTTGTCCTTGGTTAGTGAAGACCCAGAGTTCAGAGGTGCACCTGTGTGAGTTCAGCTCCCACCATGGGGGCGGGGAGGAGAGCATCTGGCTGATCTGCTGTCTGGGTGCTTGCTCTGGTGGAGCTTCCCTGCCAGCCACTCACCACTCTGCTCACCCTCACCTTCTGCTGCCCCTGGCCTCTCCGCTGTGATCTCTGTAGGTCACTCTCTTGAGGCTCCATCCAGCTCTCAGTGACTGTCAGCTCCTAGTGGGGAAACCTCAGTGCTGAAGCAGGCTGGGCAGAAACACTGTCTCACAGCAGGTGATTTCAACTCTAGTGATCACTAAAACCAAAAAACCTCCTAATGGAACCTTAATTAACTGGGCAGATTGAACCATGGCTAGACCTCATACACAGAGCCCACACCCCCTCAGCAGGAACACCCATCTCCACCCCCTCTCACTCTTCATAGGAGTCTGGTGTCTGAGCCCCCTGGTCAGGGGCGGCTCTAGGCACCAGCAAACCAAGCTGTTGCCTAGGGCGGCCAAATCTAGGGGGCGGCAGGCTGGGCCGGTGGACCTGCCGCAGTCATGCCTGCGGGAGGTCCACCGGAGCCGCGGACGACCGGACCTGCCGCAGGCATGACTGCGGAGGGGGCGCTCGTCCCGCGGCTCGGCTGGACCTCCCGCAGGCATGACTGCGGCAGCTCAAGCGGAGCCGCCGGACCCGCGAACCGTCCGCAGCCGTGCCCGCGGGAGGTCCGCTGTTCCCGCGGCTCCGGTCGAGCTCCCGCAGTCATGCCTGTGGCAGGTCCGCTCGTCCCGGGGCTCCGGTGGACCTGCCGCGGGAGCTCAACCGGAGCCGCGGGAAGAGGGGACCCGCCGCGGGACCGAGGAAGGGCGGCGCAGCACACCGCGCTGCCTGGGGCAGCCTATTTTCTAGAGCCGCCCCTGCCCCTGGTTAGTGAGTTCAGTTCAGTTGTGGGTGACCCCCTCAGTCAGGGCAGGCTAAGCACAGTTCTGCTGCCCTTTACTCAGACAATCAGGACAACAACATTTCACTACCCCTGTATTCAGTACTACAGTGATTTGTAACCCAGCACCAGCCAACACAGCTCTGTCTGCTGGATACTGCTGGATACTAGGCAGAATGGGTGTGTTCATGTAAATAGTGTCTGGTCCTGAAGCCTTTTCCCCTCCCCAGCTCATCACTCGCTGTCAGGGGAGAGCTCATTCCAACCTTACTCACCTCTAGTTCAGGGATCGGCAACCTTTGGCACACGGCCCGTCAGGGAAATCCGCTGGTGGGCCTGGACGGTTTGTTTACCTGCAGTGTCCACAGGTTCGACCAATTGCAGCTCCCACTGGCCGCGGTTCACCACTCCAGGCCAATGGGGGCTGTGGGAAGCAGCGGCCAGCACATCCCTCAGTCCGTGCCACTTCCTGCAGCCCCCATATCAAAATCTTTGTTAAAGTCAAGGAATAACATGTTCACCGCTTTCCCTTCTTCCACACAGCCAGTTATCTTATCATAGAAGGCAATTAGGTTAGTCAGGCATGACTTGTCCTTGGTGAATCCATGCTGACTGTTCCTGACCACTTTCCTCTCCTCAAAGTGCTTCAAAATTGATTCTTTGAGGACCTGCTTCATGATTTTTTCAGGATTCAGGCGAGGCTGACTGGCCTGTAGTTCCCCAGATCCTCCTTCTTTGCTTTTTTAAAGATGGGCACTACAGTAGCCTTTTTCCAGTCATCAGGGACCTCTCCCGATCGCCATGAGTTTTCAAAGATAATGGCCAATGGCTCTGCAATCACACCTGCCAATTCCTTTAGCACCCTGGGATGCAATGCATCCTGTCTCATGGACTTGTGCTTGTCCAGCTTTTCTAAAAAGTCCTGAACCACTTCTTTGTCCACAGTGTTGCCCACTGTGTTGCCCAGTGCAGTAGACTGGGAGCTGGCCTTGTTCGTGAAGACAGAGACAAAAAAAGCATTGAGTACATTAGCTTTTTCCACATCCTCTTTCACTAGGTTGCCTCCCACATTCATTAAGGGGCCCACACTTTCCCTGACCTTCTTCTTGTTGCTAACATACCTGTAGAGACCTTTCTTGTTACTCTTAACATCTCTTGCTAGCTTCAACTCCAAGTGTGATTTGGCCTTCCTGATTTCACTCCCGCATGCTTGAGCAATATTTAGTACCTCTTCCTGTTTATTTGTCCAATCTTCCACTTCTTGTAAGCTTCTTTTTTGTGTTTAAGATCAGCAAGGATTTCACTGTTAAGCCAAGCTGGTCACCTGCCATATTTACTATTCTTACTACACATCGGAATGGTTTGTTCCTGGACTCTGGGTGAAGTTTTCGGGGAGCTATGGAGCCAATACATGTAAATTCAGTGCTGATGTGAGGCTAAGGCAACCATTAATAACAGGGGTGACTGTGTTCAGCTGCCAATCACCAAGATGCTTATGCCAGCATCTGCCCCGCAGCACTGCACAGTATCGCACTGAAGTGAATACCAGCGCCAGGAGTGAGGGTGTAAATCTGCTCCCCAGGAGGTTCCTGCCAGCTGTACGGGGATAATCTTTTTAAGTGCTCTAGTGGAAGCAGTAGGTCAGACTGCCGTCCAATCTGCCTAACTAGGTGACAGCTGGCTGGGAGGGGAACGAACAGACTTCAACATTACCCAAGTGATTAGCCTGCTCAGTGGTGGGGAGCCCTTGACAGGCAGTTGCTGTGTGCAGAGACTGGTCAGACCCATCAGCAGGAGGCGCTCCGTTCCCCAGTGACGCGAGAGATCAGAGGCCCAGGAACCTCCCTGAGTGCTTATTCCCTTGGGTGTTTGCAGACACCGACATCTCTGAAGTGACTCAGCTGCGACTGGTGAACGGTTCGAGTCGCTGCGCTGGGAGAGTCGAGGTGTTTCATAACAAGAAGTGGGGAACTGTGTGCAATGACAGCTGGGACCTACAGGATGCTGGAGTCGTGTGTAGGCAGCTGGGCTGTGGGACGGCGTTATCAACCCCCACTGGAGCTCACTTTGGGCAAGGATCTGACCATATCTGGCTGGGTAATGTCAACTGCACAGGGACAGAAGCTGCCCTCTCCCAGTGCAGGGCTAGGCCCTGGGGAGACAGTAACTGCACCCATGAAGAAGATGCCGGTGTCGAGTGCTCAGGTAACCCTCCTCCATCACGTCACTGTGGGGGGTGCAGGGATCGGGTGGGAAGCTTTCAGCACAGACCCAGCTCTCCTGTCTGAGTCAGCACTGACTCCAGTGCCCCAGCATAGTACTAAGGGCCTGTACTGCAGGGAGCCCATTGGGGGTCACAGAAAATGTTGCTCTTCCCATGGTGTCAGCACTGACCCCATTTCCCCACACAGTTCTACAGGCCTGTGCTGCAGGGAGTAGGATGGGGGCTCAGTAGGGGGTGCTCTCCTCTCACAGTCAGTGCTGAGCCCAGTGCCCCAGCACAGCATTTAGGGCCTGCGCCGCAGGGAGCAGTACGTGCACCTCTGTGAGAGACCCTCCCCGTCGCTGATCGCTGTGATCCCCCTGCCCCACTACAGCACAATGGGGCGCTAGGTAACCGTAGATCCCATTTGTGGGATTTGGGGTTGAATGGATCCTGCAGCAACTCAGGGATCCCTTTATGAAGTGTGGGGTTCCTATCCCCGTCACTCCGGGTGATTTACATCTCAACTAATTTGCCTGAACCTGTAACATCCCGCACAGCTGTGACTGGAGACAGGGTTCTTCCTCACTTCCTCTCCTACACAGCCCATGAATTTATGTGTCCTGACTCTCAGCTGCCTTGTTCCACCCCAGAGATGGCTGCATATCAGAGGTGGGGAGTGAGTCCTTGACAGGCAGGCGCTCTGTTTAGAGGCTGTTCAGACCTGTCAGTGGGAGGTGCTAAGTTCCCCAGTATTAGTAGCAATCAGATGTACAGGAACCTACCTGAGTGTTTATTCCATTGGGGTATTTGCAGACTCAGGCATTTCAGAGCAGAATTTGCTCCGTCTGGCGAATGGCCCGAGTCGCTGCGCTGGGAGAGTCGAGGTGCTTCACAACCAGCAGTGGGGAACCGTGTGTGATGACAGCTGGGACATAACTGATGCTGGAGTTGTGTGCAGGCAGCTGGGCTGTGGGACGGCATCATCAGCCCCAGGAGGGGCTCGATTTGGGCGAGGATCTGACCCCATCTGGCTGGATGACGTCAACTGCACAGGGACAGAAGCTGCCCTCGCCGAATGCAGGGCTCGGCCTTGGGGAGATAGTAACTGTCACCATGGAGAAGATGCCGGTGTTGTGTGCTCAGGTAACCCTCCTCCATCCCGGTAGATGCTGCAGGGAGTGGGGTAGGAGATCAGTAGGGGGCGGTCAGTTCAGAGCCCAATGTAACCGCACTGTGCTAGGGGCCCGTGTTGCAGGGGCAGCGTGCGGGCTCCTGAGGGACTGCTCTGCCCTTGCAGTCAGTGCTGACCCCCATGTGGGTGAAGGGACTGTGCTGTAGGGAGCAGTTTGGGGACCACACAAGGGGCCTTTCCCCCTGCAGTTAGTGCTGACCCCAGTGTTCCAGGGTGGTGACGGCTGTAGGAGGCAGGGTGGTGGTTTCAATAATAATGCCCTTCCCTTGAAGGCAGGGCTGGCCCCAGCACAGCACTTAGGGCCTGCGCTGCAGGGAGCAGTACGTGCGCTTCTGTGAGAGACCCTCCCCATCGCTGATCACTCTGATCCCCCTGCCCCACTACAGCACAATGGGGCACTGGGTAACCGTAAATCCCATGTGCGATTTGGGGTTGAATGGAGCCTGCAGCTGCTCAGGGGCAGTAGAAACCTGGGATCCCTTTATGAAGTGTGGGGCTTCTCCTCCCCACACTCTGGGTGATTTCCATGTCAGCTAATTACCCTTGAACCTGTAATATCCCCAAAGCTGTGACTGTTGACAGGATTCTTCCTCACTCCCTCTCCTGCACAGCCCATGAGTTTCTGGGCCTGGTCTCTCAGCTGCCCTGTTCTACTCCAGAGGTGCCGGAATGTCAGTGGTGGGGAGTGAACCCCTGACAGGCAGTTGCACAGGCTGTTCACAGCCATTAATGGGAGGTGCTCCTTTCCCCAGGGTTAATAGTGATCAGATGCAGTGAGTGTTTATTTCCTTGGGGCATTTGCAGACTCAGGCATTTCAGAGCAGACTCAGCTCCGACTGGTGAACGGCCCGAATCGCTGCGCTGGGAGAGTCGAGGTGCTTCACCGCCAGCTGTGGGGAACCGTGTGTGATGACAGCTGGGATTTAGCTGAGGCCAGAGTCGTGTGCAGGCAGCTGGGCTGTGGGATGGCGTTATCAGCCCCAGGAGGGGCTCGATTTGGACGAGGCACTGATCCCATCTGGCTGGATAACCTTCACTGCACAGGGGCAGAAGCTGCCCTCTCCGACTGCAGGGCTCGGCCTTGGGGAATCCATAACTGTAACCACGGAGAAGATGCCGGTGTTGTGTGCTCAGGTAACCCTCCTCCATCACTTTGGGTGTTGTGGGGAGCAGGAAGGGGGCTCAGTAGGGGGCGCTCTCCCCTTGTAGACAGCGCTGTCCCCAGTGCCCCAGCACAGCACTTAGGGCCTGCGCTGCAGGGAGCAGGACGTGTGCCTCAGTGAGAGACCCTCCCCCATCACTGATTGCTCTGATCCCCCTGCCCCACTACAGCACAATGGGGCGCAGGGTAACTGTAGATCCCCTTTGTGGGATTTGGGGTCAAATGGAGCATGCAGCCGCTCAGAGGCAATATAAACCCTGGGTCCCTTTATGAAGTGTGGGGCTCCTACCCCATTTTAGTGATTTTAATCTCAGCTAATTACCCCAAACCTGTAACATCCCCCACTGCTGTGACTGGAGACAGGGTTCTTCCTCACTCCCTCTCCTACACAGCCTGCGTGTTTTCATGGCCTGTCTCTCAGCTGCCCCTTCACACCCCAGAGGCTGCTGTATATTAGTAGGGGGGAATGAACCTGTGTCAGGCAATTGTAGAGACTGATCAGATCTGAGGTGCTATGTTCCCCAATGTCACTAGTGATCAGAGGCAAAGGAATTTCCCTGAGTGTTTATTCCCTTGGCACATTTGCAGACTCATCCGTTCCAGAGAGGGCTTCAGTCCGACTGGTTGATGGTTCAAGTCGCTGTGCTGGGAGAGTCGAGGTGTTTCACAACCAGCAGTGGGGAACCGTGTGTGATGACAGCTGGGACATAACAGATGCTGGAGTTGTGTGCAGGGAGCTGGGCTGTGGGATGGCGTTATCAGTCCTAGCGGGGGCTCACTTTGGGCAAGAATCTGACCCCATCTGGCTGGATGATGTTCAGTGCACAGGGACAGAAGCTGCCCTCGCCGAATGCAGGGCTCGGCCGTGGGGAGACAATAACTGTCACCATGAAGAAGATGCCAGTGTTGTGTGCTCAGGTAACCCTCTTCCATCACGTCACTGTGGGTGGTGCTGGGAAGCTTTCAGCACAGACCCAGCTCTCCTGTCTGAGTCAGCGCTGACCCCAGTGCCCCAGCATGGTGCTAAGGGCCTGTACTGCAGGGATCCAGCTCGGGGTCACAGTTAGTGTCTCTCTTCCCGTGGTATCAGTGCTGACCCCATTTCCCTTGCCTGTGCTGCAGGGAGTAATGTGGGGGCTCAGTAGGGGGCGCTCTTCCCTCGCAGTCATTGCTGAGCCCAGTGCCCCAGTACAGCACTCAGGGCCTGCGCTGCAGGGAGCAGTACGTGCACCTCAGTGAGAGACCCTCCCCGTCACTGATCGCTCTGATCCCCCTGCCCCACTACAGCACAATGGGGCGCTGGGTAACCGTAGATCCCATTTGCAGGATTTGGGGTCGAATGGAGTCTGCAGACTGGAGTCAGAGGCAGTAGAAACCTGGGATCCCTTTATGAAGTGTGGGGCTCCTCCCCCCGTCATTCCGGGTGATTTCCATCTCAGCTAATTACTCCTGAACCTGTAACATCCCCTAGAGCTGTGACTGGAGACACGGTTCTTCCTCACTCCCTCTCCTATGCAGCCCATGAGTTTCTGTGCCTACTCTCTCAGCTGCCTTGTTCCACCCCAGAGGTGGCTGCATGTCAGGGGTGGGGCATGAGTCCTTGATAGGCAGGTGCTGTGTTTAGAGACTGTTCAGACCTGTCAGCGGGAGGCGGTACGTTCCCCAGCGTCACTAGCGATCAGAGGCACAGGAATCTCTCTGAGTCATTATTCTCTTGGGGTGTTTGAAGGCTCAGTCAGTCTAGGTTTTGATCCACTCCAACTGGTGAATGGCCCAAATCTCTGTTCTGGGAGAGTTGAGGTGCTTCACAATCAGCAGGGGGGGAACCGTATGTGATGATAACTGGCAGTTACCTGACACTGACGTTCTGTGCAGGCAGCTGGGCTGTGGAATGGGGTTATCAGCCCTAGGCAGAGCTTGATTTTGGTGATGGTCCGATCCCATCTGACTGGATGATGTTCACTGCACAGAATCAGAAGCTTCCCTCTGTGAATGCAGGGCTAAACCTTGGGGAAAACATAACTATCACCACAGAAAAGATTCCAGTGTTATGTGCTCAGGTACCTCTTGCTTTCCCTTGCACTGTTGATGCTGCAGAGAGCCTGTTGGGAAGCTAAATAGAGCATGCTTTCCTGTCTGAGTTAGTGCTGACCCCAGAGCCCCAACACTGTGCTATGGGCCTCTACTGCAGAGAGGGGTATGTGTGCTGTGTGGAGAGGCCTTCAGCCTCATTTGATTGTTCTACTTAGGGAAGCAAAGGGACAGAATAAGAAATCTATGACCAGCAGAGTTAATGGCAACAAGAAGGTGTTTTTAAAATATATTAAGAACCAAAAGAATCCTAACAATGATATCGGTCCATGCTTAGATGGAAATGGTAGAAATATCAATAACGATGCAGAAAGAGCAGAAGTGTTCAATACATATTTTTGTTCTGTATTTGGGAAAAATAGATCATATAGTCTCACCATATGGTGATGGTAATGCTCTGTCCATTCCACTAATGTATCAGGAGGATGTTAAACAGAAGCCATGAAAGATAGATAGTTTAAAATTGCAGATCCAGATAATTTGCATCCAAGGGTTTTAAAACAGTACGGAGCATGCTGGACTGTTATTATTGATTTTCAGTAAGTCTTGGAGTGCTAGGAAAGCTCCAGCAGCCTGGAAGAAAGCTAATGTTGTGCCAATTTTTAAAAAGAGTAAAAGGGATAACTCGAGTAATTACAGGCCTGTCAGCCTAACGTCAATCCCAGGCAAGATAATGGAGTAGCTGATATGAGAGTCGAACAATAAAGAATTAAAGGAGGGTAATGCAATTAATGGAAATGAACATGGGTTTATGGGAAATAGATCTTGTCAAACTGAGCTGATTTTTTTTTTTGGATGAGATTACCAATTTGTTTGATAAAGGTAATAGTGTGGATGAAACAGACTGAGACTTCTGTAAGATACCACACAACATTTTGATTAAAAAAACGATAACACTATAAAATTAACATGGCACACGTGGCAGGGAGTGGTTCTTGGACCTATGATATTTAACATTTTTATCAATGACTTAAAATAAAATATAAATTCATAGGTGTTAAAATTTGCAGATGATACAAAGATTGGGGGAGTGGTAAATAATGAAGTGCACAGGTCACTGATTCAGCCTGATCTGGATTGCTTGGTAAACTAGGTGCAAGCAAACAATGTACATTTAAATGTAAATATCTACGTCTAGGAACAAAGAATGCAGATCATGTTTACATGATGGGGGATTATATCCTGGGAAACAGTGACTCCGAAACAGATTTCCAGGTTGAGGTAGACAATCCAGCATGAGCTCCCACTGAGACTCTGTGGTCAAAAGGGCTAATGCAATCCTGGGATGTATAAAGAGAGGAATCATGAGCAGGAGCAGAGAGGATATTTTACCTCTATGTTTGACACTGCTGTGGCCATTGCAGGAATACTGTATTCAGTTCTGCTGCCCACAATCCAGGAAGGATGTTGATAAATTGGAGAGGGTCATGGAAGAGCCACAAGAATGATTAAAGGATAAGAAAACCTGCCTTACAGCGACAGGCTCAAGGAGCTCATTCTATTAACAAAGAGAAGGGTGAGAGGTGACGTGATCACAGTCTACAAGAATCTACCTGGAGAATAAATATTTAATACTGGGCTCTTCAGTCTAGCAAAGGAAGGTAGATCAGCATCCAATGGCTGAAGGTTGAAGCTAGACATATTCAGAATGGAAATGAGGCATACATTTAGAATGGTGAGGGTAATTCACCATGGCACAAATTACCATGGGTGGTGGTGGTTGAGTCAAGAATGGATGTTTCTGTAACAGCTCTGCTCTAGGATCAGACTAGATTCTCAAAAAGGTACGTTCTAGCCTTGGAGTCGATGACTCTATGATCCCCTGCCCTGCTATGGCACAATGGGGCACTGTGTAATCACAGGCCCCACTGGTTTGGTATGGTGTTAAATTGAGCCCGTAGCAAATTACATGGACTAGAAACGAGGGTCACTTTGTCAAGAGTAGGTCTGGTATCCCCATTCTTGTGGCCAATTTGCATCTTAGTTAATTAATCCTGAACCTGTAATGTTCTTTGGGAGCTATGATTGGACACAGGCTGCTTCCTCGCTTCCTGTTCTAAACAGCTGGGCCATATTTCCTTGTCCTGTTTCTCAGCTGCCTGGCCCTACCCAAGAGGTGGCTTCATTTCAATGGTGAGAAGAGATCCTGGCCTCCCATTCTCATGCAGTTTCTGTGTCTGGAGCCTGTTCAGACTAACAGAGTTTAAGGCTGGAAGGGAGAGTTTTGAGCATTGAGTCAGGCCATCAGCAAAACTCGGCGAGAGAATCTCTCTTGTGCCAAGGCCACAACTTTTGTTTGAGTTATCACAGATTTTTAAGAAAAACGCCCAGTCTTCTTCTTCCTGTATAGACTTAAAGTGTCAGAGGATCTCACGTGTCCCTAGATACATTGTTCCAGTAATGAATTAACCTCACTGGTATCAATGCCCTGATATTTCTGAATATATCTAGCTTCAGTCACTGGATCTCGTTCTGTTTTTGTGTGCTGGATTCGAGAGCCCTCTGTGTCCTCTGATAGGTACTGATAGAGTGTAATCAAGTCATCTCTTAACTTTCTCTAAATTAAACTAAATAGGATGAATGGACTAAAAGGTGGATGAAAGAAAGCTGTCTAGATCGATGGGCTCAACGGGTAGTGATCAACAGCTCAATGTCTAGTTGGCAGCTGGTATCAAGAGGACAACAAGGCATCCGGTGGCACCTTAAAGACTAACAGATTTATTTGGGCATAAGGTTTTCTGGGTAAAAACCCACTTCTTCAGATGCATGGAGTGAAAATTACAGATTCAGGCATTATATACTGACACATGAAGAGAAGGGAGTTACCTCACAGTCGGAGAACCAGTGTTGACAGGGCCAATTCCATCAGGGTGGATGTAGTCCACTCCCAATAATTGATGAGGAGGTGTCAATTCCAGCCCTAATTAACGGTGTAAAATTTGAAAATCAAGAAGAAGACATCAGGACATCAGGAATGGCAACATACAAAAGCCAGTAGGAGAACACTTCAGTCTTCTATAGACATTCTACAACAGATTTAAAAGTAGCCATACTTGGACAAAAAAAACTTCAGAAACAGACTTCAAAGAGAAACCGCAGAACTAAAATTCATTTGCAAATTTTCAGTGGATTGTTTCTGTTCAAAGGAGAGATTGAAGATTCTGTAGCTAAGTGGGCAAACATGATCCTGCAATGTATAAGTGGGGGAATATCAAGTAAGAGAAGGGAGACAGTTATTGACATTGCTGGATTTCTGCAACGCAGTCCTGGTTATTTACAAAGCACGTACAAAGTCCCGTCTGGCTGAACACAGCAGAAATCAAACAAAAGGAGAGAGTTTCGTTGCTCACAGTTCAAAGTCTCTTTCAGCCCATTCTGACCCCAAAGCGCTTAGCATTTTTCCGAAGCTCACATGATCAGCGATTCTCTGGCTGTGTCTGGGCTTCTTTGCTCCTTCTCTGAATCACTCTCTGTAGCTTAAGACTAAGATAAAGATTCAGCATCAGCCCCATTTGTTGGTATTGGTGCTGTCTGCACTGATCACTAGAGCTTTCCCCTCCCCCCTGCCAGTTAAATGAGAATTTAAAACAATAACTTCCTAGGAACCCAGGTACTCTGCCATCCACACAGGTTTCCTTGTCACTCTGCATGCTCGAGTCCTATATTCACTCATGGAGACATCAGTCATAGTTGGATCTAGATTATCAGTGAGTTCAGGGTTCATGCCCTGTCGGTGAGGCTTATCTGTTGTGGACAGGCTGTCTGTAGAAGATAGCAATGTGCCGAGGTAAGCTGCATGCACTTGCTTTTGGTATCAGCAAGGATAAGTTGTTCAGCTTTTAATGACCATGTAAAGTCCCCTCCAAAAAGGAGTAAGTTTGGGATTCTTTTCCAGGATGCTTTTTCCAGTTGTGTAGCCACTGCTGCACCTTCTGTCATTCATGCACGGGCATTCCATTCTCCTCTCTCCTGGCGTCTCGTGTCTGGCACGCTCCCTTCCGGCTCATCTTTTCCTCCACCTCCTGGAATGCTATCCTCAGGCCACTGAGATAAGGCCAGGGTTACGCTACACAATTACTTTGGTATAACCATGTTGCTCAGGGCTGTGAAAAATCCGCACCCCTGAGTGACGTAGTTATACCGACCTCAGCTCCCCATGTATAAAGTGCTATGCTGGTAGGAGAGCGTCTCCCATGGACACAGCTACTGCCTCTCATGGAGATGAGGTTAATAAGCTGACCAGAGAGCTCTCCCCTCAGCTTAGAGCAGTGGTTTTCAATCTGTGGTCCGCGGGCCCCGGGGGTTTGCAGACTATGCCTAAGGGGTCAATAAAAGGTTTCGTTACCATAGAACCATGGTTTTCAGTCTGTGGTTCCTGAACCCCTGGGGGTCCACAAACTATGTCTGAGATTTCCACCTCCATTCGAAATATTTCAAGGTCCGAAAATGAAAAAAATTCGAAACCCCCTGGCTTAGAGCATCTTCATCAGAAGAGCTACAGCAGCTGACGCAAGTTTGTAGTGTTAACCTGCCCTAAGCGTCCACTGTATCTCTGATCTGTATGGGTGCCAGGGACCTGGCCAGTTCTTGCTGCTGAACATCAAGTCACTGGGAGGCCTGGGTTTGCAGGGTCCACAAATTATCCCAGAAGCAGAGTAAGGGATAGTTGCTTGATGGCTGTGCTAAGATACCAAACAATACCTTCATTTCCCCGTCTTGTTGGTCTTCATCGTCTCCGGCTGTAAGAATGGAACCAGTGGTGTGGTTTACTCTCTCCACTGCCCCTTTACTCACAGTATAGGCAACACTGGTTCTCACCTTCGTTATCTGGAGTTCTCAGCAAACCTCATGTAGTAACCGTGATACAAATTCATTCTCCTCATAACTGCAGACGCAGCCTGGTGGGATGAATTGCAACCCTACCTGTCTCATCAATGCAGTCGTAGCTGTTTCAGTCATTTTACTCTTCAGTCACTGCAGCACCACATGCTTTGGGAAAGTGTACTCACCTTGTACTGGAAGTGGAAGGGTTAACTCCCTGCTGTGAGCTGAGGAAGTCACAACCCCACGTCCCTACTGGGCATGCTCCAGGTGCAGCACTAGTATAAAAGGGAGCAGCCAGGCTCAGTTTGGGCTGACCATCGAGGAGGAAACATGTTCTTTGCTGGCTCCTGCCCAGGAGCAGCTGGAACCCCTGACTGTGGATGCCGGAGGCACCGAGACCTAGGGATATGCCCAAGTGCATGCGGACTCACAAGAGGGATCAGAGTCACTGGGAACCACATGCACCGAGAAGCCTGGAGATTTCAACGACAGCTCCAAGAGACATGGTAGGAAGTGGCCCGTGGGGAACTAGCCATAGTCCTGTAGGAAGCTGATGAGTTTCGGTTGAAGCCCCGCTGACTCTGTGGCGGAGAACTCCGCCACTGGTAGGGCCCTGGGCTGGGACCCAGTGGAGCAGGGTGGGCCTGGGTCCCCCTACCATGGTCGCCACATACGCCCACCACAGATGGTGGCCCATTGGCACTGACTGCAAGGCCTTACTGCCCTGAAGATTAGGGTGACACTACTGCCCTGCGAGTGAGGGCATCTCTGCTGACTCTGGCCATTGGGCCACACAGCCCTGAGACATTGGCAGTCCTATTGGCTCTGGCCTTTGGGCCATCCAGCCCTGAGGGAGAGGGCCTCTGTATAGGCCCTTACCTTTAGGTTTTCTACCCCTGAGGACAAGGGCAGACTAATTGACTCTGACCACTAGGCCATACCATCCCAGAGGCAGAGGCAGTTATATCGACTGTAGCCATTTGGCCACACTGTGCTGAGGCTGAGGGCAGCTCAAAGTATGGGATGCACTCACCCTGCACTGGTTGTGGTTCCCCCACCCCATCACACATGGTGCAGAACATGGGCACCGATCAAAGCCTGCTGATAGGCTTACACTAGGAAACCTGACAGAGGGACGGGTTTTCCCTGTTTGTTGTAGTGATTTGCATTGGGAGAATATTAGAATGAGAAGTGGAGTCTGATAAAGTCTCGCAGTGGTTACTTGAGAGCCAGCAACAACAAGCACCTCAGCAACAGCAGCACCAGGCGGAGCTGTTGCAACCGATCGCTCACTAGCAACAGCAACTGATGAGTGAACTATCCATGCAGCCACAGGCCCAGCAGGAAAGGCTGGTTCAGCAGATGGCAATGTTACTATGGCCTGGAGGGGCTTTGAGTGTCACCCCAACAGAGTCCAAACCAGGGTCCGTCCATGCTGCCTGGCCTCCCACTGCAGCTTGCCAAGATGGGGCCTTCCATGGCCACTCAGTGACCTCCAGAACACTGGGCTACCCTTCTAGCCCCATACCTGATGGGGCCAGCCCACCTGGCTTACCGAAAATCGGATCACCAGGATGCCTTGGATTATGTCAAGGTGAAGGAGGCCATCCTTGACCAGACCGGTATTAGCCCAGAAACATACCAACAGTGGTCCCATCGTGAGCGGTACCCCACCGGAGCTAGCCTGAGGGCAGTAGCCCAGTGCCTCAGAGCTTATGCCTGGAGGTGGCTGGAGCCCAACAAGGGGTCTGGAGCCCAGGTGGCAGAGGCTGTAACCCTCGAGCAGTTCACCCAAGTCCTCCTGGCCGGAGGGAAGGAATGGGTACAGTGATACCAGCCTGTGACACTTGTGGATGCCATTGTACTGCTGGAAGATGACTTAGCGGCCGAAAGTGTGGAGCAATCTCACACGACTGATGAGTTGGGGGGAAGAGAGAAGCCAGTCAGGGGAAGTACACACCAGACTGAACCTGGAGGTCCGTGACATTTGTCTGGGGGCTCAGGCATTACCTCAGACCTGACCCGGAGATTGATGGCCACCCAAGTCTCAACTCAGCAGGAGGAAGACCCCTGAGCAGAGACCAGCTTGGTAAAAGCAGATCCATCAGCTGAGGAAGCCTGGGACAGTTCTTGTGAGTGCAGCCAAGAGGGACATTTCCTCTGGGATTTTCACTATATGGATAGTAACTATGGACAGGTATGGGTATCCAGCCCACGCACTTGAAAGAGGGCCCCGGGGAAGCTACCAAGCTGTGACACTGGTTCCAACAGATGATTCCCTAACAAAGAAGGATTGAGGGGTCCCAGCACACCCCAGTGCTGCCCCCTTTTCTCTAGAATCTTCCACTCCAATGCGATGGCCAGGATTCGGTATTCACAAGGATTTGAATCTGTGGCCCCTGTCAAAGTTCCTCTTCTGCTGAGTTTTCTATTCATCTTCCTTCTCCTGAACAATCTGGAACTCAGGCCAGCAACTTTCTGGTTAGGATCATTTTGGGGTCATTCTGATAGTTGGCTGACCCTCAGCCCTACCACGAGCCTCTCTCTGATACGTTCTTTGCTCACCTCCCCATAGCCACAGTGTTCGATTAAGTTCTACTGGGCTCTTATAACTCATTCCCTGGCTCCCCCTTCTCTGGCTGGCATAAGTGAAATCGTACCTGCTCAGACACCAGAGTGCAGCGTGGCACGAAATGCTCATCCCATTCTTCTTTCACTGTCTTGAACGGTTTCATCTGAGCAGCCGTGAGGCTTCTGGGAGGGACAACGACTCTGCTGCAGGCCCATTGTACAGTGCAGGGCATTCCCTTGTTTCTCCTCTGATTGCTGAGCTCAGAAAGACTTCCACCCGAGGGAACTTCTGCAATCTGCCTACCCAGAGTGGCCACCCTGCAGGATGCTGTCAATCACATTCTGCAGGGTTGGCGTTTGGAAAAGGCTGGGTCAGAATGAGCCGTTTCTGCTGTTTTACCAGACTATAGACTCCTCCCCTTTTTCTGTGTTGCCTTTGTGTAGCCTAAGGTGATGTGGCCCAGTAAGGAAGCAGACAGATGTTGCTGTGGATCTCATCTAGGGTTGCCAACAGTCCCGTATTACAAGGTATGTCCCTTATTTAAACAGAAATTTGCCTGTTCCATACTGAGTCAGCGCAGGACACCTTTTATCCCGTATTTCAACAGCAGGGGCTAGTACTCATGGGTGCATCTTTCCACTCCCCTCCTGACCCTTCAGTGCTTCTCAGGGAAAGCAGACGGGGCTGCGCTCAAGGGCCAGGGGCCGGAGAGGAGTGGAAAGAGGCACCTGTGAATACTGGCCCCCTGCTGCTCAGGGCCCCCTGCTGACTCCAGCCCTTGAGCACGGCCCCGGCGCAGGCTCCGTCTGGCAGGGGAAGTGGACGGGGCTCTGTGCCCTGGAGCTGCGCTGAAGGGCCAGGCTCTGTCTGGCAGGGGGGTCAGTACTACCGGGAAGTAGCCTCCCAACTCGCACAGTCTCTGCTGACGTCCCCTGTAGGGTGCACAGCCCTGCAGCAGGCAAAGACCAGCAACTGCAGCCTCCAGGTCGGCTCCTGGCGCCCACCTGCAGCAGCTGCTGACCCAGCAACTGAGCCCCTGGGTTCTCCACAGCATCCAGAGCTGGAGAGAGAGAAGATGATCTCCTGAGGTACCTTCCAACCCTGCTATAGAGTGGGGAGGAATAGCTCAGTGGTTTGAGTATTGACCTGCTAAACCCAGGGTTGTGAGCTCAATCTTTGAGGGGGCCACTTAGTGGTCCTACTAGTGAAGGCAGGGGGCTGGACTACATAACCTTTCAAGGTCCCTTCCAGTTCTAGGAGATTGGTACATCTCCACTTATTACCTTTTTATATTCTATGATTCGAAGCCCTAGGAAGTGGTGGGGTGGGGTGGGGTGGGGTGGGGGAGGGACTTGCCCCCAGGGGTTCAAGTCAAGACTGGGGACATCTGAGGTCTGGCCTGTATTTTTAAATACAATGTTGGCAACCCTCATCTTAGCTTCTGCATCCCTTACTCACCCACCCTCACTCCCTGCTGCAGCCTGGACCCACCACAGCCCGTCTCTCTGGGCCCTCTGTGCATTGAGGCCTCTTCTCCGTCTGCTCGGCTGCTACCTCTGCAGCTTTTGGCTGTTCTGGCTGGGCTGGCCGGCCAGCTGGGCTGTTTTCCTTTCCCCCTTTCCCCTCCTTAGGGGGTGCTCTGTGATCTGTTGGGCTCTTCTTCCATCCCACCCCTCACACCCTGTAGAGATGACACAGACCCAGGGCTGTCTTCAGTTCCTGGTTACACACAGAGACTCTTACCTCTTTGCTCTGTGCCCCTAGTGATCGCTCTGAACGATGCCAACTAACACTGCAACCCCCACCAGCCCCAGCATAACTGTACTGAAGTGCACTGGCCATAGATTATATACACTTGGAACCCTTCTGCCCCTCTGAGTTGGCAGCAACAAGGGCCGGGTTCAGTATCCAGGGGATCTGTTTCAATAACTCAATGCAAAACCGGCTCGAGCCCCCACCCCTCCAGTGACCTGGGACAATTACATACCACCCCCCAGGCACCTCTAAGAGGCAATGCTTCCCCTCTCGCAAGCACAGAGTCTGAGTGTAGCAAAATCCTTTTAATAAAGGAGGGAAACAATGCGGCATTATGTTGGGGAAACACCACAAACAGGATTCATAACACAAACCATGAGCAAAAGCCCCACCCCCAAGTAAGTTTGGCAATGTCCTTTTCCACTCGGGGTCTTAAGTCCAACAACCCAAAAGTCTCTGTCCCTGGTCAGTGCAGCCCCAAAGTTCAAAAGTTTATCTGCAGAGTTTTACCCGCCCAGCCTGAGTGGAAATGGGGAGGGGCGCACGGGGTGTTAAGGGGCAGCTTACGTGGTCCAGGGCCGACTGTCCAACCTCTCCGTGGGGTTCTGCTGCTGCTCCACTCCACCAGCCATCCCGTGAGCCGCTCCAGCCATCCCACGAACTGCTCCGCTCTGCCCTGCTTCACTCCACTCACCATCCTGTGGGCTGCTCCAACCACCCTACAAACTGCTCTGCTTTGCCAGCCACTTAGCAATAGATCTTCAGGCTCCCCCCACTAGTTAACACGGCACTCGCTGATTCTGCCTGCAGCTGATTGTGGAAGACCCCTCGAGGCAACCCCTGGCGGTCTGAACTCAGTGCTCTTCTCTTCCAGCAGGGCAGTCTGTTAGGGTATGGGGTGCTGAAGAGCTGGGGCATCCAGCAGTGGGCAGCAAACCTCTGGGACACCCCATCACTTCTGTCAGGGCAGTTTTGTGTTTGCACATAGCGAGTGTAATCAGGTCCAGATCACTTGCACCTCTGCACCTTCCCATTTCTAATTCTGTGATAAATTCTCCTTTATCCATCAGTCTCCTGTAGGCCCAGCCTGAGTCAGGGGCCATACTTGTTGTGTTAGAAAATTATCACTGATCATTCTTAGAAACTCCAGGGATGTTTTTTCTCATGGCAGCAGGAGACTCCTGCAGGCTCCCATAGACTGATCCCCCAGAGCAATGTAGAGTGTCTTTCTACACATTGTAGCAAGCGTTCAAAGTGCTGTTCACCCTGGTCTTTGATTTGGGGGACGCTGCAGACCCCTCTTGCCATGTCTAAGTGGGAACAGTGTTCCCTACACTTTTCATGTCCAGCACTGTTGAGTGTCCACTAACTGTAAAGCAAGTCAGGGTGCCACCCCCCACTGCCATGTGACCACTCTGCTCTTCCTAAATGAGGAATGTTGCCTGTTTGTTGCCATAGTGGGGCCTTGACAGGTGTTTCTGGAACGAGGAGAAATTGATTTCACAAGTCAAGTGTTTCTTTGGTTCGCTCTGGTTTATTTACAAAGTTCTGTTTCCCTGAACACAGTAAAAAACAAAAAGCAGCTGGCATTTTCCTTGCTTTCAATTTCCAGTCTGCCTCTCCAGCCAGTCCTGTGTCTCAAGGCACTACATTCCCTGTGTCACTAGAGATCAGATGCACAGGAACCTCCCTGAGTCTTTACTCCCTTGGGTGTTTGTAGACGCTGGCATCTCAGAAGTGGCTCCGCTCCGACTGGTGAATGGCTCGAGTCGCTGCGCTGGGAGAGTCGAGGTGCTTCATAACCAGCAGTGGGGAACCGTGTGTGATGGCAGCTGGGGCTTGTCTGAGGCTGAAGTCATGTGCAGGCAGCTGGGCTGGGGACGGCGTTATCAGCGCCACATGGGGCTCACTTTGGGCAAGGATCTGACCGTGTGTGGCTGGCAGGGCCGGCTCCAGGCCCCAGCATGCCAAGCGCGCGCTTGGGGCAGCGTGCCGCGGGAGGCGGTTCCGGTGGACCTCCTGCAGGCATGCCTGCGGAGGGTCCGCTGGTCCTGCGGCTTCGGTGGAGCATCCGCAGACGTGCCTGCGAGAGGTCCACCGGAGCCGCGGGACCAGCGGACCCTCCGCAGGCACATCTGCAGGAGGTCCACCGGAGCCGCGGGACTGGCAACCACCAGAGCGCCCTCCGCGGCGTGTTGCCCTGCTTGGGGCAGCGAAATTCCTAGAGCCGCCCCTGGTGGCTGGATGAGGTTCAGTGCACAGGGGCAGAAACTGCCCTTACCAAATGCAGGGCTAAGCCTTGGGGAGAGCATGGCTGTAACCCCGGAGAAGATGCCAGTGTTGTGTGCTCAGGTAACACTGAGGGTGGTAGGAGCATGTGCTGCTGGAAGTGGGGTGGAGGCTCTGCATAGGGTGCTAACCCTGGGAGTCAGGTTAGGTATGTTGGTGTGTGTGTGCATTTCGGGGTTTGTGTGTGATTGTCTTTGTACCTGTTTGTGGCAGCGTGTGTGTGTCTATGTGTGTGAAGGGGTGTGCACAGGACAGTCTATGAATATTTGCATACATGCGTGGCAGTTAGGGTTGCCAACCCTCCCAGATGGGCCGGGAGTCTCCTGGAATCAGCCTCAATCTCCCAGAGGCTACTGAAACCAATCCGGGAGATTTTAGACACTAAAAGTCCAGCAGCACAGCAGGGCTAAGGCAGGCAGCCTACCTGCCCTGGCTCTGCATGGCTCGCGGAAGCAACCAGCATGTCCCTCTGGCTGCTGGCGCAGGGGTGGCCAGGTGGTCTCTGCGTACTGCCCCGTCCTGAGCACCGACTCCGCAGCTCCCACTGGCCGCAGCTCCCATCCCCCTCCTGCATTCCAACTACTTGCCCCAGCCCTAAGACCCCTCCCGCACCCAAACTCCCTCCCAGATCCTGCACACTGCACCCCCTCCTGCACCCCAACTGCCTGCCCCAACCGGATGAAAGTGAGGGTGAGGGAGAGCGAGCAACAGAGGGAGGGAGGATGGAGTGAGCAGGGCGGGGCCTTGGAGAAGCGGGTGGGGCAGGGGAGCAAGAGTGTTTGGGTTTGTGCAATTAGACAGTTGGCAACCCTAATGGCAGTATGTGTGCGTGTGACAGTGTGTGTATTTGAGGCAATGTGTGTGTGTGCATAAGGACGTATGGGGGTTGTGAATGGGACTCTGTGTATGTGTCTGCTTGTTTAGCAGCGTGTGTAAGGCGGTGCAGTATGTATGTGTGTTTGAGGCAATGTGTATATGTGTGCACAGGGCCATATAGCAGTTGTGCATGGGACTCTGTGTGTGTGTGTGTCTGCTTGTATAGCAGCATATAGTATGGGCAGGGCCGGCTCTAGGCACCAGCCCTCCAAGCATGTGCTTGGGGCGGCACTTTCTAAGGGGGGGCACTCTGCCCCCCTCACTCCCTTTTTTATTTTTATTTTTATTTTTTTTGCTTGGGGCATCATTGCCGGGAGCCGGCCCTGGTGCAGCCACTTGCCTGAGCCGGAATCCGCGCCCACTGCCCAACCCAGCAGCGCCCTGCAGAGCCCACTCGGAAATGCGGTACCGCCAGGAGTGGCAGCGGCAGCAGGACCCCTCCTCCCTCCGTCCCCGGCTCCTCACACAGTCCGGGAGCCCCTCTCACCGCCGCCGCAGCCCGGGCTTAGCTCCCGCTCCGTCCCCGGCTCCTCACACGCTCTGGGAGCTCCTCACACAGCCGAGCCCGGGCCGCAGTGGCGGCGAGAGGGGCTCCCAGAGTGTGTGAGGAGCCCGGGAGGGAGGCAGGATCCCCTGGAGCCGAGCCCGGGTTGCGGCGGTAGCGAGAAGGGCTCCCAGAGTCAGGGCTGCCCGGGCGGGGCGGGGGGGGGCAAGTGGGGCAATTTTCCCCAGGCTCCGGGCCCCACAGGGTATGTCGGAGGCTCCCCCCACCTTCGTCTTCCCCCATCCCCCGGTGTCTCAGCTGGTAAGGGGGCAGGGCTGCGAGCTGCAGCCGAGCGGTGGGAACTCAGGCCCCGCTGGAGACACCACGTGCTGTTGGGGAGAGGGGGTAAGTGGCATGGTAAGGGGCCAGGCCGGAGCCGGGCACCCCCCGACTCCATCCCTCCCATCCCTGATCCCCAGCTCCGAGCCCAGCCCCTCTGAGCTGGGCACCCCCGACCCCATCCCCCACAGCCCTGACCCCCAGCTCCGAGTCCAGACCCTCTGAGCTGGGCACCCCGGCCTCATCCCTCCCATCCCTGATCCCCAGCTCTGAGTCCAGCCCCTCTGAGCTGGGCACCCCCCCCGGCCTCATCCCCCCCATCCCTGACCCCCAGCTCCGAGTCCAGCCCCTCTGAGCTGGGCACTCCCCCAGCCTCATCCCCCCCAGCCCTGACCCCCAGCTCTGAGCCCAACCCCTCTGAGCTGGGCACCCTGACCCCATCCCCACAGCCCTGACCCCCAGCTCCGAGCCCAGCCCCTCTGAGCCGGGCACCCCCGACCCCATCTCCCACAGCCCTGACCCCCAGCTCTGAGCCCAGCCCCTCTGAGCCGGACAACCCCTGACCCCATTCCCCCCACAGCCCTGAGCCCAGCCCCTGTGAGCCGGGCACCCCCCAACCCAGAGCCCAGCTCCCCACCCAGCCCTGGGCAACAGCAGCACCACCCGCAACAGCCCATTGTATAATGGCAAATGTAGACAGACCAGTAAAGCATTTAATGTTTTTAAATAATGTATTTGGTGTTGTCATGGTCTCACCCTCACTTGAAACTGGGGGGTTTCAAGTTGAGGACCAGCATGTATTCCCCCACCCTAAAATCCTAGGGTAGGTCCCCTTTTTGCTGCCACCACTCGGTCGATTCACGTGGGCCGAGACACCCCTGTATTCCCCCCTTCCTCTTTCCAAAGATGTTCCCTGGGGAAACACAGATCAACTCACAGAGAGAGAAACCTCCCCCCTCCCCTCTCTGCCCGGAGATAAGCTTGTCTCACCACCGAGAGAGAGTTTCTTAGCCCCTCCCCCTGTATCCACAGTAGAGGGATTTAATCAAATCTTTATAGAAAGAATTTATTAAAAGAAAAACAAGAAAATACAGAATCTCTATGAGTCCAAGCTGGACACTCATAGGGTATAACCTTGCTAAGTTCTGGAGAGAATCCTCTCTCCTTCTCAGTACAAACAATACAGGCAGAATGAAGAATAATCAATAACAAACACACAGAATTGCAAACATAGGATTATTAGATGAGGACACAAAGTACCTTTCGAATACTCACTATCTTGACTAGAAGAAATTAGTTCAGAAAGGTGGAAACGGGTAGAAGACTTGATTAAAATATCTGAACCCTTGTAATTCCAAACGGCTAAGAACACACACACACACACAAACAGAAAGTTCCCTCCTAGGAATTTCAAATTCTCTTCCCTGATTGGTCCTCAGGTCAGGTGCCCACCAGGTACTATGTTTTAACCCTTTACTAACTATTTATGACAGGTGTATTTTCAAATTATTACAAATTAATTTTTGAATGTATTTCACTAGTTATTTTTTACATTTCCAAATACATGTTACTATAGTATTGCAAATTTTTTATGGAAGGGGCCTCTGAAATTGCTTTGCCAGAGACCTCCTGAATCCTCTGGGTTGCCCTGCCCAGAGTGTGTGAGGAGCCGGGGAGGGAGGGAAGCGGGATCCCCTGGAGCTGAGCAGGTAGCCCTGCAGCCGGAGATCCTTGCCTTCCCGCCCGCCGGGGCTGGGCCAGGGCACCGTGAGGCTGAAGAGAAGCAGGTCCGGGGGGCTCTCCAGGTCCTCAGCCACCAGCATGTCGGGGGTGAGGGCGGTGAGCACGAACTGATCCACCTCGGCCACCAGCAGCGCCGCCAAGCCCAGGGAGGGGGCCGTGTTCTCCGTGCCGCCCCGCAGCCATACCGCCACCTAACAGTGCTCCCGCTCCACACCGCCCAGCAGCTCCACCCGCATGGGGACAGAGTCGCAGCTGGGCCAGGGCTCAGCTGCAGTGTGCTGGTAGCGGATCCCACGTTTAGGGGGGAGCCAAGTGCTGGGGCAGCAGGGGGTGCGGGTGCACTGGTGGGAAGGAGGCGGAGCTCATTTCTGGGGTGGGGCAGCCAAAATTCTCTTTGATTGGGGCGGCAAAACACCTAGAGCCGGCCCTGCGTATGGGGGTTGCAGTGTGTGTGAGTGAGGGAGCGCACGCACACATGCACACAGGTGGAGTGATAGAGAAATGGCTCCTCTCTGCTCTGTGCAGACACTCACACCCCATCCGCAAGCCGTGCCGGGTATCCGGGCGCCTGGCGGCAGGGAACAGCCTCTCACGGCCTGGGCTTTGTGTTTCAGATCAGGGCCAGCTGAGCCTGCGGCTGACGAATGGCTCAAACTCCTGCTCTGGGCAAGTGGAGGTGCTGATTAACAACACCTGGAGTGCCGTGTGTGACGCTGGCTGGGGCCTGCCGGAGGCAGGGGTGGTGTGCAAGCAGCTGGGCTGCGGCCCGGCGCTGTCAGCCCCGGGGGCTGCTCAGTTCGGCCACGGGGCCGGCGACGTCTGGCTGGAGGGCGTGAGCTGCTTGGGACAGGAATCCCTCATCAGCGAGTGCCAGCTGAGCCGGCTGGGTCCTGGGCAGTGTGGCCATGGCTCCGAGGCCAGCGTGGTGTGTGCCGGGCAGGCCGGTGAGTGACCAGCGCCGTAGCCGTGCCCATGTTCCTGCAGACACGGGGTGGGCGGGAGTGACACCCTGGCCATGCCAGGGGGAGGCCAGTCTCCAGGTGGGCAGCGGCAGGGAACCTGCCCACCACACCGAGGTTACTGGCTGTCCCAGAGATTCCAACAGCCCTGCTCAGCCTGGGGTACCACTCCTGGGTCTCTGAGCAGCCTCCTCCACCACGGGGCTCCCGCTCCTGCCAGCCTGGCTCCGGCGCTGGAGGCTGCTACCCCTGCAGGTAAAGCCAGAGCACAGATCTGGGGGCCGAGTCTGGGGGGCAGGGCCTGAGGAGGATTATGAGGGACAGGGATTGTGGGAAAAGCTGGGAAGAGGCCTCTGGGAGCTAGTGCCCCCCAACCCCTCTAACACGTCCCCATCCCCTGGACTTCATGGGCTGGGAATGGTCCCTGGGGGCAGCCCAGCCCTGGGCCTACTCCCATATCCCAACTCCCTGCCCCAGCCCCGAGCCCCCTCCTGCACCCAAACTCCCTCCCAGAGCCCACATCCCCTCCCACACCAACCCCCTGTCTCAGCCTGGCGAAAGTGAGTGAGGGTGGGGGAGAGCCAGCAAGGGGAGGGAGAGGGGATGGAGTGAGAAGGGGCGTGGCCTTGGGGAAGGGGCAGGGGACAGGGGTGGGGCAAGGGTGCTTGGGTTAGTGTGATTAGACAGTTGGCAACCCTACCCCTTAGCCACCCCCCGGTGCAGGGCCCTGCACTGCCCCACACTCCGCACTCCTCCCCGGGCCCTGTGGCAGAGGGGGTGGGGTTGGCCAGCCAAGGTTCTGAAGGCAAGAAATACAATCCCGGGTGGGGCTGTGGGGTGGGACAGGGAGGTCACCTCAGGATAGGGGCTGGGGAACGGGGGACAGAGTCAGACCCATAGCGACGGTGGTGCAGGGGAGGGAGTCAGCCGTGGGGGGTCCTGTGGGGTGGGGACAGAGTTGGGCCATGTGGGGTTGTAGGGGAGGGGATGGAGTCAGCCTTGGCAGGAGGCTGTGGGGGGGGAGAGAGTCAGTCTCAGGGGCTGTGGGGCAGAGGCAGGGTCAGCCCCATGGTTGTGACAGATCTGTGCGGGGGGAACAACTCACTGCCTGGCTCTCTCCCCAGGCTCTGGGCTGCTCTTGTCCCTGCTCCTCGGCCTGGGGGCTGTCGTGGTGCTGATCTTCGTGGCCCTGCTCTGCTGGAGGATGCGGCGGGACGGAGCCGCAGGGAACCCCCGGGGTAAGAGCCCTGGACCTCGAGCACAGCGCCGCAAGGAAGCGGGGCTGGGATGAGGGTTGCCGTCCTAACCCAGGAGTCCAGCCCCTGCTGGCACCCAGTGCCCCTGGGCTGCCTCCCTGCATGGGGACCTGCTGCTCTCACAGTTACTGGGATCCCTGCTCTGGCTGCCATGCACAGGCCCAGTGTCCCGGCCTGCGGGTGCCCCATCCCTACAGCCCAGCCCTGGCAGTGGTGTAGGGTTGCCAAGCATCCAGTTTTTGATCAGAACCCACATTCAAAAAATGACCATGGCAGCTCCGGTCAATGGCACAGCAGGGGCCCGAGGCTATGGCAGGCTCCATGTGCTGCCTCCGCCCTGAGTGCTGGCTCCACAGCTCGCATTGGCTGGGAACCACGACCAATGGGAGCTGTGAGGGCAGTGCCTGCAGATGCAAAGTCAGCACACGGAGGCTCCCCGGCCACCCATGCACCTAGGTTCCGCAAGGGCCTGGTGGCCGCTTCCTGGGAGCCATGGTAAGCGGCGCCGGGACCTCGAACCCCTAACCCCCTCCCAGACCCTCACCCTCTGCTCCAACCTGCTCCCACACCCAAACTCCCTCCTGGAGCCTGTACCCCCCACACCTCCCAACCCCCTGCCCCAGCCCCCTCCTGCACTCCAAACCCCTTAACCCCAGCCCCGCCCCAGAGCCCAGATCCCAACCGGATCCCACACCCCCTCCTGCACCCCACCCCCCTGGTCCAGACAGGTGAAAGTGTGGGAGGGTGTGGGAGAGCGAGCAATGGAGAAAGGGGTCATGGACGAAGTGGGGGTGGAGCCTTGGAGGGGCAGGGGTGTTCAGCTTTGTGTGATTCAAAAGTTGGCAACCCTACAGTGGGGTCCCATTCACAAGGTGCCCTGGCACCTGGGTGAGGTTGGGCCATTGGCAAAGGTCAGTGGCCCGGGTGCTTCACCCTGTTCTCTTGCTTGCAGGCCATGTGCACCTGAAGGAGCTGAGGGCTCCAGGGACCCCACCCTGGTCCCAGGGAGAGGCAAATCCAGAGCCCTCCGAGGAGCCCAACAGTGAGATGACCTGGCTGGTGAGGGAAGACGTGGTGCTGTGAAAGCCGCGTGCCAGCCGGGCTGGGCTGGGCTCAGCCTGCAGTGAGAGACGGGCCGGTGGGATCCTGCTCAGAGCAGCCCCAGAGCTGCCAGCTGCCTGGACTGTGGGGATGCTGATGGGGCTCATCTGGGGGCTGGGGGTCTCCACTCCCCCTGTAGGGCCCCTGTCACCATTGTCCCCCCAGCTGACTTGGAAAACTCCCCTGCTCCGCCCCACCCCCAGCTTTCCCTGGTATCACTCCCAGCAGCTCCCACGCCCATCCCTGAGCAGCCTGTGCCCAGCCATGCAGACAGCATGTGGTGCGCCCGGCAGAACCATTGTCAGGTGCACAGAGAAAGCCGGCTCCTTCCCAACGAAGCAACCATCCCAACATTTACATGAGCTATGGGGAGAGACTGACTATGGGTGTCTGCCTGTGCCCGATGTGCCAGGCCCTGGTAAAGCCTGGTGTTCTCATATGTATGTGCCCAGTACAGCCTGATCTCGAGGCACCAGGCCCCGTCTGTCTGTCTGTGCCCAATACGCCCTGAGCTCAGAGCACCAGGCCCCGTCTGTCTGTCTGTGCCCAATAAACCCTGAGCTTGGGGGGCCAGGCCCTGTCTGTCTGTCTGTGCCCAATGAACCCTGAGCTTGGGGCACCAGGACCCGTCTCCTCTCTCTATGCCCAATGCACCCTGAACTCAGGCCACCAGGCCCCGTCTGTCTGTGCAGCAGCCAGCCCGGGCCCCCAGTAAATGATCATTACAGCTTCTAGAGTGTAGATAAGGTGCAGAACTACGTGCAGCTGCATGATGGTGCCTTGCTTAATGGAAAGGGATGGGCCGGATTACAGATACAGATACAAAGAGTTTGTCTCTAACCTTCCCTCCCCCACCCCATCCTTGTGCTGTATAAATACCCTGTGGTAATATTACACAGCTAGATACGGAGACAGCAGCTGCGTCCAGACATGAGCCCTGTTGCACATTTCCCAGAAGAAGATGTTGTGGAACAATCACATTATTCCCCCTTTTCTTTGCATTAGTAGCATATTGGCAGCTGAAACCTTTCTGATTTCTTGTAATTCCCAAAAGCTTCCACAAGGTGTCAATGGCTCCTCTCTCCTCAAAGTGCCCCACTCTCACCCCCTCTGCAGTAGGGTGACCATATGTCCTGTTTTGGCAGGGACAGTCCCTTTTTCAGCTCTGTTCAGGCCGTCCCTACTTTTTTTCAGTAAAACTAGACATTTGCCCTGATTTGTGAAGGCAGCGCTGCCTTCAGAGCTGTCCCCCCGGGCAGCAGTCCCCGATCTCCGCTGGACACTACAGGCAGTTCTTATGTCTGGGTCAACCTAGGACAGCTGTTCACTGCTTGCATTACAGGATAGTGAGGAGTATACTTAGAGGATTGTACCTCAGAGATGTATAATCCCTTCCCGAGCAGCCTGGTGTTCTGGTAAAATGAGTGTGCTGCACACATTACAGCGGGGCATTCCTCCCTGAGCTCAGTGAATGCAGTCGTGACTGGTAGGACGCACAGAGAGTAGGGTGACAGAGTGGAGAGCAGAGAGATGTGGCTGCTGCCAGGGGGATCAGCTCTGAAGTCAGTGATGCCCACCAGCAGCAGCAGAGAAGGTTGCTGCTGTCAGACAGTGCTAATTTCAGAACTGACCCCAAGGAAGCAGCCCCGCTTGCTGGCCGCAGGGCAGAGCAGAGAAGTAAGGGTGACATGGTATTGCCACCCTCACTTCTGCGCTGCCTCAGAGTCTGAGCTTCCCTGACTGTAAGGCTCAGAATAAAATGGTTTGACCAACTTAACCGGAGGCTGCATAGAAGCACTAAATTAATGTTCCCGTCAGCTCAGTGCGAGGTCAGCAACGAGAAAGTAGAAACTGATGGGCACAGATCATGGCTAAATGGATTGTCAGCATCAGCAGGGTTGAAGGATGCCGCACGCAGGTAATCCGATGCGGGTTAGTGGCAGTGCTCTGATTTGTAAATGCTGGGTTTTTTTCTGGTTAGTTGAGTTGCAGCTGCAGGCTGAAAGCAGCATGATGGTCTCTTCCCAGCTCCAAGGTTTGCCTTGCTTGGGAGCCTGAGTGTTGAGACAGTGTGAAATAGGCAGGGTTTTTAATTGCATGTTTTGTTTTAGCTAAGAGTCTCCCTGAGCCAAACAGGCTGCCTGCCGTAGAGGCAGAGGGCCGTGCCCAGATGCTGGGCTGGGCCAGTGTTCCGAGAAAGCCTTGTGAAGGAACACTTGCAAATCAGTTCTTCCCTGGTGTTTCAGTATCAGATTTACCAGGCCATAGAGATCTCTAGTGTAAACCCTTCAACTTGGAGATTAACTTGGCTCATAGCAAGAAATTGGTTCAGCAAAACAGAGACTGTTAGGAGCAGGGTCCCAGCTGGAGGCAGACTGACATCATGTATCCAAAACATCCCTACAAGGAGCACACACAGTTCATTGACACACATGTTCTCCTTTGGCAAGGGCTGGTTGTGTTACAAGTAAGGGTGGCAATACCACCATGCTACTCTTACTTCTGTGCTGCTGCTGGCGGGGGCGCTGTCTTCAGAGCCAGGCACGCCAGCAAGCCTCCGATGCTCTCCATTGCCCAGCTGTGAAGGCAATGCTGCCCCCAGTCACAGGATGTTGCCAGGTGATGCTTTTGTTCTTTTTGGAGGGGTGTGGGGGTGAGCCTTGTGCATATCTGTGTCCTTAGAAGAATCAACTGTTTGTGTGTGGTCATTTTTTGCTATAAAAATGTCTAGGAAACAGCTGTGTAATTGTAATGAAGACCTCCAAAAACAGTTCAAGTTTTTAAAAAAAGACACTTCAACACTGGACAACAGCAAAGTTGTATGTGAGACATGTGGAGCACATTCCTCCATTGCCAACGGTTGAAATGACATTACCCAGCACCTTCAAAGCAAGAAACACAGAGATGCTGGTAAAAATAAGTGTTTAACACTAAGTGTTTCAGGATTTTTTCTGAGGCAAGACACAGAAGCTGAAAACGTTTTTGCCAGTGAGGGAGTATTTGCTTACTACTCAGTGCGGCACGCACACAGTTTCCACTCTAGTGACTGTACATCACAATAATTGGGAAACTAGGCCAGTCTACGTTTTCATCTGCTCACACAAAATCCAAGGCAGTCGCTTGCAACGTCTTAGCCCCTTTAACCATTGAAAAAATGCAGCTTGAGTTGGACAGGAGTTTCTTTATTGCGCTTCGTGTGGATGTATCGATCAAAAACGAGCAAAAACTATTTCCTGTTCTTATATGGTATTTTCTCCCACTGGGTGGAGTTTGCACAAAAATTACTGATTATTCATCTCTACCCAGGTAAACATCAGATTTGCAGTGTGCATTCATCCAGCAAGTGATTAAGAAGTACTCTCTTAGTGGCAAGATTGTTGGAATTTGTGCAGCTAACACTAACACTAACGTTGGGGGTGCCAGACGTTGTGGGAAAAACAATTTGTGGTGAAATCTCCAGGCCAACTTAGGAAAAGAGATCTTCAGTATTGGGTGCGGTGCACATATTGTGCATAACTCCAAACTGATTGTCTTCCTTTAGATGTAGAGATCTTTGCTGGAAAGGTTTACAAATACTTTCATATCTACACAGAGCATGTTGAAGAGCTGAAAGGTTTCTGTGGATGTATTGAAATTGAGTTTACCAAATTACTAGAGAATGGCAGCACACAATTCCTCTCACTGAGACCAGCAACATGGGATTCTGTCAATTTTGATGGGCTTAAAGCGTATTTTCTTTCTCAAGTTAATGCCCGACACTGCTACAGAAGCTCTTCGATGCTCCTGCCACTCAACTGTGTCTTCGATTTGTCAGCAGACAAACTGCCATGTTTCAAAACCTAATGGAGATGATAGAGAAAAATGCTTTGTCAGTGGCACTTCAAATACATTCCCTGCAGGTTAACTTATTGGAGAGGCTTGGAGAAAGATGTGTCACCACAGAAGTGAAGAACCTACTGCACACTTTTGTAGAATGCAGGCAAATGAAAGAAAAGGAGTTTTACAACGTAGTTGACAATTTTTACACAACAGGCCTATCCTACTTAGAGACTGAGAGCACTGAAGACCTGCCTTTGAGTGCACCGAAAAGTTTGAGTGGGCTTTGCTAAGAAATATACAAGACAGCCTCCCTGCATGCCACATCAGAATTCCCACCTTATATATGTTGGATGAGAATCGTCTCTTTGACAAGTGGTCTAGTGCCAAATCAATTGTCTCCAGTTGTCTTTCAAACTGGAACCGTCAAAGAACGCCCATCACCGAAAGGTGGCAGAAGATTTTTCAAGAGCGATTGACCGTAATGCAGTCCAATACACAGATCTAGCCAAGGCTGTGGAATTTGTGCTGTGTCTGCCTGGTACTACAGTGCCTGTTGAATGTGTCTTTTCAATTATGAATGATGTGTGGTCTCCTGAAAAATCACATCTGAATATCTCCACCACGAAGGCGGTCTTGAGTGTGTGAGTTCACTTTTCTCTAGACTGCACTGCATTCTACGACAAGTTGCTGAAAGACGAGCAAACCCTCAGCCAAATAGCATCGTCAGAGAAATATAACGGGCATCAAGCAGCTTCACACCCTGAAGAACGGCAAGGCAAGGAACAATCCCAGTAACAACTGAGTTTTAAATAAAATATATGAACATGGATATAAAATATATGAAACGGCCTTATCTTGTTTGCATACTGTAAACTCCCCTGAGCACTGGCCATCTCTTACCCGGTGTCCCGTTTTCAGAGTAGGGAAATATGGTCACCCTACCCTGTAGTCACTGCTCGGAGCTGCTCGCCTGGCAAAGGGGGCGCTGTGGGGATGTCAGGCTTCACCCCATGAGGGGCCAGCAGGTCCCTTTGCACAGACTGAAGCCCCTGCTGGCCGGATCCCCTTCCTGTCCCCAGTGTGGCCCCAAGGCATGGGAGAGACCCAAAGGAGGGGCCTTGCGGGAAGCTGAGAGCCCCCTGTGTTACTGGCTCCCTCCCGTCCCTGGGCCGGGCCTGCACAGTCTATTCAGTGCTGAGTGTGTGCAGGGGTTGGGGGGGGACCCAGTGTGTACGGGTGTGGGGGTTGGAGAGCGGTGCTGAGGGGTTGCCAGGGCAGGACGGGCTCAGCTGCTGGCTGGATGAGTCCCAGAGAAGGCCTGGTCCAGAGAGTTGAGAACCAGCTCCCACCACACACAGAGGCCCCAAATGGGGACAATTTCCCAAACTTTCCCAGTACCTTCCAGTGGCCTGGCTTAAGAGAGGGGCAACACATACAGATTTGTTATTGTAGGGTCTCTCCTTTGAGCTGTACTGCACACACTGCCTTGTTATTGTAGGGTCTTTCCTTAGGGGTGTACTGCACACTCTGCTTTGTTATTGTAGGGTCTCTCCTTAGGGCTGGGCTGCACCCACTGTTTTGTTATTGTAGGGGGTCTCACGATAGGGCTGAGCTGCACACACTGCTTTGTTATTGTAGGGTCTGTCCATAGGGCTGAGCTGCACACACTGCTTTGTTATTGTAGAGCAGTGGTCCCCAACCTTTTTGTGGCCAGTAGCACAGTCATGGTTTCAGAAGAGTGTGGCGGGCGCCAACAATTTTTCAAGGCTTATTTTGTATTTCTACATTAAATAATATGAAAAATATCATATTTAATATACATAATATATGAATCCATACAATAAAAGGGTAACTTTACATGTAAAAGGTATTAATTAAATTATTTGGCAATTACTCATTCACCCGACCATGTGAATTTGCCCTTTTTTATCTACCTGTAAGAAAAATTAAGGAGTTTTTACAAAATAAATATCATAAACAGTTTTAATCTTATTTATTTTAAAAAAGTTAAACATTGTTGAATTGCTGGTTCAAATATATTTATTATTCTTATTTTAACATAGAATGAAGCCTGTAGCCCCGAAATTCTCTGCCCCTGGCAGGCGCGGGGCCCCGACTTCTCTCCGGCTTACGCCGCGGCCCCGCGCCTGCCGGGGACCAAGAACACCGGCGCCTGCAGCCTGCAGCCCCAGAGAAGCTGGAGAGAAGCTGCAGCCCCGCGCCTGCCAGGGACAGAGAACACCGGTGCCTGCAGCCTGCAGCCCCAGAGTTCCCTGTACCTGGCAGGTGCGGGGCCGTGGCTTCTCTCCCCTGCTGGGCACTAGGCGAGTGCACATAAATGCCCCGGTGGGCGCCATGGCACCTGCGGGCACTGTGTTGGGGACCACTCTTGTAGGGTCTCCCCTTAGGGCTGGGCTGCATAGGCTGCTTTGTTATTGTAGGGTCTGTCCATAGGGCTGAGCTGCACACACTGCTTTGTTATTGTAGGGTCTGTCCATAGGGCTGAGCTGCACACACTGTTTTGTTATTGTAGGGGGTCTCACAATAGGGCTGGGCTGCACACACTTCTTTGTTATTGTAGAATCTCCCCTTAGGGCTGGGGCTGCATAGGCTGCTTTGTTATTGGAGGATCTCTTGCAAACACTGCTCTGCCAGGCAGAAGCTTCATTCCCATGCTGGGGGGAGGGGCTGCAAGGACACTGGGCAGTGTTCAGGATGGCGGGAGGGAGCAGAGCTGGAGGGTGAGTGTGACAGAACATACCTGTGTCCACACCCTACACTGCACTGTAATAATCTCTGTACAAGGTATGCCTGGTGAGGTATCATTTGAAAACTCCTAGTTTGCTGATTGAGAATATCATGGCAAAGGGCTCGCAGCGGCATTAGATGTGAGTTATAAATGGAAGCTGAGACCATGACTAAAAGTATGTTTTCCAGAGTGGTCTGGGGAGTGGCCAAACTACTTCCTTGGAGCCAAAGGGCAAGCGGATGCCTCAGCCAGGCGTAAACACGGCTGATGGGCCAGGACTCGCTAAGTAGCCATTTTTTGGCAAGAAAGGGGCAGGTGCAAAAATCTGCATCTTAGCAAAGAAACAGCCTGGAGCTCCCTTCCACACAGACTCCCTGTCACCCAGCTCCCAGCTGGAAATGCTTCCCAAGAGCGGAGAGGACTATAACGAGAAGCGGCAGACACACCAAGGCACCACCTCTCTGTCCCGGTCTTTCTCTGGCATTGCACCTAAAAAGACAAAGGGAAATGGTCACTGGATTCTGGAACAGGGGGTCTTGACCTGAGAGTTTGTTCAGTAATCTGCTGAAAGCATGCGGTGAGAACTCTTTGCTTTGACTCTGATATAGTTAGTTAAGTTAGGCACCAGTAAGTGTTTTATCTTTATTTTTCTTGTAACCATTTCTGGCTTTTATGCCTTATTTCTTGTACTCACTTAAAATCTCTCTCTTTGTAGTATGACAAAGTTCCTCCTCTACCTTGTTGGGTCCTGCGCTTATTGGCAGATTTGCTCACCTCGGTGATCTTCCCCACAGTCTGGGTCAACTTCTCCTGTGTCTGATCAGGCATTGGGAGGTTTGGGGGGAACCCGGGCCCACCCTCTACTCCGGGTTCCAGCCCAGGGCCCTGTGGATTGCAGCTGTCTGTAGTGCCTCCTGTAACAGCTGCATGACAGCTACAGCTCCCTGGGCTATTTCCCCATGGGCTCCTCCAAACACCTTCTTTATCCTCACCACAGGACCTTCCTCCTGGTGTCTGATAATGCTCGTACTCCTCAGTCCTCCAGCAGCACACCCTCTCACTCTCCGCTCCTTGCGCCTCTTGCTCCCAGCTACTCACATGCACTTCCTCTCCTCTGGCTCCCCCTTCCTGACTGGAGTGAGCTCCTTTTTAAACCCAGGTGCCCTGATTAGCCTGCCTTGATTGGCTGCAGGTGATCTAACCAGCCTGGCTGCCTTAATTGGTTCTAGCAGGTTCCTGATTACTCTAGTGCAGCCCCTGCTCTGGTCAGTCAGGGAACAGAAAACTACTCATCCAGTGACCAGTATATTTGCCCTCTACCAGACTCCTGTACCCCACTGGTCTGGGTCTGTCACAGTAGTTAATAAACTTGTTTTATTTTTTATCTAATCCAGTGGGTTCAAGTTGAAGCATCTGAGTAACTCCATTTGGGGTAACAAGTTGTATGCATATTAATCCCTTAAAGGAATAACGGACTCAATATACTTGTACTGGCTGGGCAGTACAGGACACGTTTCTGGGGGGAAATCTGGGACTGGGAATGCAGGGGGGTCACCCTGTGGTAATCTTTAATGCTGATAGGAGTCAAGGCGTGGCTGGCTGTCTGCAGCCCACACAGACATAGCTGGGAACAACTTACATGTTGGGGACTGTTTGTGAGCAGTCCAGACTGGAGGCTACAGCAACAAGGAATTGTAAAGGGCACCTCAGGCTGCAGGGCCAGGGTGACACAGCCCCCCATCAGCCTGGATTGTTCCCCGGGATGTCACAATGGTGTGGCAAACTAGGGGTTATGCACAGCTTGTTATTTTGAATGAGGTTTACACTTTAAGCACCGGTAGAGCAATTTGAAGTGAGTCTCAAGTGCGGTGGCTGGGAACAGTCAAAGCGAGGTTACCGATTGGTGTTTTCTGTTTGCTTATTTCGGGCAAGGAAAATAGAAACAGTAAAGCATGACTATGACTGCCAGTGAAACAACTGCAAAGCTAGAACTGGCCAGGCTGGAGACAGAAGAAAGAGGAGAAGTCTACATTAGAAAATTAAGTCAACCTAAGTTACCTCAGTGTACAGTTGCCACAGTAATTAAATCGCTTTTGCATATCCATACTACACTCCTTGTGTCGTCGATGTGCATCCTCACTAGGAGTACTTGCATCGATACACAGAGCAGTGCCCTCACTGTGCAAATTGCCACCATCTAGCACAAGGTGTTTTGGGAAGGATCTTCAATGTCTCATGGGGACAAATAAGTCGCACAGAGGTGACTGGGAACATGATTTCAATGTCTCATGATGCAGTTTTCTCCATCCCATGTTTTGATCTGCATCCCATAATGTTTTGCACCTCTTTACAAAAGCCCCACAAGTCTGCACATCTGCCATCTCTGTGAGAAGACTGGATCCTGCACAGATCTGCACTGTTGTGATGAGCATTGTGAGCGCAACATGCCTGATCCTGCAGTATTTCCAGAGCCATGTGGAATATGGCAATTCCTTGCAGACTGGCTTGCCATGAGTCATGAAAGAAACAATTCACGTTTATCGTTGGCAGTCACGGAGCAGCTGCAGACAGTGGAGCACTGGTTCTGGACCTGAGAAAGAAGCACTGACTGGTGGGATCACATTCTTATGCAGGTATAGGATAACGAGCTGTGGCTGCAGAACTTTTGGATGCACAAGGCCACATTCCTGGAATTGTGTGTGGAGCTCACCCCAGCCCTCTGGCTCAGCAACACCAAAATCAGAGCTGCACTTACAGTGGAGAAGCAAGTGGTGATTGCTGTGGGGAAGCCTGCAAGGCCAGATTACTACTGATCAGTCAGGAACCATTTTGAAGTTGGGAAATCCACCTTAGGGGTTGCTATGATCAAGTGTGTAGGGCCATTAATCGTGTCCTGCTATGAGGGACTGTGATTCTGGGCAATGTGCAGGACATACTGGGTGGCTTTTTCAGCATTGGGGTCCCCGAACTGCGGTGGGGTGATAGCTGACATGCATATCCCCATTTTGGCACTAGACCACCTTGCCTTCATCAACAGAAAGAACTGCTTTTCTACAGTATTGCAAGTGCTGGTGGGTCACCATGAACATTTTACTGACATCAGTGTGGGATGGTCAGGGAAGGTGCATGACACAAGCATCTTTAAGAACACAGGCCTGTTCAGAAAGCTGCAACAGGGACTTTTTTTCCAGACAAGAGGATACCATTAGGGATGTTGAAATGCCAGTAGTGATCCTGGGGGACCCAGTTTACCCCTTAATCCCGTGGTTCATGAAGGCGTACCCTGGCCACCTCAACAGCAGCAAGGAGCACTTCAACTACAGGCTCATCGGGGCAGAATAACAACTGAATGTGTCTTTGGCTGCTTGAAAGTCCAGTGACTCTGACGACTCACTAGGTTAGACCCCCATGAAAATAAATAGCCCAGTAGTTATAGCTGCCTGCTGTGTGCTTCATACTATCTGTGAAGCAAAGGGGGAAATGTTTTCACCAGGGTGGAGAGTGGAGGTGGGAAGGCTGTCTGTTGATTTGAGCAGTCAGATCCCAGGACTATAAGAATCGCTCAGTGGGGAGCTATAGGGCTCAGGGAGGCACTGAAACGTTGTTTTAATAACAAGCCACAGTAACTTGTGTTGCTATTGTGTGGTGTGCCTGACATTGATTTTTTTGCACCCCACTATGGACTTTGTAATGAGTGCCGTGTGTGTACTACTGTAACATTGCAAATGCACCTATTGCTATTATCTATGAATGATGTCAGCCCCAGCTACCATATGCTGCGAACTAGTAAAGATTAATTGTTTCTGTAAATAGACTTTATTCCAAACAGAAGGAAACAGACATATTAATAACTGGATTAAACTTTATAAATACAAGGTGTAACCGGGGTCCTAGTGGGAGCCAGCTGTGGTCAGTCAATCAGGGTGAACTGCAAAGAATGGGGCAGACAATCCCCATAAAGCTGGTGGATATTCCAATACTTAGATTCACCAAAACAGCCTAAAACAGCTTCTCTATTACCTTACTGTTACTCAGAAGTCCAAACAACACAGTTCCTTTAAAGTGACCCAGCCTCAGGCCTCCATCCAGGTACCCACGTCAAATATGATGAAAATTTCTCTAGCAAAGGATGTTAGGTCAAGAAAAGTGTGGGCCCCTTACTGAATGAGGGAGGAAACCTAGTGACATTAGAATTAGGGTGATTCATGCTAAATAGGCTAGAACTTTGAAATGCAAACCTATATTGTTAGAAGTAATACTCATTGTGTGTATCTTAGATGCTACCCAGAAACAGACAGTTCCTGCCTGTCACTATAACTATTGATTCAGGGATCAAAAGGGAATATTAACATTTGGATGAATCTTGGGTAAAAGAATGTCATTGTCTATATGTCTCTTTGAAGTCTGTAATAGACTGCCTAATGGATAAATTGCCCTATGTTAATTTGTGTAACTAATTACTGATGGTGTTTAGAAAGGAAAAGGTTACATCAAAGGCCTATTGTTCAGTCAGGACTGTGTGGTCAAGTGGTTGCTAGAACTCTGTATAAAAAGGCCCTTGGGTCCTGATTCTGTCATCCAAAATCTGCTTAGGCTTCATCAGGGGAAGTTTGAGTCACAAGACTGAGGTCCCAGTTATGCTTAGTTAATAAGAGATGGCTGTAGGATGTACCCAAGATTCATCCAAATGTTAATATTCTCTTTTGATCCCTGAATCAATCGTTATAGTGACAGGCAGGAACTGTCTGTTTCTGGGTAGCATCTAAGATACACACATTCAGTAAGGGGCCCATACTTTTCTTGACCTTCTTCTTGTTGCTAACATACCTGAAGAAACCCTTCTTGTTACTCTTAACATCCTTTGCTAGCTGAAACTCCGAGTGTGATTTGGTCTTCCTGATTTCACTCCTGCATGCCTGAGCAATATTTTTATACTCCTCCCTGGTCATTTGTCCAATCTTCCTCTTCTTTAAATTGTTTTATGTGTTTAAGACCATCAAGGATTTCACTGTTAAGCCAAGCTGGTCGCCTGCCGTATTTACTATTCTTTCTACACATTGGAATGTTTTGTTCCTGCAACCTCAATAAGACTTCTTTAAAATACAGCCAGCTCTGCTGGACTCCTTTCCCCTTCATATTCGCTTCCCAGGGGATCCTGCCCATCAGTTCCCTAAGGGAGTCAAAGTTTGCTTTTCTCAAGTCCAGGGTCCATATTTTGCTACTCTTCTTTCTTTCTTTCTTTCTTTCTTTCTTGTGTCAGGATTCTGAACTCGACCATCTCATGGTCACTGCCTCCCAGGTTCCCATCCACTTTTGCTTTCCCTGCTAATTCTTCCCTGACTGTGAGCAGCAGATCTAGAAGAGCTCTGCCTTAATCTGGTTCCTCCAGCACTTGCACCGGGAAATTGTCCCCTACAGTTTCCAAAAACTTCCTGGATTGACTGTGCACTGCTGTATTACTCTCCCAGCAGATACTGGGATGATTGAAGACCCCATGAGAACTAGGGCCTGTGATCTAGTAACTTCTCTTAGTTGCCAGAAGAAAGCCTCATCCACCTCACCCCCCTGGTCTGGTGGTCTATAGCAGATTCCCACCACGACATCACTCCTGTTGCTCACACTTCAAAATTTAATCCAGAGATTCTCAGGTTTTTCTGCAGTTTCATACCAGAGCTCTGAGCAGTCATACTGCTCTCTTACATACAATGCAACTTCCCCACATTTTCTGTCCTGCCTGTCCTTCCTGAAAAGTTTATATCCACCAATGACAGTACTCCAGTCATGTGAGTTATCCCACCCAGTCTCTGTTAGTCCAATCATATCATAATTCCTTGACTGTGACAGGACTTCCAATTCTCCCTGCTTGTTTTCCAGGCTTCTTCCATTTGTGTATAGGCACTTAAGATAACTCGCTGCTCATCCTCCCCTCTTGCTTTTTTTGCCTCTGTCTTCACAAACAAGATGAGCTCCCAGACTACTGCACTGGGCAGCACAGCATGGGGAGGAGGTGACCAGCCCTCTGTGGAGAAAGAAGTGGTTCAGGACTATTTAGAAAAGCTTGATGAGCACAAGTCCATGGGGCCAGATGCACTGTTCCCGAGGGTGCTAAGGAAGTTGGTGGATGTGATTGCAGAGCCATTGGCCATTGTCTTTGAAAACTCATGGCAATCCAGGGAGATCCCAGATGATTGGAAAAAGGCTAATGTAGTGCCTATATTTTAAAAAGGGAAGAAGGAGGATCTTGGGAACTACAGGCCAGTCAGCCACACCTCAGTTCCTGGAAAAATCATGAAGCAGGTCCTCAAGCAGTAAATACTGAAGCACTTTGAGGAGAGGAAAGTGATCGGGAACAGTCAGCCTGGATTCACCAAGGGCAAGTCATGCCCAACTAACCTAGTTGCCTTCTATGATGAGATAACTGGTTCTGTGGATGAGGGGAAAGCAGTGGATGTGTTATTCCTTGACTTTAGCAAAGCTTTTGATACGGTCTCCCACAGTATTCTTGCCAGCAAGTTAAAGAAGTATGGGCTGGATGAATGAATTATAAGGTGGATAGAAAGCTGGCTAGATTGTCGGGCTCAATGGGTAGTGATCAGTGGCTCCATGTCTAGTTGGCAGCTGGTATTAAGCGGAGTGCCCCAAGAGTCGGTCCTGGGGCTGGTTTTGGTCAATACCTTCATTAATGATCTGGAGGATGGCGTGGACTGCACTCTCAGCAAGTTTGCAGATGACACTAAACTGGGAGGAGTGGTAGATACACTGGAGGGTAGGGATAGGATACAGAGGGATGTAGACAAATTAGAGGATTGGCCCAAAAGAAACCTGATGAGGTTCAACAAGGACAAGTGCAGAGACATGCACTTTGGACGGAAGACTCCCATTCAATATTACAGACTAGGGACCGAATGGCTAGGCAGCAGTTCTGCAGAAAAGGACCTAGGGGTTACAGTGGATTAGAAGCTGGATATGAGTCAACAGTGTGCCCTTATTGCCAAGAAGGCTAATGGAATTTTGGGCTGTATAAGTAGGGGCATTGCCAGCAGATCGAGGGATGTAGTCATTCCCCTCTATTCGACATTGGTGAGGCCTCATCTGGTGTACTGTGTCCAGTTTTGGGCCCCACATTACAAGAAGGATGTGGAAAAATTGGAAAGAGTCCAGCGGAGGACAATAAAAATGATTAGGGGGCTGGAGCACATGACTTCTGAGGAGAGGCTGAGGGAACTGGGATTGTTTAGTCTGCAAAAGAGAAGAATGAGGGGGGATTTGATAGCTGCTTTCAACTACCTGAAAGGGGGTTCCAAAGACTAGATCTAGACTGTTCTCAGTGGTAGCAGATGACAGAACAAAGAGTAATGGTCTCTAGTTGCAGTGGGGGAGGTTTAGGTTGGATATTAGGAAAAACTTTTTCACTATGAGAGTGATGAAGCACTGGACTGGGTTACCTTGGGAGGTGGTGGAATCTCCTTCTTTAGAGGTTTTTAAGGTCAGGCTTGACAAAGCCCTGGCTGGGATGATTTAGTTGGTAACTGTTCCTGGTTTGAGCAGGGGGTTGGACTAGATGACCTCCTGAGATCCCCGCCAACCTGATATTCTATGATTCTATGAAATACGATGACCACCCTCTTTCCAAATGCTTTTTTTGCTCTGTGCATACTTCTAACACTTCCCGTAACACCTGTCAGTGGAAAATGCAGCTTCTCCAAGATGAAGTTAATAAAAACACATCTATGCTCCACAATGACACAGGAGAGGCTGGTCAGCCTTGCAACCATCTCACTGGAGCATGAGCTGGCCCAGACTGTGGATCTTCAGGAAGCAACTAAAATCTTTGCAACCGAAAAGGCATAGAAAGCACCACTTTGATTATTCAAACAGCTAAAAATGCCAGTGTTTACTATGCAGACAAGACAAGTCACATTTGCTGTTCAGGTGTTTGAAAGTTAAGTGTTACTTAACATTTTTGAACAAGGCACTTTAAGTTGTTAGTTCTCCTTTATTGGGGTAGGTAGCAGAGCAGTACCATGAGAAGAGTAGAACAGGAAGAAGGCAGAATTGAGACCTTTCAAAGTTTTAGCCCAAGCGAGGGGGAATGGCTCCCAGCCTGAGGTGCCAAAATTTTGTGGGCCAGCCCTGGTCCCACCCAACTCTGTGGGTCCCTTTGTCCCATCCCCCAGAACTGCCCCGTCACTATAGTAACCAGTCCCAGCTGTTCAGTCCTACCACAAAGGAGCTCCCTCCCCCAGCATTCTCCCCTGGCCCTGACCCCTCAGCTCTGGTGGACACTTTTGCAGATAGGAGTTCAGCACTGGGGCGGAGAGGGGGGCACTTTTCACCATCTCCAGGGGGCGCCCCTCGGCTCTATCCAAACATAGGGCAGATTCTCACAGGGGCCCAACCCGGCCCTTGTGCACCCAGCGCTGTGCCAGTGACCCTGCTACGCACTGAGCCCTGGTGTCCATCGAGCTGCTCATGGGCCTGTCCCTGTGCTGTGACAGTTCGTGCAGACTCAGGGGATGAGGGTGAGGGGTTCGCACGGCTCCCCCCAGCCTCAGGCCACCTGACCATTTACCAGCATCCTGGCTCACCACCATTGTGCTGCCCATCCCCCAGCCTGCTCCCATCCCTGGACTCCCTCGGTAGCTCTGTGTCATCTGCACCGGTCTCCCCCTCCCCTGCTCACCGTGCTCCCAGCGGGGGAATAAATGTGTGAAACACCCACCCCAAAGCAGGCCCAGCCCCGTATCTCCCTGCTGCCAGGAGGAGAGTCACCACTGGGGGCTCCTCTTTGGCCTTGTCCACACCAGGCCAGTAGCCTCGGTTGGAGGCTGGGCAGCTAAGACGTTAACTAGCCTGGCTGTAAACCCTCGTGCAGGCCAAGTGCAGACTTTTAAACGTGTGTGAGCTTGGGACAGGAGACCAATGAATTACGAAGCATGTTTACCAACGAAAAATGCTAGTCAGACTGTGATCACTTAGATGCCAAACACTTCCCTGTTCTGCTGAGATCACCAAGGATGGGCATAGACCAAACATCCACCCCGAGCCTTCAGGAGCTAGCCAGAGACTGAGCCGCGTAATCCTCGATCTGCAAGGAGGCAGCATCCTTTCGGGATTTGCGGAGATGATAACATGGGAACGTGGCTTGGGCATAATCTCAGGTGCGAATGGACCTGCTCTAGGTACACGGGGGTGTCCCCACAGGGTGAGGCCAGTGCAGTGATGCCCTTTCCCTGGGCAGACAAAAGCTGTGTCTACACCACAACTGCTGCAGTGTCACAGATCAGTGCTGCAGCTACGCCGCTGTGGTGTCGTGATGCAGATTCTACAGCAATGGAAGGGGCTTCGCCATTGCCGTAGTTAATCCATCCCTCCAAGCTGGGTGAACCTAAGCTTTCTGTGTCGACCAGACCAAGCCTCAGCCTCGTTCAACTGGAGTAAGGATGTCCACATGGCCCTCAGCTCACTTTAACTGCATGGGCTCATGCTCGCATGCTCAGTCCAACAAGTGCACCTGCCCCGTGTCCACCAGGCCTCCGTGGATCAGTTCTGCTGACTCCCTGTGAACCAGCTCCAGGAACAACTCCTCTGCCCCATGTGCCCCAGAACCAGCTATGCCAAGAGGGGTTTGTTTGCTCAGCGTGTTCCAGGAACACATATTTCACAATCCAATGATTTCAATAAAGCCACAGCGCAGGGCACAAGAGTCACTTCTCCTCTGTGGGCTCAGTCGCACACACCCACTGCGTCACTTCAGGGGGGGCACGGAGGGAGGGGTCTCTGCAGTGAGAGGCCTGTCACACATCCTGTCCCCTTGGGTCCCTGCCTCCTTGGTGCCTGCCCCATCTCTCCAGCCTCTCAGCCTGTGACCATCACACGGAGTTCAGCCTGCCACTCTCACAAGGACGATCGCCTGCCCTAACGCCTGGCCACACTGCCCCACAAGGACTGTGCTATGAACATGGGGTTTCCCGGGTGCCTCCTGCTCCCAGCTGGACACCCCCTTGGCAGGAGCTCGGCTGCCTGCACGGGAGCTAGGAACGCAAGGATCCCCATCCTCCTGGCCTGGTTTTGGGGTGAGTGGCCTTTTCCCTTTTCTCTGGCTTTGAATAGCCCTGGGGGCATCCTGTGATTCTCCAGTCCCACCCATCAGACACGGCATAGCTGTGTCCTGGGAGCCAGGACTCCTGGAGTCTAGTCTGTCTTGGGAAGTGGAATGGGGTCTAGTGGATAGAGCAGAGGGGCTGGGAGCCAGGACATGTGGGGTATATTCCTGCCTTGGGAAGGAGAATGGGGTCTAGTGGATAGAGTGGGGGGGGAGGGGGATGATACCAGGATCTATCTAGCCGGATGTATGATTTTACAATACAATTCGTTTAACTTTTGTTAAGTGTTAAAAGAGTAAAAAGAAACTGGCATGTCTCTGACTCCTGGAGGTATTTCCCAGCCACCCTGGGCTGGTCTCTTTAGGAACACGGGACACAGAGTGCGTCATATAATCCTAGTCACATACTTATCCAGCGCCATCTTCACATGAGTTAGCGGGTTCTCCCCTCACCCATTAGGAGGCTGTTCCCGAACCTTCTTCTCTCAGCCTAACATGACTCCTGGACAGTTTATTCCCACTTGTTCTTGTGCCAACAATTTCCTTTCACTTTATTTGGAATTAATCCTGCTTTGAATAGGGGTTGGACTAGATGATCTCCTGAGATATCTTCCAACCCTAATCTCCTATGATTCCATGAGTAGCTCTTCTCACTCCCTGGGGGTCCCATGATGGATTCATACAGAGCAACCAGATCCCTGCTCAGCCTCTGCTGTGCCAGCTAAACTGGCCAATCCCCTCTTGTCTGACCAGCCTCCATGCCCCGACCGTCCTAGCAGCCCTTCTCTGCACCTGGTCCCATCTGAATCCATCTGTCTTGCATGCAGGTGACCAGAACTGCACACAGGATTCCAAATAATCGCCCCAAATGACCTAACTCCTGTCCTGCTCTCACTGTGTTTGTTCAGAGTTTGACGCTTCATTTCTTAAACATTATTTATTATGCAAACACAAGAATTCATGTTACGGCAGCACTGTAGGCCGAGCTCAGGGCCCTGTGGTGCTGAGGTAATGACGGCCTCTGAATTTCCATAAATCTGCAGCTAGTCTCTGCAAGGTCTCTCTGGTAGAAATATTTGTACACTGTACAGTTCAGCAATGTCTCTTAAGTTGATTTGTATTGGATTTCCTTTCAAAAGCCTAAGAACATAAGAACATAAGAACAGCCATACTAGATCAGAGCAATGGTCCATCTAGCCCGGTATCTTGTCTTCCAACAGTGTCCAATGCCAGGTGCCCCTGAGGGAATGAACAGAACAGGTAGTCATCGAATGATCCATCCCCTGTCACCCATTCACAGCTTCTGGCAAAAAGAGGCTATGGATACCATCTCTGCCCATCCTGGCTAATAGTCTTTGGTGGACCTATCCTCCATGAACTTATCTAGTTCTCTTTTGATCCCTGTTATGGTTTGGTCCTTCACAACATCCTCTGGCAAAGACTTCTGCAGGTTGATTTTGTGTTATAGCATCAACTGTTCCAGTGAGTTCTTCCACCTTTCTCACTAGGCCCATCGTGGTTGACAAGCTGCTGCTGAGAAGGTTGATGGCCTGTGGTTCTTTGATCCCATGCACTCTGAATGCAAAGCTTTTGTCTTAGTAAGTTGTTTCTGTGGTGAACTGGCCCATGCATTTAAGAGTACCTCCAGGGCTAGGCACAGCCCTCAGGTGACTTCAGCTATGGGAGGATGTGACAGGGTGCACTCACCCTGAACTGGATGGGGAAGGGTTAATTCCTCACCGTGGGCGGAAGAGGCCACGCCCCCATGTCCCTACCTGGCATGTGCCAAGTGTAGCGCTTCTATAAAAGGGAGCAGCACAGCTCAGTCAGGGCAGACCGCTGGAGAGGAAGGACTCACTCCTCTCAAAGTCCCAGACTGCAGGACCCAGAGGTACCGAGATGCTTAGGTACTTGAGGACACCACTCGAAGGTAGGAGCCACTGGGAGCAGCACAGCCTAGGGAGACCAGAGACCCAGAGGATGTCTACAACAAGACTGCAGGAGTCACAGTAGGAAGTAGCCCAGGAAAGGACTAGCCATTGTTCCTACAGCAGTCAGCGCGTATCAAGTGGATCCCAAATGATGAAGTGGCGAGTCTATTCGCCACTACCATTGTCCTGGGCTGGGACCCAGTGGAGCAGGGAGAGCGAAGGTCCCCCTACAATGGCCGCCACTCACTTCTGGGAGGCAGACAAATCCCCACTCCAACCAATAAGCCTTCCTGCCCTGAGGATTAGGACAAGCCATTGGCTCTGGCCTCAAGGCCTTACTGCCCCATGGACCAGGGCAAACCTTATTGTCTCAGGCCACTAGACCTTTCTGTCCTGCAGCTCAGGGCAATCCTATGGGCTCAGGTCACTGGGCCTCACTATCCTACGGACAAGGGCAACCTTATTGACTTTATCCACTGGGCCACATTGTCTTGAGACAACAGACAGCTTGAAGACTGGGGTGCACTCACCCGCTCTAGATGGGAACACCCCACCCTGTCACAGAGAGGTTGAAGAGGATTCTAAGTCCCTTCTGAGATGCCTGAAACGTTAGCTCCTGAGTCGGTTTTACAGTCAAGTGTCTTGCCATGAACATTCAGTTTCACTCTCCAGACAGGCTCCATGTCAACACAAGCGATGGATCCCAGAAACAACGGCTCTGGATTGTCTGTAATCTGAAGTGGCTCCCTAACTGCTCTGGTGCTGCAAAGAGCTGCAAAATGTCCATATTTCATGCAAATATTACCCATGTGCCTCTGGCTAGACATGTATCAACTCTTGGGATAGGACCTTTTCCGCACCTGACGTATGTAGTCTGTCCCTCTTAGCCTGGGTATTCTCTCTCCCTGCCTCAGACCTTTTACGGTAATGACCTTTAATACTGAAGTATCTGTTTATAGCTTCTAAGAGCTACACCAGAGTTTACAGCAAGGTAAGGCAGCTGTGCCAAGCTCTCTAATGTAACCACTTGAGCTGACGGGAGAGCTCTCCACTTGGCTTAACTACTCCAGCCCCATAAGCGGCAGTAGCTACATCGGTGGGAAAGCTTCTTCTGCCCACATAGTGCTGTCCACACTGATGCTTAGGTCAGTGTAACTTACATCGCTCGGGGGGCGGGGGGTTTCACACCCCTAAGCGCCATAAGTTATACCACAGCAAGTGCTAGTGTAGACATAGCCTAAGCTAAGCCATAGCTAGTTTCCGGTTTATCAATTTGCTCCTGGCTTTTGTTCTGTTGTTTGACTAATTCAGACTGGTTTGTTATTTGAACAGCTGGAGCTAGAGTTAAATGTCTTTTCAGATGTAGCTGCTGTGAAATTTTTTTATCTGTTAGCCCGCACAGGCTGGTTATTGGGTTATTTCAACCTTTACATTCCTGAAATCACAGTTTTCACCCAATATATGTGGAGCTTTTATAAAACATTTGAAACTTTCCCCTGGTTTTTGAGTTCTCTGGTTGAAAGAAGCTTCTGCATAAGCCGCATTTCTCTGAAGTATGCATCAAACATAGCCAGATCCCTTTCATAGTCACCTTTGTGACTGTCTTCAGTAAAGTCAAAGGATTTAAAGATATGCTCTGCCTCCTTCCCATAGCCTACATAAAAGACGATACCTGCATGTCTCCAGTTTCCTTGTGCAGCTTGGCAGCAATGTGAAATCTTGTTTCCAGTCTGTCCATGGTGAAGTTTGTGAAAGCTGAAGTTCTCTGGGGCACTGAAGAGTGGCCTGGTGATGAGATCCTGCATACTGTGTAGCTTTTTTCCTTCTGTTTATGTTCTTAATTTACTCCACACGCCATGTTCTGTTCTTCTGTACCAGACATGGACTGGTCACAGAGCTTGCTTTTACACACCACGATCCTTTAATGCTCTGCCAGGCGTGGCTGATATCAGCTTAAAACAGGGGCAGGCAAACATTTTGGCCTGAAGGCCACATCGGGTGGCGGAAATTGTATGGCGGGCCGGTAAGCGGAGGCTGTGCCTCCTCAAACAGCCAGACATGGCCCAGCCCCTGCCCCTATCTGCCCCCCCACTTCTCGCACCCTGACGGCCCCCCTGTAACCTCTGCCCCATCCACACACACACCTGCTCCCTCTCGCCTGACTGCCCCCGGAACTCCCACCCCTGACTGCCCCCCGCTGTCACATCCAACCCCTCCTCACATTCCTGACTGCCCCCGGCACCCCTGCCCCATCCAACCACCCCTTCTCCCTGTCCCCTGACTGCCCCTGGAACCCCTGCCCCTGACTGCCCCCGCCACCTCATCCAACCCCACCGCTCCTTCCTGACTGCCCTCCGGGACTCCTGTCCACAAGCAACCCCGCTGTTCCCTGCTCTCTGACCGCACCGACCCCTATCCACACCCCTACCTTCTGCCCACCAACCTGAGCTCCCCTGCCCTCTATCCAACCCCCCCCCCGCTCCCTGCCCCCTTACCGTGCTGCCCGGAGCACTGGAGGCTGCTCACGCCACCGCGCAGCACAAAGCACCGGGTCAGGCTGGGCTCTGCAGCTGCGCTGCCCCAGGAGCTCGCAGCCCCGCCACCCAGAGCATTGTGCTGCCGGCGGGGTGAGCTGAGGCTGCGGGGAAGGGGGAACAGCAGGGGAGGGGCCGGGGCAGGAGCTCAGGGGCCGGCAGGAGGGTCCCATGGGCCGGATGTGGCCTGCAGGCCATAGTTTTCCCACCTCTGGCTTAACATAAGGTATTTTACACACATCACCACCTAGTGGCTGAGCAGCATAATGCACTTTTGCATCCCATGACAGGGCTTGTGGGGCTGTCACACTCCAGGGTGTGGGGAGACTAGCCCCAGCCAGGCCTGAGGGGAGCAGGGTGTGTGGGCCCTTCAGCGATGCAGGCAGTGTGAAAGCAGGTGGCTCGGTTTGGAAGGGCTGGTGCAGTGTCACTGGTTCTCACGTCACTCACCACGTCTTGTATTTTGCCGGCTACTTAGGGCTCATATGCACTGGAAACATTACAGTGTAGATGCTACCAATGCCGATGGGAGAGGTTCTCCCATTGGTGTAGGCAATCCAGCTCCCTGAGAGTCAATAACTAGGATCACTGAAATATGACCTGCAGCTGAGACCTTTTCTCCTAGTGCATCAACAGATGGCAGGGGAGAGCTCACTCTGGCCACTGCTTACGTCAGCCAGTGTTTGGAGATCCCTGAAGTGTCCAGTCATAGAGATAGAGACTTACCTCATGTCTTTGCTTTCTTTCAGCTTCCATGACAGGACTCCCCATGGCAGGTAAATATGAACATACGCAGAGGGTGCGGGCTGCATGTTGCAGGGTGCAGCTCTGTGTGCAGCTATCTCATAAATATGGGGTGGGAAAGAGCAGAGTTAAGTTTATTTAAACTAGTGGTTCAAATGTGGAGTTGGAGATCTGGGTTCAAATCCTGCCTCTGCCAGACTCACCCTGTGGACTCAGCCTCACTATGTGCCTCAGTTTTCCCCATCAGTGAATTGTTAGCAAGGCAGACTGTCACCACAGGAGGGTGCTCAGTTCAGCATGGGGCTGGCACTGTCTGTGTGTGGAATATAGAGGAGCCGAGTCAGCCCCAGTCAGGGCCAGTGGAGGCTTTGGGGGAGCAGAACTACAGCTCCTCGAGGCTGCTGCTGTTGGCTCTGGTCAGGCAGGGTCATTGGGGCACAAACGGGGAGGGAGCCCAGGCAGGGACATAGGGCAGTTCAATCTCCTCACCATTACGCCCTTTGCCCCTCGGCTGGGAGCAGCTCAGACTGAGGGCTGGCCTGGCTTGTGCACACTTGTCCTGTCATGGAGGGGAATTAACCCCAGCAGCTCATTTTACATTTTGGGCATCAGAGAGCTGCAGTGGCTGCGACTTCCACTCACTACCAGCTTGGACCCAGGGCCCCAGATGTGAAAGCCCAAGTGCCTGTTCCCCCAACGCCAGCCGCTGCCCCAGCCTGAGCTGGAGCCAAATGGGAACTTGTGCCCTCCAGGGGAAAAGCTCCAGGTCTCCTTCCCCCAGTGCACTGCATCAGCTCATCCCCCTCGCACAGACTGCACTGGCCAGTGTCCCCTCGGAGAAAAGAGCCTGTTTCCCATTCTCCATCCCACGAGTCAGCCATTCCCCTCTGCCTGGGGCTGGATCACAGCTGCTGACCTCTCGAGAGGAACCCCGCAGTGTCCCATTCCCATCCCCGCTGAGCCAGCCAATCTGCCACACTGAAACTGAAAGGGAGCCACAGTAAATGGTAGGAGAAAAATCCCATGTTCCTTTCCTCTAGCCCATCCCTGAGTGTTTATCGCCTTCGGGTGTTTGCAGACTCAGGCATCCCCGAACTAACTCAGCTCCAACTGGTGAATGGCCCGAGTCGCTGCGCTGGGAGGGTCGAGGTGCTTCACAGCAAGCAGTGGAGAAACGTGTGTGATGATGGCTGGGACTTAACTGATGCTGGAGTCGTGTGCAGGCAGCTGGGCTGTAGGACGGCGTTATTAGCCTCGGGGAGGGCTCATTTTGGAGAGGTTCTGACACCATCTGGATGGATGAGGTTAACTGCACAGGGACAGAAGCTGTCCTCGCCGATTGCAGGGCTCGGCCTTTGGGAGAGAATAACTGTCACCATGGAGAAGATGCCAGTGTTGTGTGCTCAGGTAACCCTTCTCAGTCACATCACTGGGACTGCTGCCTGGAACAGGCTGGGAAGCTTTCAGCACAGTCCCTGCTTTCCTGTCTGAGCCAGTGCTGACTCCAGTGTCCCAGGGAGGGGCTGGGGGGCTCTGCTGCAGGGAGCGGTGTATGTGTCCCTGTGAGAGACCTTCCCCCATCTCTGCTTGCTCCAGTCCCAGTGCCAAGCTATGGCACAGTCTGGCACTCTGTGGCCATTGGTGCCACCAGTCACATTCAGTGTCAGCTGGAGCCTGTAGCTGTTCACTGGGAACCGTGGTCACTTTACCAAGCATCAGGCTCCTGAACCCAGTGTCCCGGGAAATTGGCAACTTAGCTATATGTTACCCTTGGCGAGGAGATTGGACACTGTCAGGGCCAGTAACACAGTGGTGTGGCCTAGTTGTCAAAGACAAGGTGGCATCAGGATCACGGTTGGAAATCACAGAAAATATGAAAGACAGAAACAGAGTCTGAAGCCTTGTCCAAGGTCAAGCCACAGTCAGAGTTGGTCTCCAGAGTTAGGGTGAGGAAGCAGGAACAAGGGGCAGTAATGGGAGCAAGGAGCAGGCACAGGGCCAGGCAGCAGGAGCCAGGAACTAGGGGTGGTAATGGGAGCAAGGAGCAGGAACCGGGCGAGGAAACAGGAACCTGGTCCCTGGGGTCTGGCCAGCAGCAGCCTTAACAATGAATTGCTCAGACAAGGGGTAGGATGGGAATAGGAAGTTTTACACCTGGAGGTGTCCAATCACCAGTTTGCTTCTAGTCATCTGCAAATGGTGGGTGGGCCTCTGCTGGTGGGCCATTAGCTACTATTCCCTCATTTCACCATGATGTGACAGGTAAGGCAGTAGTTCGGCAACCTCTCATGGATCTGGGTTTGAGACCTGTAGTGCATGGGAGATGACTAATTCTTTCCCATTTCCTGCATAAACAGCTGGGCCAACTTTGCCTACCATGTCTCTCAGCTGTCCTGATTCACCCCAGAGGTGGCAGCATGTCAGTGGTGGGGAGTGAGCCCTTGATGGGTATCTGTTATGCGGACCTGTAAGTGGGAAGCGCTACATTCTCCAGTGTCACTAATGATCACATGCACAGGAACTTCCCTGAATGTTTATTCCCTTGGGGTGTTTGCAGACTCAGGCATTTCAGCAGTGGCTCAGCTCCAACTTGTGAATGGCCCAAGTCGCTGCGCTGGGAGAGTCGAGGTGCTTCACAACCAGCAATGGGGAACCGTGTGTGATGACAGCTGGGATTTAACTGAGGCCAGAGTCGTGTGCAGGCAGCTGGGCTGTGGGACGGCGTTATCAGCCCCACGTGGGTCTCAGTTTGGACAGGGAACTGACCGTATCTGGCTGCATAAGGTAAACTGCACAGGGACAGAAGCTGCCCTCTCCGAATGCAGGGCTAGGCCTTGGGGAGAGCATAACTGTAACCACGTAGAAGATGCTGGTGTTGTGTGCTCAGGTAAGCCTCATGTCTTCTGTCACGGTGGGTGCTGAAGGGAGTGGATTAGGAAGCTTTCAGCACAGTCCCTGGTTCCCCATCTGAGTTCCTGTGCCCCAGCATTGTGCCATGGGCCTGTACTGAAGGGAGCAGTTTGGGAACACAGTAGGGGATGCTCTCCCCTAGCAGTCTGGGCTCACCCCAGTCCTCTTGTTGTCTGATAAAAGGATTGTGCTGCAGGGTACAGGACTCTCTCCTCACAGTCAGAGACACTCACAATACCTCAGAGCTGAGCTAGGCACCTCGAGCTGCAGAGGGTGATGTGTGGGGCACAGTGAGAGGCCCTCTCCCTGCTCTGATAGCTCTGATCCACCACCCCTCCCTGGCACAGTGGGGTGCTGGTAAGCATGGATCCCAGCTGTGGGACTTGGTGTCAAACCGAGCTTGTAGCTGCTCCTGGGGACTACAAACCCAGGTCACTTTGTTGGGCTCCTAGCTCAACCATGCTGGATAATCTGCACCACAGATAATTACCCCTGAACCTGTGATGTCCCCCACAGCTCTAACCGGATGAACATTTCCCCCTACTTCCTGTCATGCACGGTCACCATATTTCTGAGCCATGACTTTCAGCTGTCCTGTCCCATCCCGAAGTGGCAGCATGTCAGTGGTGGGGAGTGAGCCCTTGGCATGCAGTGGCTGTGGTAGGAGGCCAACCCAGTCACACCCATCAGCAGTAGGTGATACAGTCATCAGCATCGCTTGTGATCAGATGCACAGGAATATTCTTGAGTTTTTATTGCATTTGCAGACTCCAACATTCCAGACCCAGGTCCTCTCCAACTGGTGAACGGCCCCAATCGCTGCGCTGGGAGAGTCGAGGTGCTTCATAACCACCAGTGGGGAACCGTGTGTGATGATGGCTGGGACTTAACTGATGCTGGAGTCGTGTGCAGGCAGCTGGGCTGTGGGTCAGCATTATTAGCCCCAGGGGAGGCTCACTTTGGGAGAGGTTCTGACACCATCTGGATGGATGAAGTTAACTGCACAGGGACAGAAGCTGTCCTCGCCGATTGCAGGGCTTGGCCTTTGGGAGAGAATAACTGTCACCATGGAGAAGATGCCAGTGTTGTGTGCTCAGGTAACCCTCCTCAGTCACATCACTGGGACTGCTGCCTGGAACAGGCTGGGAAGCTTTCAGCACAGTCCCTGCTTTCCTGTCTGAGCCAGTGCTGACTCCAGTGTCCCAGAGAAGGACTGGGGGGCTCTGCTGCAGGGAGAGGTGTATGTGTCCCTGTGAGAGACCTTCCCCCATCTCTGCTTGCTCCAGTCCCAGTGCCAAGCTATGGCACAATCTGACACTCTGTGGCCATTGGTGCCACCAGTCACATTCAGTCTCAGCTGGAGCCAGTAGCTGTTCACTGGGAACCGTGGTCACTTTACCAAGCATCAGGCTCCTGAACCCAGTGTCCCGGGAAATTGGCAACTTAGCTATATGTTACCCTTGGAGTAGATGGGATTGGACACTGTCAGGGCAAGTAACACGGTGGTGTGGCCTCGTTGTCAAAGACAAGGTGGCATCAGGATCACGGTTGGAAATCACAGAAAATATGAAAGACGGAAAAAGAGTCTGAAGCCTTGTCCAAGGTCAAGCCACAGTCAGAGTTGGTCTCTGGAGTTAGGGTGAGGAAGTAGGAACAAGGGGCAGTAATGGGAGCAAGGAGCAGGCACAGGGCCAGGCAGCAGGAGCCAGGAACTAGGGGTGGTAACGGGAGCAAGGAGCAGGAATCGGGCGAGGAAGCAGGAACCTGGTCCCTGGTGTCTGGCCAGCAGCAGCCTTAACAACAAGTTGCTCAGACAAGGGGTAGGATGGGAACAGGAAGCTTTACACCTGGAGGTGTCCAATCAGCAGTTTGCTTCTAGTCATCTGCACATGGTGGGTGGGTCTCTGCTGGTGGGTGATTAGCTACTATTCCCTCATTTCACCATGACGTGACAGGTAAGGCTGTAGTTCGGCAACCTCTCGTGGACCTGGGTTTGAGACCTGTAGTGCATGGGAGATGCCTAATTCTTTCCCATTTCCTGCATAAACAGCTGGGCCAACTTTGCCTACCATGTCTCTCAGCTGTCCTGATTCACCCCAGAGGTGGCAGCATGTCAGTGGTGGGGAGTGAGCCCTTGATGGGTATCTGTTATGCGGACCTGTAAGTGGGAAGCGCTACATTCTCCAGTGTCCCTAGTGATCACATGCACAGGAACCTCCCTGAATGTTTATTCCCTTGGGGTGTTTGCACACTCAGGCATTTCAGTAGTGACTCAACTCCGACTTGTGAATGGCCCAAGTCGCTGCGCTGGGAGAGTCGAGGTGCTTCACAACCAGCAATGGGGAACCGTGTGTGATGACAGCTGGGATTTAACTGAGGCCAGAGTCGTGTGCAGGCAGCTGGGCTGTGGAACGGCGTTATCAGCCCCACATGGGTCTCGGTTTGGACAGGGAACTGACCGTATCTGGCTGCATGAGGTACACTGCACAGGGACAGAAGCCGCCCTCTCCGTATGCAGAGCTAGGCCTTGGGGAGAGCATAACTGTAACCACGTAGAAGATGCTGGTGTTGTGTGCTCAGGTAAGCCTCATGTCTTCTGTCATGGTGGGTGCTGCAGGGAGTGGATTAGGAAGCTTTCAGCACAGTCCCTGGTTCCCCATCTGAGTTCCTGTGCCCCAGCATTTTGCCATGGGCCTGTACTGAAGGGAGCAGGTTGGGAACACAGTAGTAGGTGCAGTCTGGGCTCACCCCAGTCCTCCCACTGGCTGATAAAAGGTCTGTTCTGCAGGGTATGGGGCTCTCTCCTCACAGTCAGTGACTCTCACAATTCCCCAGAGCTGAGCTAGGGAGCACGCGCTGCAGAGGGTGATGTGTGGCGTACAGTTAGAGGCCCTCTCCCCACTCTGATCGCTCTGATCCCCCACCCCTCCCTGGCACAATGGGGCACTGGGTAAGCATGGATCCCAGCTGTGGGACTTGGTGTCAAACCGAACTTGTAGCTGCTCCTGGGGACTACAAACCCAGGTCACTTTGTTGGGCTCGTAGCTCAACCATGCTGGATAATCTGCACCGCAGATAATTACCCCTGAACCTGTGATGTCCCCCACAGCTCTGACTGGATGAGCATTTCCCCCTACTTCCTGTCATGCACAGTCACCATGTTTCTGTGCCCTGACTCTCAGCTGCAATGTCCGACCCCGAAGCGGCAGCATGTCAGTGGTGGGGACCTAGCCCTTGACATGCAGTGGCTGTGGGAGGAGGCCAGTCACTCCCATCAGCGGTAGGTGATACAGTAATCAGCATCGCTTGTGATCAGATGCACAGGAATCTTCTTGAGTTTTTATTGCATTTGCAGACTCCAACATTCCAGACCCAGGTCCTCTCCAGCTGGTGAACGGCCCCAATCGCTGCGCTGGGAGAGTCGAGGTGCTTCACAACCATCAGTGGGGAACCGTGTGTGATGATGGCTGGGACTTAACTGATGCTGGAGTCGTGTGCAGGCAGCTGGGCTGTGGGACGGCGTTATCAGCCCTAGCGGGGGCTCGATTTGAGAGAGGATCTGACACCATCTGGATGGATGAGGTTAACTGCACAGGGACAGAAGCTGCCCTCGCCGATTGCAGGGCTCGGCCTTGGGGAAACAATAACTGTCACCATGGAGAAGATGCCGGTGTTGTTTGCTCAGGTAACCTGCCTCTCTCATGTATCTGGGGGTGCTGCCTGGAACTGGCTGTGAAGCTTTCAGCACAGTCCCTTCTTTCCTGTTTGAGTCAGTGCTCACCCCAGTGTCCTAGTGAGGTGCTGGGGGGCTGTGCTGTTTCCCTGTGAGATATATAGCACTCTCTGGGCCAGGCAACAGGCGTCAGAAGCAAGGAACAGTAACTGGGCAAGGAAGCAGGAGTCAGGAACAAGAATGAGGAACTTGGGCAGGTCCGATGGGTCTGGCCAGCAGCTGGCCTAGCAACTGGTTGTTCAGATAAGGGGTAAGACAGGACCAGGAATCTTTATACCTGGAGGTGTCCAATCAACAGTCTGCTGCTAGTCACCTGACCATGATGAGTCAGCAAGTGTGGCCTCTGGTGGTGGAACATTGACGCTCTAGTTGGGCAATCTCGTAGGCCTAAGTTTCAGACCGGCAGTATCTGAGAGAGACATAATTCTTCCCCACTTCCTGCCTAAACTACTAGGCCATCTTTCCGTAACCTGTCTCTCGGCTGCACTGTTCTACCCCAGAGGTAGTAGCATGTCTGTGGTGAGGAGTGAGCCCTTGATGGTCAGTCACTGTGTGCTGAGGCTGTTTAGACCTGTCAGTGGGAGGCGTTGCATTTCCCAGCATTGCTAGTGATAAGATGCACAGGAATCTCTCTGTCTACTCCCTTGGGGAATTTGCAGACTCAGCCCTTCCACATCTGGCTCAGGTGCGATTGCTGAACAGCCCAAGTCGCTGCGCTGGGAGAGTCGAGGTGATTCGCAACCAGCAGTGGGGAACCGTGTGTGATGACGGCTGGGACTTACAGGATGCCGGAGTCGTGTGCAGGCAGCTGGGCTGTGGGACGGCATTATCAGCCCCAGGAGGGGCTCGATTTGGACAAGGATCTGGGCCAATTTTGCTGGATGAGGTTAACTGCACAGGGACCGAAGCTGCCCTCTCCGAATGCAGGGCTAAGCCTTGGGGGGATCATAATTGTCACCACAGAGAAGATGCCGGTGTTGTGTGCTCAGGTAACTCTCCTTCATCATGCCCATGTGAAAAGCAGTTCGGGGATTCATTGGGGCGCTCTCCCCTCACAGTGAGTCCTGACCCTACTACACAATCTGATGCAAAAACTGTGCTGCAGGGAGTGGGGCTGGGCTCAGCGGAGGCTGCTCTCCCTGCAGATTTATGCGTAACCACAAGGCCCCAGGTCACCTCTAAGGGCCTTGCTGCAGGGAGCAGTGTGGGGACCACAGGACGGGGCTGCCCTCTCTCAGAGTCAGTGCTGATCCCAAAGCCTCCGCGTGGTGCCAGGGCACCATGCTGCAGGCTGAGATGTATTCGCCACCTCTGCTCAATCTGATCCCCCCACCCAACTACAGCACTGTGGGCGCTCTGTGACCAGTGAGTTCTAGTCAGACTCGCTTGGTGTCTTATTCTGATGAGATGGGAGGGAATAGCCTTGATGTGAGTAGACAGCTGCCATTTTTGTATGCAGTGTAGTTGCAGCCATGTCGCTCCCAGGATACGAGAGAGACAAGGTGGGTGAGGAAATGTCTTTTATTGGACCAACTTCTGTTGGTGAGAGAGACAAGCTTTCCAACCATACCAAGCCCAGACCTGAAGAAGAGCTCTGTGTGAGCTCCAAAGCTTGTCAGGAGAGGGGGTTAGGGTAGAGATGGGGTGTGGGATGCAGCAGGGGGCTCAGCACAGGGGGTTGGGGTGCAGGATGCAGGAGGGGTTCGGAGTGTGGGCTCTGGCCCAGCACTGCTTACCTGGAGCGGCTTCGGAGTGCCAGCGGCCTGGCACCACTAAGGCAGGTTCCTTGCCTGCTCTGGGCCCACACCACTCCCGGGAACGGGGAACTGTGGCCAATGGGAGCTTTGGGTGTGGAACCCACAGGCAAGGGCTGCGCACGGAGCCCTCAGACCCCCTACCCTCACCTGTCCGCTTCGAGGAGCAGCACGGTACCCACGGCGCCACTGGGGTGGCAATCCCACAGGCCGGATCCAAAGCCCTGAGGGGCTGGATCCTGCCTGAGGTGATGGATCCTGCCTGTGGGCTGCAGTTTGCCCACTACTGCTGTAGATTCCTGTAAGGCATTCAACTTGGCACTGCACGAGAACAATGCAAAATTGACATTATACATGATAAATCAATTAAAAACTGGCCAACTTCCTGGTCTCAAAATGTAATTGTGAATGGGGAATCATCATCAGGCAAATGTCTTTGATTGGGGTCCTGCAGGATCACTTCTTGCCTCTACACTATTTAACAATTTTATCAAGGGACTGGAGGAAAACATAAAAACATCACTTAGAAAGTTTGCAGATGACACAAAATTTGAGAGACTGGTAAATAGTGAAGAGGACCGGTCACTGACACAGAGTGATCTCAATCACTGGGTGATCTGGGTGCAAGCAAACAAGATGCCTTTTAACATGACTGAATGTAAAATTATACATCTAAAAACACAGAATGCAGGCCGTACTTAAAGAGGGGGGACTCTTTCCTGGGAAGCAGTAACTCTGAGAAAGATTTGGGGATGGGGGGGTGGATAATCATCTAAACAGGAGCTCCCAGTGTGACTCTGTGACCAAAATGGCTAATGCAGTCCTGGGATGCACACACAGGGGAATCTCGAGTAGCTGTAGAGAGTTATTTTACCTCTGTAGTTGGTGCTGGTGCGAACGCTGCTGGAATCTTGTGTCCAGTTCTGGTGCCCACAATTCAAGAAAGATGTTGATAAATTTAAGAAGGTTCAGCAAAGAGCCATGAGAATGATCAGAGGATTAGAAAACCTGCCTTGTGGTGATAGACCCAAACAGCTCAGTCTGTTTAGTTTAACAAAGAGAAGGTGAAGGGGTCACTTGAGCACAGTCTGTAATTACCATCATGGGGAACAGAAATGTGATAATAAAGGACACTTCAATCTTACAGGCAAGTGATTAATAAGATCCAATGGCTGGAAGTTCAAGAGAGACAAATTTAAATGACAGATAAAGTGCAAATTTGTATCGATGAGGATTCATAGCTGTTGGAACATCTTATCAAGGGTTGTGGGGGATCCTCCCTCTCTGGCAATTTTTAAATCAAGATTGGACGTTTATGAAAGATCTGCCCTAGGAATTACCCTGGGGCAGGTCTCTGGCCCATGCTACACAGGAGGTCAGATGAGGTGGTCACAGTGGGCACTTTGGGCCTTGGGACTCTCTGAATCCTGCTGATCAGATTCAGTGTTAGATGGAGCCTGCAGCCATTCCCAAGGAGTAGGGACCTTGGGTCACTTTGTCAAGCATCAGGCTCCTAAACCCATTGCCCTGGCCAATTAGCATCTTAGCTGATGAGCCATGAACCTTTCACATTTGGCACCGTTCTGACTGGCTGCAGAATTCTTCCCCCCGTCCTGCCTAAATAACTGGGCCAGATTTCTCTTCCCTGTTTCTCAGCTGCACCCTAGTGGTGGCTGCATATCAGTGGTGGGGAGTGAGACCCTGAGAGGCGGTAGCTGTGTGAGGAGGCTGTTCAGACACATAAGTGGGAGGTGCTACTTTCCCCGGCATCACCACTGATTAGATGCACAGGAACCTCCCTGAGTGTTTATTCCCTTGGGGTGTTTGCAGGCACAGGCATCTCACAAGTGGCTCAGCTCCGACTGGTGAACGGCCCGAGTCGCTGTGCTGGGAGAGTCGAGGTGCTTCACAACCAGCAGTGGGGAACCGTGTGTGATGACAACTGGGACATAATTGATGCTGGAATCGTGTGCAGGCAACTGGGCTGTGGGACAGCGCTATCAGCCCCAGGAGCGGGTCGATTTGGGCAAGGATCTAACCGTATCTGGCTGGACGATGTTCAGTGCAAAGGGACAGAAATTGCCCTTTCCGAATGCAGGGCTCGGCCTTGGGGAGACAATAACTGTCACCACAGAGAAGATGCCAGTGTTGTGTGCTCAGGTAACCCTCATCCATCACTATGCTGTTGCAGGGAGCAGGGTGGGAAGCTCATTACAGGGCATTGTCTCCTCACACCCATTATTAACCCCAGCACGGTGCTTAGGGCCTGTGCTTCAGTGAGCAATATGGCGGTTCCAGTAGGGAGCGCTCTCCTCTCACAAGCCCTGGTGACCCTAATTCCCCTGTGCAGATCTATAGGCCTGTGCTGCAGGGAGCGGCATGGGGGCTCAGTAGGGGGCACTCTCCCCTTGAAGTCAATGCTGGCCCCTGCGCCCCAGTGTGGGGACGAGGGGCCTGCGGTGCAGGGAGGAGGGCTGGGTGTCAGTAGGGGGTGCTCTCCCCTTGCAGTTGTGCTAGTCCTAAGGCCCCAGTGCGGTGCCATGGGCCCCTAGTATGAGGAAGCCTTGTCTGTGCCCACTGGGGGGCAGTTCTCCAACTCCCTCAGCCACAGGCCACACAAGCCATTTCCTCTAGGCCTCGTGGGGTGGCCTCTCTCCAGGTTGGCAATAGGCACACTCCAGCCCCCTGCCCTCCGAGTGTCCCCCTATAGCTCCCAGCCCCTGCCCCACTGGGCATTCACAGCAGTCACAGATCTGCTGCTCCCAAAGGAACAGGGCCCTCAGCTGACCAGTTCCACCTCCCATCTCTGCCCCAATCGACACACATCCCTAGTTCACTTCATAGTCACACCAAGGACAAGTGATTTCACAGAGTGTAGAGATTCGAGGGGTAGCAAGGAGAAGGGTTGGAATGAAATGGTTCCATGGCCAATAAAATCATACCACGCTGACTAGAGCCTGGACTCATTGAACGAGATACTTTTCTGTCTGGTAGAGCAACGCTCACCCCACAGTCCTTCCAGGGTTTTACTCCAGGCTTGGCTGTGATCTCCTGTTCCTGAGACAAAGGCTGTCAGCTGCCTCCTGGGTGAAAGGGAGCTCTTGTCCCCTCTCCTCTTTCTTTCTACGTACAGACCATTGTCTCTTCCTAGAGGAGGTCTCTCTTCAGACACTTATTCTGGGGGCCTTTGTCCTTGTAAATTCTCAGGCCCCCACAGGGCCCAGACAGTGAATACAGCCTGTCTCCACACCTGTGCTTTGTTCTATGTGCTGATTGGCTCAGCTGAAGGGATTGCCATGGTGCAGGTGACAAGCTTCACTTCAGCACTTCTGGAGCCTCATATTCCACATTTTACATCTCTCTTCAACTAGGTCCCATCCAAACATCTTGCTCCCATTAGGTCGACCTCACATGCCACCTTTGGTGAGCTATTGTGCATATATCTCACCCAGGGGATCCCGGTATAACTCTAAGTATCCCTGTGCCCTCTGCCAGTTGGCATTTAGTTATCCCTGGGACAGACCCCTCTGCTGCACAAGGGGGGGGCTGGGTAACTATAACTTCCATTAGTTGGATTTGGTGTCAACGGAGCCTGCAGCCGCTCACTCAAACTAAAAATCCAGGGCCAATTTCTCAAGAGTCCGGTTCCCAATCACCGTGTTCCGGCGGATTTGCATCTCAGGAAATTAGCCCTGAACCTGTAACTTCCCCAACAGCTGGACATAGGACACTTCCTGTCCTACACAGCCTAAATATTTCCCTGTCCTGTTTCTCAACTGCCCTGTCCTAACCCAGAAGTGGCTTCATCTCAGTGGGGGGAGTCGTCTTCTTTTGCGTATTTCACAAGTTGATATCTAGGTAACCCTTCTGCCAGGTGGAGTCAGCAGCAACCAGGGCTGGCTTCAATATCTAGGATTCTAGGGGTCCTTTTCATCAATACCACAGAACCTGCTTGAGCACCCACCCAGTAACCTGAGACAATTACACACCACCCCCTGGGTGCTTCTATGAGGCAAAGCTTCCCTTCTTGGAAGCACAGAGTCTCAGGGCAGAAAAGAAACTTTTTAATAAAACCCAGCATTAGCTTGAGAAAACACCGGAAATAGATAAAACCATGAACAAAACACCTATCCCAGAGTACACTGGGCAGTATCTTGCCTCAGTTTCTAGAGTCCAGCAACTCAAAGTTCCTTTAAGGTGCCCCTCCCTTCTTTCTCCACCACATCCCACTTACAGAGGGGGGAGGGATAGTTCAGTGGTTTGAGCATTGGCTTGCTAAACCCAGGGTTGTGAGTTCAATCCTTGAGGGGGCCACTTAGGTATCTGGGGCAAAAATTGGTCTTGCTAGTGAAGGCAGGGGGCTGGACTCAATGACCTTTCAAGGTCCTTTCCAGTTCTAGGAGATTGGTATATCTCCAATTATTACCTATTACCACAGTGGTTGTCCTTGGTTTGTGAAGACCCAGAGTTTAGAGGTGCACCTGTGTGAGTTCAGCTCCCACCATGGGGGCAGGGAGGAGAGTGCCTGGCTCGCTCTGCTGTCTGGGTGCTTGCTCTGGTGGCAGCTGCCCTGCCAGCCGCTCACCCTCACCTTCTGCTGCCCCTGGCCTCTCCGCTGTGATCTCTGCAGGTCGCTCTCTTGAGGCTCCACCCAGCTCTCAGTGACTGTCAGCTGCTAGTGGGGAACCCTCAGTGCTGAAGCAGGCTGGGCAGAAACAGTGTCTGACAGCAGGTGATTTCAGCTCTAGTGATCACTGAAACCAAAAAACCTCCTAATGGAACTTTAATTAACTGGGCAGATTGAACCATGGCTAGACCTCATACACAGAGCCCACACCCCTCAGCAGGAACACCCATCTCCACCCACCCCACTCTTCATAGGAGTCTGGTGTCTGAACCCCCCTGGTTAGTGAGTTCAGTTCAGTTGTGGGTGACCCCCTCAGTCAGGGCAGGCTAAGCACAGTTCTGCTGCCCTTTACTCAGACAATCAGGACAACAACATTTCACTTCCCCTGTATTCAGTACTACAGTGATTTGTAACCCAGCACCAGCCAACACAGCTCTGTCTGCTGGATACCTGCTGGATACTAGGCAGAATGGGTGTGTTCATGTAAATAGTATCTGGTCCTGAAGCCTTTTCCCCTCCCCAGCTCATCACTCGCTGTCAGGGGAGAGCTCATTCCAACCGTACTCACCTCTAGTTCAGGGATCGGCAACCTTTGGCACACGGCCCATCAGTGAAATCTGCTGGCGGGCCGGGATGGTTTGTTTACCTGCAGCGTCCACAGGTTCGACCAATTGCAGCTCCCACTGGCCGCGGTTCGCCACTCCAGGCCAATGGGGGCTGTGGGAAGCAGTGGCCAGCACATCCCTCAGTCCGTGCCACTTCCTGCAGCCCCCATATCAAAAGCTTTGTTAAAGTCAAGGAATAACATGTTCACCGCTTTCCCTTCTTCCACACAGCCAGTTATCTTATCATAGAAGGCAATTAGGTTGGTCAGGCATGACTTGTCCTTGGTGAATCCATGCTGACTGTTCCTGACCACTTTCCTCTCCTCGAAGTGCTTCAAAATTGATTCTTTGAGGACCTGCTTCATGATTTTTCCAGGACTGAGGCGAGGCTGACTGGCCTGTAGTTCCCCAGATCCTCCTCCTTCACTTTTTTAAAGATGGGCACTACAGTAGCCTTTTTCCAGTCATCCGGGACCTCTCCCGATCGCCATGAGTTTTCGAAGATAATGGCCAATGGCTCTGCAATCACACCTGCCAATTCCTTTAGCACCCTGGGATGTAATGCATCCTGTCCCATGGACTTGTGCTCATCCAGCTTTTCTAAATAGTCCTGAAGCACTTCTTTCTCCATAGAGGGCTGGTCACTGCCTCCCCATGCTGTGTTGCCCAGTGCAGTAGTCTGGGAGCTGGCCTTGTTTGTGAAGACAGAGAGAAAAAAAGCATTGAGTACATTAGCTTTTTCCACATCCTCTTTCACTAGGTTCCTCCCCCATTCAGTAAGGGGCCCACTCTTTCCCTGACTACCTTTTTGTTGCTAACATACCTGTAGAAACCTTTCTTGTTACTCTTAACATCCCTTGCTAGCTTCAACTCCAAGTGTGATTTGGCCTTCCTGATTTCACTCCCGCATGCTTGAGCAATATTTAGTACCTCTTCAATCTTCCACTTCTTGTAAGCTTCTTTTTTGTGTTTAAGATCAGCAAGGATTTCACTGTTAAGCCAAGCTGGTCACCTGCCATATTTACTATTCTTACTACACATTGGAATGGTTTGTTCCTGGACTCTGGGTGACGTTTTCAGGGAGCTATGGAACAAATATATGTAAATTCAATGCTGATGTCAGGCTAAGGCAACCACTAATAACAGGGGTGACTGTGTTCAGCTGCCAATCACCAAGATGCTTATGCCAGCATCTGCCCCGCAGCACTGCACAGTATCACACTGAAGTGAATACCAGCGCCAGGAGTGAGGGTGTAAATCTCCTCCTCAGGAGGTTCCTGCCGGCTGCATGGGGATAATCTTTTTAAGTGCTCTAGTGGAAGTAGTAGGTCAAGGGGGAGGGATAGCTCAGTGGTTTGAGCATTGGCCTGCTAAACCCAGGGTTGTGAGTTCAATCCTTGAGGGGGCCACTTAGGGATCTGGGGCAAAAAATTGGTCCTGCTAGTGAAAGCAGGGGGCTGGACTACCTGACCTTTCAAGGTCCCTTCCAGTTCTAGAAGATTGGTATATCTCCAATTATTACCTTTTTTATTACCAATCTGCCTAACTAGGTGACAGCTGGCTGGGAGGGGAACGAACAGACTTCAACATTACCCAAGTGATTAGCCTGCTCAGTGGTGGGGAGCCCTTGAAAGGCAGTTGCTGTGTGCAGAGACCGGTCAGACCCATCAGCAGGAGATGCTCCATTCCCCAGTGAAACGAGAGATCAGAGGCCCAGGAACCTCCCTCAGTGCTTATTCCCTTGGGTGTTTGCAGACACCGGCATCTCCGAAGTGACTCAGCTGCGACTGGTGAATGGTTCGAGTCGCTGCGCTGGGAGAGTCGAGGTGTTTCATAACAAGAAGTGGGGAACTGTGTGTAATGACAGCTGGGACCTACAGGATGCTGGAGTCGTGTGCAGGCAGCTGGGCTGTGGGACGGCGTTATCAACCCCCACTGGAGCTCACTTTGGGCGAGGATCTGATCATATCTGGCTGGGTAATGTCAACTGCACGGGGACAGAAGCTGCCCTCTCCCAATGCAGGGCTAGGCCCTGGGGAGACAGTAACTGCACCCATGAAGAAGATGCCAGTGTTGTGTGCTCAGGTAACCCTCCTCCATCACTTCACTGTGGGTGGTGCAGGGATCGGGTGGGAAGCTTTCAGCACAGACCCAGCTCTCCTGTCTGAGTCAGCACCGACTCCAGTGCCCCAGCATGGGGCTAAGGGCCTGTACTGCAGGGAGCCCGTTGGGGGTCACAGAAAATGTTGCTCTTCCCATGGTGTCAGCACTGACCCCATTTTCCCACACAGTTCTATAGGCCTGTGCTGCAGGGAGTAGGATGGGGGCTCAGTAGGGGGCGCTCTCCTCTCACAGTCAGTGCTGAGCCCAGTGCCCCAGCACAGCACTTAGGGCCTGTGCTGCAGGGAGCAGTATGTGCGCCTCTGTGAGAGACCCTCCCCATCGCTGATCCCCCTGCCCCACAACAGCACAATGGGGCGCTAGGTAACCGTAGCTCCCATTTCTGGGGTTTGGGGTTGAATGGATCCTGCAGCAACTCAGGGATCCCTTTATGAAGTGTGGGGTTCCTATCCCCATCACTCCGGGTGATTTACATCTCCACTAATTTGCCTGAACCTGTAACATCCCCCCAGCTGTGTCTGGAGACAGGGTTCTTCCTCAATTCCTCTCCTACACAGCCCATGAATTTCTATGTCCTGTCTCTCAGCTGCCTTGTTCCACCCCAGAACTGACTGCATATCAGAGGTGTGGGGTATGTCCTTGACAGGCAGGCGCTCTGTTTAGAGGCTGTTCAGACCTGTCAGAGGGAGGTGCTAAGTTCCCCAGCATTAGTAGCAATCAGATGTACAGGAACCTACCTGAGAGTTTATTCCATTGGGATATTTGCAGACTCAGGCATTTCAGAGCAGACTTCGCTCCGTCTGGTGAACGGCCCGAGTCGCTGCGCTGGGAGGGTCGAGGTGCTTCACAACCAGCAGTGGGGAACCGTGTGTGATGACAGCTGGAACCTACAGGATGCCGATGTCGTGTGCAGACAGCTGGGCTGTGGGCTGGCGTCAACAGCCCCAGGGGCGGCTCACTTTGGGCGAGGAACTGACTCCATCTGGCTGGATGATGTTCACTGCACAGGGACAGAAGCTGCCCTCACTGATTGCAGGGCTCGGCCTTGGGGAGAGAATAACTGTCACCATGGAGAAGATGCCGGTGTTGTGTGCTCAGGTAACCCTCCTCCATCCCGGTGGATGCTGCAGGGAGTGGGGTAGAGATCAATAGGGGGCGGTCGGTTCAGAGCCCAATGTAACCGCACTGTGCTGGGGCCCATGCTGCAGGGAGAGCGTGCGGGCTCCTGAGGGACTGCTCTGCCCTTGCAGTCAGTGCTGACCCCCATGTGGGTGAAGGGACTGTGCTGTAGGGAGCAGTTTGGGGACCACACAAGGGGCCTTTCCCCCTGCAGTTAGTGCTGACCCCAGTGTTCCAGGGTGGTGATGGCTGTAGGAGGCAGGGTGGTGGTTTCAATAATAATGCCCTCCCCTTGCAGGCAGGGCTGGCCCCAGTACAGCACTTAGGGCCTGCGCTGCAGGGAGCAGTACGTGCACTTCTGTGAGAGACCCTCCCATCGCTGATAGCTCTGATCCCCCTGCCCCACTACAGCACAATGGGGCGCTGGGTAACCGTAGATCCCATTTCTGGGATTTGGGGTTGAATGGAGCCTGCAGCTGCTCAGGGGCAGTAGAAACCTGGGATCCCTTTATGAAGTGTGGGGCTTCTCCTTCCCACACTCTGGGTGATTTCCATGTGTGACGGAGCGATTCTGGCGGGACCCAACTGAGAGTGCCAAATCAGGACCAATTGCTTAAACAGGGCAGTTACAGCCCTAGGCTGGGGTTTTTCCACCTCTAAGGCAAACCAAACCAGCCAGACAAAAAGGACTTTGGTCTCACCCCACTGGCTAACCACAAGTCACACAAGCAATTTCCTTAGACACTCCAGTCTCCCAGTATCACCACCAGTGCACTTGTCCTGGGGATAAATGGTTATGAAAACCAACACCCCAATAAAAGAAAAAGGTTCCCTCGATCCCAAAGGACCAAGCCCCAGACCCAGGTCAATACACACATCAGATCTTACCCACAAATCACGCTGTTGCCAATCCTTTAGAATCTAAAATCTAAAGGTTTATTTACAAAGGGAAAAAGGTAGAGATGAGAGGTAGAATTGGTTAAATGCAATCAATTACATACAGTAATGGCAAAGTTCTTAGTTCAGGCTTGCAGCAGTGCTGGAGTAAACTGCAGGTTTAGATTAAGTCTCTGGAGAGCATCCCCCACTGGGATGGGTCCTTCAGTCCCTTGTGTAAAGCTTCAGTTTGTGGCAAAGTCCCTCCAGAGGTCAGAAGCAGGATTGAAGACAAGATGGAGACGAAGCATCAGCCTTATATAGACTTTTCCAGGTGTAAGAATCTCTTTGTCTTCACTGTGGAAATTTACAGCAAGATGTAGCCTGGAGTCACATGGGCCAGTCCCTGCATACTTTGCTGAGTCACAAGGCGTGTCTGCCTTCTCTCCATGGGTCCATTGTGTCCTTAATGGTCCTTAATGGGCCATCAAACAGGCTAGGCAGAGCTAACACCAGCTTGTCTGGGAGGCTTCCCCCAGAAGCACAGCACAAACTTGAAATATTGACAGCATAGAGCCAATATTCATAACTTCAACTAAAAATGATACAGACATACAGACAGCATAATTATAACCAGCAACCCGGAACCTGGTCTTAGACACCTTATATGACCCCCTTTACTTAGGATTTGGTGCCACTACAGGACCTTGGTTGCAACCCATGTTCTATATGGTCCCCATTTATATCAATAACGTCACACCCCCAACGCAAAATTGATGCAGGAAGGGATGACAAAACATCGCTGACTGCATCCCAAGAGCCCCCTTTCCTTGGGTCCGTCTCACTACAGCTAGTGTTGGGCTAGAGGCCGCACCAGTGTATAACCGAAATGGTTTATCAAAGTCATGTTCAATAACATGAATGGATCTCTTTACAAACTTAAGGTATAACTTGGTTAGCTTTTGCAGCATGGTTCCTGTATGTTTCATGTGATCTTGCCAAGAGCTAAAGAAAACAGCTACTTTATCCATACCAGCCTTGGCCAATGTTTTGAACCCAATTAACATTAAACCAATGTAGATATTGATGTTGTTCATAGTACAGGACTCTTGGCATTTAGCCATGAAAGCAATATGGTAGTGTGCCTCAGTTTCCCCTTTCATACAGCACATCAGGTCTGGAATGTATTTTGCCCTGTGAAAAGTTCCAACACTGTTTACATGCATCAACTGTGAAACATCCGTATAGCAAGGCCCTTTAACATAAAGTATGTTTTCATGTATTCCTTTCAACATGTTTAAGGGATTTTCCAAAAGATTAGGCACATTGTACATTGTTACAGTCCTTGGCAATAGCAACACATTAGTTACAAAAATTAGCATCAGCAATAACAACAAATTCATTGCAAGTGTCCATTTACAATCATATTTGTCATGCCATACCCTTGGCTCAATACCATTGGAGATTGGGCATTTTAGGGTTAACCTGTGGCTTCCCTTTGCAAAATTCAGTCTTCTCTTTCCTTCTTGTCCTGCAGGATTAAACCCTGATTTCTCTTGCTTAACAGAGATCACCGGCTGATGGGGTGGGCCCTCTGTGCTAACAGCTATTAGCAAGTCTTTCTTCTCCCTGACAGCCAAGTAATTCGCATCAACACAGACACTAGCTTTTAACTTCTTAGCTGCTATGGATTCCACAGCTGGACTTTGTCTTACAGAGATACCACACAAATCCAAAGAGTCTGAGGGTGAGAGCTGGCTTGCTCTCCCCTGCCTCCTCAAGCATTCAGCCATAAAACTGTTCTGCTTTGAAAAACCAGTAACTGAATCTGTCCTCAGACCCTGAAGCACAGACTGCTCACTTACCGATTCAGCATGGAGACATTCCTGTCCCAACAGCATTGTCTCCCCAACAAGCTGGCCACACACAGCCAGGTGGTTATAGGGCTGCTCAACTTCCTTAACAGCTTCTACTCCACCTGAGACCTTTTCAAAGCTGCCCACACTGGATCTCTCAAAAGGAAAGTCAGTGGATCCATTCACAACAGAAAATTTCTGGTTGTTAGGAACTGAAACTTTCTTGATTAAATCACTTTTACACCCTTCAGTTGCAGTAAACTGCTTGCACAGGCTACCATGAGGATTCCTTTCCCTAGGAGCTTCTCTAAGCAGCAATTCACCCCTCTCAGAAATTCTGCCCTTCCCCTCTCCACCTAGGGCTTGCTCTACAGGAACACTTCCCTGAGCAACCACAGCCACTTTCTGGGTCTCACTTACACTTAGACTCACTTCAGGCCCCACAGGCAGATTTCTACACAATCCCCTTTTAGGCACACCTACAGACTTTCTAGATAACAGGTCAGAAGTAGTCTCCTTCCCTTGGCCATGAACAAGTTCAGGAATCTTTTCCTTCTTGCTACAAGTTGTCAAACTGTCAGTCGGTAACACAATTAAATCACCTTTATGCTCTCCTTGTGCCCTGGCTGGGGTATCACCCTGATCAGACAGAGTTGCTGCACCCTTTTCCAACCACACATTAGCAACTGGCAAACTACAAGCACCAGAATTGTCTGGTCTCTGGGATTTTGCTATGACACTAACTGGATGCAACCTAGTCACAGTGCCATTCCCCCCAGCAGACACAAACTCAGGACCATTCCCTTCCTGGGCTTTAGCTGTATTTACAACCAACTTCGAGACAACTGAATCACCCTCAACCATTACAGGCTGACAGGCACCTTCTGTCTGCTCCACAGACACAGAAGAGCCGGAGACACATTCTCCTTTACCAGACACACAGCTTGGGATTTTACTTCCCTTGTCCCAGCACACAGGGCTGTTCACAGACAACTGCTTGGAGACTGGAGTAGCTTCCTTTATAGGCAAGTCAATACTCCTGACAGACACAGGCACATTCCCTCCACTGTCACATTTCTCCACACAGGAAACAGGTAAGGGATATGGACACTCATCTTCCACTATCCCTCCCTTCCCAAATTGCTGATTAGACAAAGCCATCAGCTCACAAGGCTGCCTTGTCTCCTGCAAACTTTCCCTACCAGGCACATTGCCTCTCCCAACAGACAAGCTGCTGCTCTTTTCACTACACTGAGCTACTTTTAGCAAATCACAGTTACCCATTTCAGGTTTACTTCTACAAGCTGCACTAGCCAACAATCCATTACCCATTACAAATTTACCCTCTCCTTCCTCAGTTAGGGCTTTAACCTGACCATCTACTTTAGTCTGCTCCTGAGAAACATTTTCCTCACCAATGAGATCTTTCTGCTCTTGATCTAACTCCAGATTAACTTCTGAGACATCAGACAGACATTCAGAAACTTCATTCCCAGACAAGCTGCTTTTTTGCACAGACAAACCTTTGGAGCAACCCACCTCAGGCAAATCCTTGCTCACAATAGACACAGGTTTAAGATTATTCCTCTCCTGTGACTGGCTACCTGGATTGAACAAAGCCTCAACATTTTCCCCAATTAAAAGATCTTTAGGCAATAACTTCCTGACGCCAGCTATCACTTCATGCTGAGCCCCATTCCACTCAAGGTGGATTCTGGCTAAAGGCACACGGACAGTAAACTCACAGAGGATCACAACATTCACACTCTGATTTGGTAAATAATCTTCCTCTTTGACCAGATCTGCTTTAACAAGAGTGATGTTAGAAGCCATAGTTTGCCCTAAACAGCTTTTACCATTGACTTTTACACTCTCATACATAGCACTGCCACAATTTATGGGGCCACCCCCTACTGAACCCACAGTAACAGCATTGACATAAAAGGTGGCATTGTTGGGGTACATTTGGTTACCCCCAGACAACTGCTCAGAGTTATACAACATACCAACATTGTTACAAACTGGACTTTCAAGAGGATACAGTCTCTGCTGTTCTTCCATTGCTTTTTTGACTTGGAGTTGGAGTCTAGCTGTCTCCTGTTGCATCTGTCGAGTTTTCTCCTCAGCAGCCAGCAGCTCCAGACGCCTCTTACGAGCTTTTTCTTCCCTCTTAGCAACTTCTTTCTTTCTCTCATCAGCCTCTTTCTCCATTCGAATTTCTGCCAGTTCTTGCTCATAATCAAACTGCAGGCTGTCTCTCAAGGCTTGCAGTTTCCTTGCTTTTCCTGATGCTCTCTGTCTCATTGTCACTGATCTTTAACCAACCAAACTCTCAATCCCAAAGGTAAAATTTGGATAGCGTGGGGTTCTGACCCAAAGCTTAATTGACCTGGTTCTGTGGATCCTAGCACGACTACGCCACTGTGACGGAGCGATTCTGGCGGGACCCAACTGAGAGTGCCAAATCAGGACCAATTGCTTAAACAGGGCAGTTACAGCCCTAGGCTGGGGTTTTTCCACCTCTAAGGCAAACCAAACCAGCCAGACAAAAGGACTTTGGTCTCACCCCACTGGCTAACCACAAGTCACACAAGCAATTTCCTTAGACACTCCAGTCTCCCAGTATCACCACCAGTGCACTCGTCCTGGGGATAAATGGTTATGAAAACCAACACCCCAATAAAAGAAAAAGGTTCCCTCGATCCCAAAGGACCAAGCCCCAGACCCAGGTCAATATACACATCAGATCTTACCCACAAATCACGCTGTTGCCAATCCTTTAGAATCTAAAATCTAAAGGTTTATTTACAAAGGGAAAAAGGTAGAGATGAGAGGTAGAATTGGTTAAATGCAATCAATTACATACAGTAATGGCAAAGTTCTTAGTTCAGGCTTGCAGCAGTGCTGGAGTAAACTGCAGGTTTAGATTAAGTCTCTGGAGAGCATCCCCCACTGGGATGGGTCCTTCAGTCCCTTGTGTAAAGCTTCAGTTTGTGGCAAAGTCCCTCCAGAGGTCAGAAGCAGGATTGAAGACAAGATGGAGACGAAGCATCAGCCTTATATAGACTTTTCCAGGTGTAAGAATCTCTTTGTCTTCACTGTGGAAATTTACAGCAAGATGTAGCCTGGAGTCACATGGGCCAGTCCCTGCATACTTTGCTGAGTCACAAGGCGTGTCTGCCTTCTCTCCATGGGTCCATTGTGTCCTTAATGGTCCTTAATGGGCCATCAAACAGGCTAGGCAGAGCTAACACCAGCTTGTCTGGGAGGCTTCCCCCAGAAGCACAGCACAAACTTGAAATATTGACAGCATAGAGCCAACATTCATAACTTCAACTAAAAATGATACAGACATACAGACAGCATAATTATAACCAGCAACCCGGAACCTGGTCTTAGACACCTTATATGACCCCCTTTACTTAGGATTTGGTGCCACTACAGGACCTTGGTTGCAACCCATGTTCTATATGGTCCCCATTTATATCAATAACGTCACACCATGTCAGCTAATTACCCTTGAACCTGTAATATCCCCAAAGCTGTGACTGTTGACAGGGTTCTTCCTCACTCCCTCTCCTGCACAGCCCATGAGTTTCTGGGCCTGGTCTCTCAGCTGCCCTGTCCTACTCCAGAGGTGGCTGAATGTCAGTGGTGGGGAGTGAACTCCTGACAGGCAGTTGCACAGGCTGTTCACACCCATTAATGGGAGGTACTACTTTCCCCAGGGTCACTAGTGATCAGATGCAGCGAGTGTTTATTTCCTTGGGGCATTTGCAGACTCAGGCATTTCAGAGCAGACTCAGCTCCGACTGGTGAATGGCCCAAGTCACTGCATTGGGAGAGTCGAGGTGCTTCACAACCTGCTCTGGGGAACCGTGTGTGATGACAGCTGGGACATAACAGATGCTGGAGTCGTGTGCAGGCAGCTGGGCTGTGGGACGGCATTATCAGCCCCAGGAGGGGCTCGATTTGGACGAGGATCAGACCCCATCTGGCTGGATAACATCAACTGCACAGGGACAGAAGCTGCCCTCTCCGATTGCAGGGTTCTGCCTTGGGGAATCCATAACTGTAACCACGGAGAAGATGCCGGTGTTGTGTGCTCAGGTAACCCTCCTCCATCACTGTGGGTGTTGTGGGGAGCAGGATGGGGGCTCAGTAGGGGGCGTTCTCCCCTCGCAGTCAGTGCTGAGCCCAGTGCCCCAGCACAGCACTTAGGGCCTGCACTGCAGGGAGCAGGACGTGCGCCTCAGTGAGAGACCCTCCCCATCACTGATCGCTCTGATCACCCTGCCTCACTACAGCACAATGGGGTGCAGGGTAACTGTAGATCCCCTTTGTGGGATTTGGGGTCAAATGGAGCCTGCAGCATCTCAGAGGCAATATAAACCATTGGTTCCTTTATGAAGTGTGGGGCTCTTACCCCATTATAGTGATTTTAACCTCAGCCAATTACCCCGAACCTGTAACATCCCCCACTGCTGTGATTGGAGACAGGGTTCTTCCTCACTTCCTCTCCTACACAGCCTGCGTGTTTTCATGGCCTGTCTCTCAGCTGCCCCTTCACGCCCCAGAGGCTGCTGTATATTAGTAGGGGGGGAATGAACCTGTGTCAGGCAATTGTAGAGACTGATCAGATCTGAGTTGCTATGTTCCCCAATGTCACTAGTGATCAGAGGCAAAGGAAGTTCCTTGAGTGTTTATTCCCTTGGCACATTTGCAGACTCATCCGTTCCAGAGAGGGCTTCAATCCGACTGGTTGATGGTTCGAGTCGCTGTGCTGGGAGAGTCGAGGTGTTTCACAACCAGCAATGGGGAACCGTGTGTGATGACAGCTGGGACATAACAGATGCTGGAGTTGTGTGCAGGGAGCTGGGCTGTGGGACGGCGTTATCAGCCCTAGCGGGGGCTCACTTTGGGCAAGGATCTGACCCCATCTGGCTGGATGATGTTCAGTGCACAGGGACAGAAGCTGCCCTCGCCGAATGCAGGGCTCTGCCTTGGGGAGACAATAACTGTCACCATGGAGAAGATGCCGGTGTTGTGTGCTCAGGTAACCCTCTTCCATCACGTCACTGTGGGTGGTGCTGGGAAGCTTTCAGCACAGACCCAGCTCTCCTGTCTGAGTCAGCGCTGACCCCAGTGCCCCAGCATGGTGCTAAGGGCCTGTACTGCAGGGATCCAGCTCGGGGTCACAGTAAGTGTCTCTCTTCCCGTGGTATCAGTGCTGATCCCATTTCCCTTGCCTGTGCTGCAGGGAGTAGGGTGGGGGCTCAGTAGGGGGCGTTCTCCCCTCGCAGTCATTGCTGAGCCCAGTGCCCCAGCACAGCACTCGGGGCCTGCGCTGCAGGGAGCAGTACGTGCGCCTCAGTGAGAGACCCTCCCCATCGCTGATCGCTCTGATCCCCCTGCCCCACTACAGCACAATGGGGCGCTGGGTAACCGTAGATCCCATTTGCAGGATTTGGGGTCGAATGGAGTCTGCAGCCACTCAGAGGCAGTAGAAACCTGGGATCCCTTTATGAAGTGTGGGGCTCCTCCCCCCGTCATTCCGGGTGATTTCCATCTCAGCTAATTACTCCTGAACCTGTAACATCCCCTAGAGCTGTGACTGGAGACACGGTTCTTCCTCACTCCCTCTCCTATGTAGCCCATGAGTTTCTGTGCCTATTCTCTCAGCTGCCTTGTTCCACCCCAGAGGTGGCTGCATGTCAGGGGTGGGGAGTGAGTCCTTGATAGGCAGGTGCTGTGTTTAGGGCTGTTCAGACCTGTCAGCGGGAGGCAGTAAGTTCCCCAGCGTCACTAGCAATCAGAGGCACAGGAATCTCTCTGAGTCATTATTCCCTTGGGGTGTTTGCAAGCTCAGTCAGTCTAGGTTTTGATCCACTCCAACTGGTGAATGGCCCAAATCCCTGTGCTGGGAGAGTTGAAGTGCTTTATAATCAGCAGGGGGGAACCGTATGTGATGATAACTGGCAGTTACCTGACACTGCCGTCCTGTGCAGGCAGCTGGGCTGTGGGACGGCGTTATCAGCCCTGGCAGAGCTTGATTTTGGTGAGTTTCTTATCCCATCTGACTGGATGATGTTCACTGCAGAGGATCAGAAGCTTCCCTCAGTGAATGCAGGGCTTAGCCTTGGGGAAAACATAACTTTCACCACAGAAAAGATGCCGGTGTTATGTGCTCAGGTAACCCACATCCATCACCATGGTGCAGGGAGCGGTAGGGGGACTCAGCAGGGGGCACTCTGCTCTCACAGTCAGTGCTGACCCCAACACTCCAGTGTGGTGCTAAGGGCCTGTGCTGCAGGGAGCAGCTCAGGGACTACCATGAGGGCTGGATGTCAGTGGTGGTGATTCAGCCCAGGACAGGCAATCGCTGTGTGTGGAGCCCATTCAGACTCCTCAGTGCTATGTTCCCCAGCGTCTCTAGCAATCAGAGGCACAGAAATCTCTCAGAGTGTTTATTCCCTTCGGTGTTTGAAGACTCAGGCATCTCAGAAGTGTCTTTGCTCCAGCTAGTGAATGGCCACACTCGTTGCACTGGGAGAGTTGAGGTGTTTCATAACCAGAAGTGAGGAACTGGGTGTGATTGCAACTGGGACTTACATGATGCTGGAGTTGTGTGCTGAGCAGTGAGACGCCATTATCAGTGCCACATGGGGCTTGGTTTGGACATGGATCTAACTGTCCCTGGCTGGATGATGTTAACTGCACAGGGACAGAAGCTGCCATCTCCAAATGCAGGGCTCGGCCTCTACTGCAGAGGGGTATGTGTGCTGTGTGGAGAGGCCTTCAGCCCCATTTGATTGTTCTAGTTAGGAAAGCAAAGGGACAGAATAAGAAATCTATGACCAGCAGAGTTATTTTTATTTTTAAAATATATTAAGAACCAAAAGAATCCTAACAATGATATCGGTCCATGCTTAGATGGAAATGGTAGAAATATCAATAACAATGCAGAAAGAGCAGAAGTGTTCAATACATATTTTTGTTCTGTATTTGGGAAAAAGAGATCATATAGTCTCACCATATGGTGATGGTAATGCTCTGTCCATTCCACTAATGTATCAGGAGGATGTTAAACAGAAGCCACGAAAGATAGATAGTTTACAATCAGCAGATCCAGATAATTTGCATCCAAGGGTTTTAAAACAGTATGGAGCATGCTGGACTGTTATTATTGATTTTCAGTAAGTCTTGGAGCGCTTGGAAAGCTCCAGCAGCCTGGAAGAAAGCTCATGTTGTGCCAATTTTTAAAAAGAGTAAAAGAGATAACTCGGGTAATTACAGGCCTGTCAGCCTAACGTCAATCCCAGGCAAGATAATGGAGTAGCTGATATGAGAGTCGAACAATAAAGAATTAAAGGAGGGTAATGCAATTAATGGAAATGAACATGGGTTTATGGGAAATAGATCTTGTCAAACTGACCTGATTTTTTTTTTGGATGAGATTACCAATTTGGTTGATAAAGGTAATAGTGTGGATGAAACAGACTGAGACTTCTGTAAGGTACCGCACAACATTTTGATTAAAAAAACTATAGCAGTATAAAATTAACATGGCACACGTGGCAGGGAGTGGTCCTTAGACCTATGATATTTAACATTTTTATCAATGACTTAAAATAAAATATAAAATCATAGGTGTTAAAATTTGCAGATGATACAAAAATTGGGGGAGTGGTAAATAATGAAGTGCACAGGTCACTGATTCAGCCTGATCTGCATTGCTTGGTAAACTAGGTGCAAGCAAACAATGTACATTTAAATGTAAATATCTACATCTAGGAACAAAGAATGCAGATCATGTTTACATGATGGGGGATTATATCCTGGGAAACAGTGACTCCGAAACAGATTTCCAGGTTGAGGTAGACAATCCAGCATGAGCTCCCACTGAGACTCTGTGGTCAAAATGGCTAATGCAATCCTGGGATGTATGAAGAGAGGAATCATGAGCAGGAGCAGAGAGGATATTTTACCTCTGTGTTTGACACTGCTGTGGCCATTGCAGGAATATTGTATTCAGTTCTGCTGCCCACAATCCAGGAATGATGTTGATAAATTGGAGAGGTTCATAGAAGAGCCACAAGAATGATTAAACGATAAGAAAACCTGCCTTACAGTGACAGGCTCAAAGAGCTCAATCTATTAACAAAGAGAAGGGTGAGAGGTGACTTGATCACAGTGTACAAGAATCTACCTGGGGAATAAATATTTAATAATGGGTTCTTCAATCTAGCAGAGGAAGGTAGAACAGCATCTAATTGTTGAAGGTTGAAGCTAGACATATTTAGAATGGTGAGGGTAATTAACCATGGCACAAATGACCATGGGTGGTGGTGGTTGAGTCAAGAATGGATATTTCTGTAAAAGCTCTGCTCTAGGATCAGACTAGGTGCTCAAAAAGGTACGTTCTAGCCTTGGAGTCGATGACTCTATGATCCCCTGCCCTGCTATGGCACAATGGGGCACTGTGTAATCACAGGCCCCACTGGTTTGGTATGGTGTTAAATTGAGCCCGTAGCCAATTACATGGACTAGAAATGAGAACATAAGAACATAAGAAAGGCCGTACCGGGTCAGACCAAAGGTCCATCTAGCCCAGTATATGTCTACCGACAGTGGCCAATGCCAGGTGCCCCAGAGGGAGTGAACCTAACAGGCAATGATCAAGTGATCTCTCTCCTGCCATCCATCTCCATCCTCTGACGAACAGAGGCTAGGGACACCATTCTTACCCATCCTGGCTAATAGCCATTTATGGATTTAGCCACCATGAATTTATCCAGTCCCCTTTTAAACATTGTTATAGTCCTAGCCTTCACAACCTCCTCAGGTAAGGAGTTCCACAAGTTGACTGTGCGCCATGTGAAGAAGAACGTCCTTTTATTTGTTTTAAACCTGCTGCCTATTAATTTCATTTGGTGACCCCTAGTTCTTGTATTATGGGAATAAGTAAATAACTTTTCCTTATCCACTTTCTCAACATCACTCATGATTTTATATACCTCTATCATGTCCCCCCTTAGTCTTCTCTTTTCCAAGCTGAAGAGTCCTAGCCTCTTTAATCTTTCCTCGTATGGGACCCTGTAAACGGGTCCACTCACCCCTGCAGCACCTCCTGCTGGTTGCTCTGCGAACTTCACTCAGTCTCGCCCTGGAGCACCCTCTGCAGGCGGGTGATCTACCGGTTCTTAGGCCCCCCCGGGGCCCTCCCTGGACCCAGGCCCTTCTACATGGGGCGCTGCCCCTAGCAGCAACCCCTGTTTCTTGGGTCTCCCTTTCTGTCTCAGGGAACCCCCCACCCTCTATCCCTACCTTGCCTCAGTAGTGGCTACTGACAGTCATTGTCTAGCCCCACACTCTGGGGCAGACTGCAGTGTCAGCCAACTCATCCCTGGCAAGGAGGGTTTGGACCTGCTGCTTGTCCTACCCCTGGGCTGCCCTCTGCAACCCCCAGTACCCTTTTGGGCCTATAACTAGGCTGCAGCCTGGGGCTTTCCTGGCTGGAGCTCCCCAGCCCCTCAGCTTTCCCCAGCCCTGCTTCACTCAGGTACCTTCTTCTAAGTCCCAGCAGCTAGGCCCATCTCCCTCTACATACAGAGGAAGACTGCCTGGGCTCCTGGCTTCCCTGCCTTTTATAAGGCCCAGCTGTGGCTTAGTTTGGGGCATGGCCCCCAGCTGCAGCCACTTCCTTGGTCAGCTCAGCCCTGTCAGGCCACTTTCTAACCCCCCTGGGCCCGGAGCAGGGGTCACCCTGCTACAGACCCTCTCTAAACCCCTAATCATTTTAGTTGCCCTTTTCTGAACCTTTTTTAGTGCTAGAATATCTTTTTTGAGGTGAGGAGACCACATCTGTACACAGTATTGGAGATGTGGGCATACCATGGATTTATAAAAGGGCAATAATATATTCTCAGTCTTATTCTCTATCCCCTTTTTAATGATTCCTAACATCCTGTTTGCTTTTTTGACCGCCTCTGCACACTGCGTGGACATCTTCAGAGAACTATCCACGATAACTCCAAGATCTTTTTCCTGACTCGTTGTAGCTAAATTAGCCCCTATCATGTTGTATGTATAGTTGGGATTATTTCTTCCAATGTGCATTACTTTACATTTATCCACATTAAATTTCATTTGCCATTTTGTTGCCCAATCACTTAGTTTTGTGAGATCTTTTTGAAGTTCTTCACAATCTGCTTTGGTCTTAACTATCTTGAGTAGTTTAGTATCATCTGCAAACTTTGCCACCTCACTGTTTACCCCTTTCTCCAGATTATTTATGAATAAATTGAATAGGATTGGTCCTAGGACTGACCCTTGGGGAACACCACTAGTTACCCCTCTCCATTCTGAGAATTTACCATTAATTCCTACCCTTTGTTCCCTGTCCTTTAACCAGTTCTCAATCCATGAAAGGACCTTCCCTTTTATCCCATGACAGCTTAATTTACGTAAGAGCCTTTGGTGAGGGACCTTGTCAAAGGCTTTCTGGAAATCTAAGTACACTATGTCCACCTGTCATAGGTCTCACCCCCACTTAGAGCTGTTGGGTTCCAAAATGGGGACCTGCCTTGGTTTCCCTCTAAACTAAAATCCTAGTTTAGATCTGGTAAAAGCTGCCACCACCCAATAAGGTACGTGTATTGGGACACAGTCCTTCCCCAAAATCCTTGGGGAACCCAAGAGCCCCAAATCCATGGAGTTCTTACACCCAGGAGAAATAAACCATTCCCCCCTGCTTCCTCCCCCCTCCCTTTTCCTAGGAGACATACCGGGATCCACTACAGAGGGATGCTTCCCTCCTCCCCTTTCCCTGAGAATCCACCCAAGGAAAGATCAACCAAGTCCTTTATAGAAAAGATTTATTAAAGAATAAAAAAGAAAGTCACTGTCTCTGTAACCAAGATGGAACAATACACAGGGTCTAAACTTATCAATCTCTGGAGAGAATTCCCCCTCCCCTTCTTTCTCAGTAAAAGCAATAACAGTACAGAATTAAAGAAATTATATAGCAAAACACAGAGTTGCAAATACAGAAATAAAAGTATAAGAATACTAGTTCCTTGCTAATACTCACTAGCTTGAATAGAAGAATTTATTGCAGAAACCTGGGAGGACTTGATTAAGATGTCTGGACTCCCTTAATTCCCAAGAGAGACTCTCTAAAAACACAAAGAACAGAAAAAAAACCTTCCCTCCACAGGGATTTGAAATTATCTTGTCCCTGATTGGTCCTCTGGTCAGGTGTCCGCAGGTACTGCTTGTTAACCCTTTACAGGTTGAAAACAAAACCTTAACCCTTAACTAACTGTTTATGACACCACCGGATCCCCCTTGTCCACATGTTTGTTGACCCCTTCAAAGAACTCTAATAGATTAGTAAGACACGATTTCCCTTTACAGAAACCATGTTGACTATTGCTCAAGAGTTTATGTTTTTCTATGTGTCTGACAATTTTATTCTTTACTATTGTTTCAACTAATTTGCCCGGTACCGACGTTATACTTACCGGTCTGTAATTGCCGGGATCACCCCTAGAGCTCTTTTTAAATATTGGCATTACATTAGCTAACTTCCAGTCATTGGGTACCGAAGCCGATTTAACGGACAGGTTACAAACCTTAGTTAATAGTTCCGCAACTTCACATTTGAGTTCTTTCAGAACTCTTGGGTGAATGCCATCTGGTCCTGGTGACTTGTTAATGTTGAGTTTATCAATTAATTCCAAAACCTCCTCTAGTGACACTTCAATCTGTGACAGTTCCTCAGATTTATCACCTACAAAAGCCAGCTCAGGTTTGAGGGTCACTTTGTCAAGAGACGTCTGGTATCCCCAGATCTTGCATCTTAGTTAATTAATCCTGAACCTGTAATGTTCTTTAGAAGCTATGATTAGACACAGGCTGCTTCCTCGCTTCCTGTTCTAAACAGCTGGGCCATATTTCCCTGTCCTGTTTCTCAGCTGCCTGGCCCACCCAATAGGTGGCTTCATTTCAATGGTGAGAAGAGATCCTGTTCTCCCATTCTCATGCAGTTTCTGTGTCTGGAGCCTGTTCAGACTAACAGAGGTTAAGGCTGGAAGGGAGTGTTTTGAGCATTGAATCAGGCCATTGGCAAAACTCGGCGAGAGAATCTCTCTTGTGCCAAGGCCACAACTTTTGTTTGAGTTATCACAGATTTTTAGGAAAAACTCCCAATCTTCTTCTTCCTGTATAGATTTAAAGTGCCAGAGGATCTCACGTGTCCCTAGATACATTGTTCCAGTAATTAATTAACCTCACTGGTATCAATGCCCTGATATTTCTGAATATATCTAGCTTCAGTCACTGGATCTCATTCTGTTTTTGCCTGCTGGATTCGAGAGTGTCCTCTGATAGGTACTGATAGAGTGTAATCAAGTCATCTCTTAACTTTCTCTAAATTAAACTAAATAGGATGAATGGACTAAAAGGTGGATGAAAGAAAGCTGTCTAGATCGACGGGCTCAATGGGTAGTGATCAACAGCTCAATGTCTAGTTGGCAGCTGGTATCAAGAGGACAACAAGGCATTGTTGACTAACAGATTTATTTGGGCATAAGGTTTTGTGGGTAAAAAACCCACTTCTTCAGATGCATGGAATGCAAATTACAGATTCAGGCATTATATACTGACACATGAAGAGAAGGGAGTTACCTCATAAGTGGAGAACCAGGGCCAATTCCATCAGGGTGGATGTAGTCCACTCCCAATAATTGATGAGGAGGTGTCAATTCCAGGAGCAGGAAAGCTGCTTTTGTAGTGAGCCAGCCACTCCCAGTCCCTATTCAAGCCCTAATTAACGGTGTTAAATTTGAAAATCAAGAAGAAGACATCAGGACATCAGGAATGGCAACATACAAAAGCCAGTAGGAGAACACTTCAGTCTTCTATAGACATTCTAGAACAGATTTAAAAGTAGCCATACTTGGACAAAAAAAACTTCAGAAACAGACTGCAGAACTAAAATTCATTTGCAAATTTTCAGTGGATTGTTTCTGTTCAAAGGAGAGATTGAAGATTCTATAGCTAAGCGGGCAAACATGATCCTGCAATGTATAAGTGGGGGAATATCAAGTAAGAGGAGAGAGACAGTTATGGACATTGCTGGATTTCTGCAACGCAGTCCTGGTTATTTACAAAGCACGTACAAAGTCCCATCTGGCTGAACACAGCAGAAATCAAACAAAAGGAGAGAGTTTCGTTGCTCACAGTTCAAAGTCTCTTTCAGCCATCCTGACCCCAAAGCGCTTAGCATTTTTCTGAAGGTCACATGATCAGCGATTCTCTGGCTGTGTCTGGGCTTCTTTGCTCCTTCTCTGAATCACTCTCTGTAGCTTAAGACTAAGATAAAGATTCAGCATCAGCCCCGTCTGTTGGTATTGGTGCTGTCTGCACTGATCACTAGAGCTTTCCCCTCCCCCCTGCCAGTTAAATGAGAATTCAAAATAATAACTTCCTAGGAACCCAGGTACTCTGCCATCCACACAGGTTTCCTTGTCAGTCTGCATGCTCGAGTCCTATATTCACTCATGGAGACATCAGTCATGGTTGGATCTAGGTTATCAGTGAGTTCAGGGCTCAGGCCCTGTCGGTGAGGCCTATCTGTTGTGGACAGGCTGTCTGTAGAAGATGGCAATGTGCCGAGGTAAGCTGCATGCACTTGCTTTTGGTATCAGCAAGGATAAGTTGTTCAGCTTTTAATGACCATGTAAAGTCCCCTCCAAAAAGGAGTAAGTTTGGGATTCTTTTTCAGGATGCTTTTTTCCAGTTGTGTAGCCGCTGCTGCAGCTTCTGTCCTTCCTGCGCAGGCATTCCATTCTCCTCTCTCCTGGCGTCTCGTGTCTGGCACGCTCCCTTCCGACTCATCCTTTCCTCCACCTGCTGGAATGCTGTCCTCAAGCACTCAGATACGGCCAGGGTTACGCTACACAATTACTTTGGTATAACCATGTTGCTCAGTGCTGTGAAAAATCCGCACCCCTGAGTGACGTAGTTATGCCGACCTCAACTCCCCATGTAGAAAGTGCTATGCTGGCAAGAGAGCATTTCCCGTGGACACAGCTACTGCCTCTCATGGAGATGGGGTTAATAAGCTGACCAGAGAGCTCTCCCCTCGGCTTAGAGCAGTGGTTTTCAATCTGTGGTCCGCGGGCCCCGGGGGTTTGCAGACTATGCCTAAGGGGTCAATAAAAGGTTGTCATTACCATAGAACCGTGGTTTTCAGTCTGTGGTTCCTGAACCCCTGGGGGTCCACAGACTATGTCTGAGATTTCCACCTCCATTCGAAACATTTCAAGGTCTGCAAATGAAAAAAGTTCGAAACCCCCTGGCTTAGACCATCTTCATCAGAAGAGCTACAGCAGCTGGCGCAAGTTTGCAGTGTCGGCCTGCTCTAAGGGTCCACTGTATCTCTGACCTGTATGGGTGCCAGGGACCTGGCCAGTTCTTGCTGCTGAACATCAAGTCACTGGGAGGCCTGGGTTTGCAGGGTCCACAAATTATCCCAGAAGCAGAGTAAGGGATAGTTGCTTGATGGCTGTGCTAAGATACCAAACAATACCTTCATTTCCCCGTCTTGTTGGTCTTCATCGACTCAGGCTGTAAGAATGGAACCAGTGGTGTGGTTTACAAGGCAACACTGGTACTTACCTTGGTTATCTGGAGTTCTCAGCAAACCTCGTGTAGTAACCGTGATACAAATTCGTTCTCCTCATAACTGCAGATGCAGCCTGGTGGGATGAATTGCAACCCTACCTGTCTCATCAATGCAGTCATAGCTGTTTCAGTCATTTTACTCTTCAGTCGCTGCAGCACCACATGCTTTGGGAAAGTGTACTCACCCCCTACTGGAAGGGGAAGAGTTAACTCCCTGCTGTGAGGTGAGGAAGTCACAACCCCACGTCCCTACTGGGCATGCTCCAGGTGCAGCACTAGTATAAGAGGGAGCAGCCAGGTTCAGTTTGGGCTGACCACCGAGGAGGAAAGATGTTCTTTGCTGGCTCCTTCGCAGGAGCAGCTGGAACCCCTGACTGTGGATGCCGGAGACACCGAGACCTAGAGATATGCCCAAGTGCATGCGGACGCACAAGAGGGATCAGAGTCACTGGGAACCACATGCACCAAGAAGCCTGGAGATCTCAACGGCAGCTCCAAGAGACATGGTAGGAAGTGGCCCGCAGGGAACTAGCTATAGTCCTGTGGGAAGTTGATGTGTTTCAGTTGAAGCCCCGCTGACTCTGTGGCGGAGAACTCCACCACTGAGAGGGCCCTGGGCTGGGACCCAGTGGAGCACATATGCACACCACAGATGGCGGCCCATTGGCACTGACTGCAAGGCCTTACTGCCCTGAAGATTATGGCGACTCTACTGCTCTGCGAGTGAGAGCAACTCTGCTGACTCTGGCCATTGGGCCACAGAGCCCTGAGACATGGGCAGTCCTATTGGCTCTGGCCTTTGGGCCATCCAGCCCTGAGGGAGAGGGCATCTGTATAGGCCCTTACCTTTAGGTTTTCTACCCCTGAGGACAAGGGCAGACTAATTGACTCTGACCACTAGGCCATACCATCCCAGAGGCAGAGGCAGTTATATCGACTGTAGCCATTTGGCCACACTGTGCTGAGGCTGAGGGCAGCTCAAAGTATGGGGTGCACTCACCCGGCACTGGTTGTGGTTCCCCCACCCCATCACACATGGTACAGAATGATAGGCTTACACTAGGAAACCTGACAGAGGGACGGGTTTTCCCCGTTTGTTGTAGTGATTTGCATTGGGAGAATATTAGAATGAGAAGTGGAGTCTGATAAAGTCTCGCAGTGGTTACTTGAGAGCCAGCAACAACAAGCACCTCAGCAACAGCAGCACCAGGTGGACCTGTTGCAACCGATCGCTCACTAGCAACAGCAATTGATGAGTGAACTATCCATGCAGCCACAGGCCCAGCAGGAAAGGCTGGTTCAGCAGATGGTGATGTTACTATGCCCTGGAGGGGCTTTGAGTGTCACCCCAACAGAGTCCAACCCAGGGTCCATCCATGCTGCCTGGCCTCCCACTGCAGCTTGCCAAGATGGGGCCTTCCATGGCCACTCAGTGACCTCCAGAACACTGGGCTACCCTTCTAGCCCCATACATGATGGGGCCAGCCCAGCTGGCTTACCGAAAATTGGATCACCAGGATGCCTTGGATTATGTCAAGGTGAAGGCGGCCATCCTTGACCAGACCGGTATTAGCCCAGAAACATACCAACAGTGGTCCCGTTGTGAGCGGTACCCTACCGGGGCTAGCCTGAGGGCAGTAGCCCAGTGCCTCAGAGCTTATGCCTGAAGGTGGCTGGAGCCCAACAAGGGGTCTGGAGCCCAGGTGGCAGAGGCTGTAACCCTCGAGCAGTTCACCCAAGTCCTCCTGGCCGGAGGGAAGGAATGGGTACAGTGATACCAGCCTGTGACACTTGTGGATGCCATTGTACTGCTGGAAGATGACTTAGCGGCCGAAAGTGTGGAGCAATCTCACATGAATGATGAGTTGGGGGGAAGAGAGAAGCCAGTCAGGGGAAGTACACACCAGACGGAACCTGGAGGGCTGTGACATTTGTCTGGGGGCTCAGGCATTACCTCAGACCTGACCCAGAGATTGATGGCCACTCGAGTCTCAACTCGGCAGGAGGAAGTGTGTGTGAGGGGGGGAAGGGACTTGCCCCCAGGGGTTCAAGTCAAGACTGGGGACATCTGATGTCTGGCCTGTAATTTTAAATATCATGTTGGCAACCCTCATCTTAGCTTCTGCATCCCTTACTCGCCCACCCTCACTCCCTGCTGCAGCCTGGACCCACCACAGCCCGTCTCTCTGGGCCCTCTGTGCATTTAGGCCTCTTCTCCGTCTGCTCGGCTGCTACCTCTGCAGCTTTTGGCTGTTCTGGCTGGGCTGGCCGGCCAGCTGGGCTGTTTTCCTTTCTCCCTTTCCCCTTCCTGAGGGGGTGCTCTGTGATCTGTTGGGCTCTTCTTCCATCCCACCCCTCACACCCTGTAGAGATGACACAGACCCAGGGCTGTCTTCAGTTCCTGGTTACACACAGAGACTCTTACCTCTTTGCTCTGTGCCCCTAGTGACCGCTCTGAACACTGCAACCCCCACCAGCCCCAGCATAACCATACTGAAGTGCACTGGCCATAGATTATATACACTTGGAACCCTTCTGCCTGTCTGAGTTGGCAGCAACAAGGGCTGGGTTCAGTATCCAGGGGTTCCTTTTCAATAACGCAATGCAAAAACGGCTCGAGCCCCCACCCAGTGACCTGGGACAATTACATACCACCCCCCAGGCGCCTCTAGAAGGCAATACTTCCCCTCTCGCAAGCACAGAGTCTGAGTGTAGCAAAATCCTTTCAATAAAGGAGGGAACCAATGCGGCATTATGTTGGGGAAACACCACAAACAAGATTCATAACACAAACCATGAGCAAAAGCCCCACCCCCAAGTAAGTCTGGCAGTGTCCTTTTCCCCTCGGGGTCTTAAGTCCAACAACCCAAAAATCTCTGTCCCTGGTCAGTGCAGCCCCAAAGTTCAAAAGTTTATCTGCAGAGTTTTACCTGCCCAGCCTGGGTGGAAATGGGGGCGGGGGGCACACGGGGTGTTAAGGGGCAGCTTACGTGGTCCGAGGGGGTTCTGCTGCTGCCTTCACCATGAGCCGCTCCACTCCACCAGCCGTCCCGTGAGCCGCTCCAGCCGTCCCACGAACTGCTCCGCTCTGCCCCGCTTCACTCCACTCACAATCCTGTGGGCTGCTCCAACCACCCTACAAACTGCTCTGCTTTGCCAGCCACTTAGCAATAGATCTTCAGGCCCTCCCCACTAGTTAACACGGCACTCGCTGATTCTGCCTGCAGCTGATTGTGGAAGACCCCTCGAGGCAACCCCTGGCGGTCTGAACTCAGTGCTCTTCTCTTCCAGCAGGGCAGCCTGTTAGGGCAGGGGGTGCTGAAGAGCTGGGGCATCCAGCAGTGGGCAGCAAACATCTGGTTCACCCCATCACTTCTGTCAGGGCAGTTTTGTGTTTGCACATAGCCAGTGTAATCAGGTCCAGATCACTTGCACCTCTGCACCTTCACATTTCTAATTCTGTGATAAATTCTCCTTTATCCATCAGTCTCCTGCAATCAGCCTCAATCTCCCAGAGGCTACTGAAACCAATCCAGGAGATTTTAGGCACTAAAAGTCCAGCAGCACAGCAGGGCTAAGGCAGGCAGCCTACCTGCTCTGGCTCTGCACGGCTCTGTGTATGTGTCTGCTTGTTTAGCAGCGTGTGTAAGGGGGTGCAGTATGTATGTGTGTTTGAGGCAATGTGTATATGTGTGCACAGGGCCATATAGCAGTTGTGCATGGGACTCTGTGTGTGTGTGTCTGCTTGTATAGCAGCATATCGTATAGGGGGATGCAGTGTGTGTGAGTGAGGGACCGCACGCACACATGCACACAGGTGGAGTGATATAGAAATGGCTCCTCTCTGCTCTGTGCAGACACTCACACCCCATGCACGAGCCGTGCCGGGTATCCGGGCGCCTGGCGGCAGGGAACAGCCTCTCACGGCCTGGGCTTTGTGTTTCAGATCAGGGCCAACTGAGTCTGCGGCTGACGAGTGGCCCAAGCCCCTGCTCCGGGCGAGTGGAGGTGCTGATTAACAACACCTGGAGTGCCGTGTGTGACGCCGGCTGGGGCCTGCCGGAGGCGGGGGTGGTGTGCAAGCAGCTGGGCTGCGGCCCGGCGCTGTCAGCCCCGGGGGCTGCTCAGTTTGGCCATGGGGCCGGCGACGTCTGGCTGGAGGGCGTGAGCTGCTCGGGTCAGGAGTCCCTCATCAGCGAGTGCCAGCTGAGCCGGCTGGGTCCCGGGCAGTGTGGCCATGGCTCCGAGGCCAGCGTGGTGTGTGCCGGGCAGGCCGGTGAGTGACCAGCGCCGTAGCCGTGCCCATGTTTCTGCAGACACGGGGTGGGCGGGAGTGACACCCTGGCCATGCCAGGGGGAGGCCAGTCTCCAGGGGGGTAGCAGCAGGGCTCCTGCCCACCACACCGAGGTTACTGGCTGTCCCAGAGATTCCCACAGCCCTGCTCAGCCTGGGGCACCACTCCTGGGTCTCTGAGCAGCCTCTTCCGCCATGGGGCTCCCGCTCCTGCCAGCCCTGGCTCCAGCGCTGGAGGCTGCTACCCCTGCAGGCAAACCCAGAGCACAGATCTGGGGGGCAGAGTCTGGGGGGCAGGGCCTGAGGAGGAGTATGAGGGACAGGGATTGTGGGAAAAGCTGGGAAGAGGCCTCTGGGAGCTAGTGCCCCCAACCCCCTCTAACAGGTCCCACTCCCCCGGACTTCATGGGCTGGGAATGGTCCCAGGGGGCAGCCCAGCCTTAGGCCTACTCCCATATCCCAACTCCCTGCCCCAGCCCCGAGCCCCCTCCTGCACCCAAACTCCCTCCCAGAGCCCGCAACCCCTCCTGAACCCCAACCCCCAGCCCCAAGCCCCCTCCTGCACCCAAACTCCCTCCCGGAGCCCACATCCCCTCCCACACCAACCCCCTGTCTCAGCCTGGTGAAAGTGAGTGAGGGTGGGGGAGAGCCAGCAAGGGGAGGGAGAGGGGATGGAGTGAGAAGGGGCATGGCCTTGAGGAAGGGGCAGGGGACAGGGGTGGGGCAAGGGTGCTTGGGTTAGTGTGATCAGACAGTTGGCAACCCTACCCCTTAGCCACCCCCCGGTGTAGGGCCCTGCACTGCCCCACACTCCGCCCTCCTCCCCGGGCCCTGTGGCAGAGGGGGTGGGGTTGGCCAGCCAAGGTTCTGAAGGCAAGAAACTCAATCCCGGGTGGGGCTGTGGGGTGGGGCAGGGAGGTCACCTCAGGATAGGGGCTGGGGAGCGGGGGACAGAGTCAGACCCATAGGGACTGTGGTGCAGGGGAGGGAGTCAGCCGTGGGGGGTCCTGTGGGGTGGGGACAGAGTTGGGCCATGTGGGGTTGTAGGGGAGGGGATGGAGTCAGCCTTGGCAGGAGGCTGTGGTGGGGGAGAGAGTCGGTCTCAGGGGCTGTGGGGCAGAGGCAGGGTCAGCCCCATGGTTGTGGCAGGTCTGTGCGGGGGGAACAACTCACTGCCTGGCTCTCTCCCCAGACTCTGGGCTGCTCTTGTCCCTGCTCCTCGGCCTGGGGGCTGTCGTGGTGCTGATCTTCGTGGCCCTGCTCTGCTGGAGGATGCGGCGGGACGGAGCCGCTGGGAACCCCCGGGGTAAGAGCCCTGGACCTCGAGCACAGCGCCGCAAGGAAGCGGGGCTGGGATGAGGGTTGCCGTCCTAACCCAGGAGTCCAGCCCCTGCTGGCACCCAGTGCCCCTGGGCTGCTTCCCTGCATGGGGACCTGCTGCTCTCACAGTTATTGGGATCCCTGCTCTGGCTGCCATGCACAGGCCCAGTGTCCGGCCTGCGGGTGCCCCATCCCTACAGCCCAGCCCTGGCAGTGGTGTAGGGTTGCCAGGCAGACAGTTTTTGACCAGAACCCCCGTTCAAAAAATGACCATGGCAGCTCCGGTCAATGGCACAGCAGGGGTCCGAGGCTATGGCAGGCTTCATGTGCTGCCTCCGCCCTGAGTGCTGGCTCCACAGCTCCCATTGACTGGGAACCATGACCAATGGGAGCTGTGAGGGAAGTGCCTGCAGATGAAAGGCAGCACACGGAGGCTCCCCGGGCACCCATGCACCTAGGATCCGCAAGGGCCTGGTGGCCGCTTCCTGGGAGCCATGGTAAGCGGCGCCGGGACCTTGAACTCCTAACCCCGTCCCAGACCCTCACCCTCTACTCCAACCTGCTCCCACACCCAAACTCCCTCCTGGAGCCTGTACCCCCAACACATCCCAACCCCCTGCCCCAGCCCCCTCCTGCACCCCAAACCCCTTAACCCCAGCCCCACCCCAGAGCCCAGATCCCAGCCGGATCCCACACCCCCTCCTGCAACCCACCCTCGTGGTCTAGACAGGTGAAAGTGTGGGAGGGTGTGGGAGAGCGAGCAATGGAGAAAGGGGTCATGGAGCGAGGGGGGGCGGAGCCTTAGAGGGGCAGGGGTGTTCAGCTTTGTGTGATTCAAAAGTTGGCAACCCTACGGTGGGGTCCCGTTCACAAGGTGCCCTGGCACCTGGGTGAGGTTGGGCCGGGGGCAAAGGTCAGTGGCCTGGGTGATTCACTCTGTCCTCTTGCTTGCAGGCCATGTGCACCTGAAGGAGCTGAGGGCTCCAGGGACCCCACCCCGGTCCCAGGGAGCGGCAAATCCAGAGCCCTCCCAGGAGCCCGACAGCCAGATGACCTGGCTGGTGAGGGAAGACATGGTGCTGTGAGAGCCGCGTGCCAGCCGGGCTGGGCTGGGCTCAGCCTGCAGTGAGAGACTGGGTGGGATCCTGCTCAGAGCAGCCCCAGAGCTGTCAGCTGCCTGGACTGTGGGGATGCTGATGGGGCTCATCTGGGGGCTGGGGATCTCCACTCCCACTGTGGGGCCCCTGGCATCATTGTCCCTGCAGCTGACTTGGAAAACTCCCCTGCTCCACCCCACCCCCAGCTTTCCCTGCTGTAGCTCCCAGCAGCTCCCATGCCCATCCCTGAGCAGCCTGTGCCCAGCCATGCAGACAGCATGTGGTGCGCCCTGCAGAACCATTGTCAGGTGCACAGGGACAGCCGGCTCCTTCCCCACCCAGCGACCATCCCAACATTTAAATGAGCTATGGGGAAAGACTGACTATGGGTGTCTGCCTGTGCCCGATGTGCCAGGCCCTGGTAAAGCCTGGTATTCTCATATGTATGTGCCCAGTACAGCCTGCTCTCGGGCTGCTGGGCTCTGTCTATCTGTACCCAATGCCCCCTGAACTGAGGGTGCCAGGCCCCGTCTGTCTGTCTGTGCCCAATGCACCCTGAGCTCAGGCCACCAGGCCCCATCTGTCTGTGCAGCAGCCAGCCCGAGCCCCCAGTAAATGATCATTACAGCTTCTAGTGTGTAGATAAGGTGCAGAACTACGTGCAGCTGCATGATGGTGCCTTGCTTAATGGAAAGGGATGGGCCGGGTTACAGATACAGATACAAAGAGTTTGTCTCTAACCTTCCCTCCCCCACCCCATCCTTGTGCTGTATAAATACCCTGTGGTAATATTACACAGCTAGATACGGAGACAGCAGCTGCGTCCAGACATGAGCCCTGTTGCACATTTCCCAGGGGAAGATGTTGTGGAACAACCACATTATTCCCCCTTTTCTTTGCATTAGTAGCATATTGGCAGCAGAAACCTTTCTGATTTCTTGTAATTCCCAAAAGCTTCCACAAGGTGTCAATGGCTCCTCACTCCTCAAAGTGCCCCACTCTCATCCCCTCTGTAGTAGGGGGACCATATGTCCTGTTTTGGCAGGGACAGTCCCTTTTTCAGCTCTGTTCAGGCCGTCCCTACTTTTTTCAGTAAAACTGGACATTTGCCCTGATTTGTGAAAGCGGCGCTGCCTTCAGAGCTGTCCCCCCGGGCAGCAGTCCCCGATCTCCGCTGCACACTACAGGCAGTTCTTATGTCTGGGTCAACCTAGGACAGCTGTTCACTGCTTGCATTACAGGATAGTGAGGAGATGTATAATCCCTTCCCGAGCAGCCTGGTGTTCTGGTAAAATGAGTGTGCTGCACACATTACAGCGGGGCATTCCTCCCTGAGCTCAGTGAGTGCAGTCGTGACTGGTAGGACACACAGAGAGTAGGGTGACAGAGTGGAGAGTAGAGAGATGTGGCTGCTGCCAGGGGGATCAGCTCTGAAGGCAGCAATGCCCGCCAGCAGCAGCAGAGAAAGTTGCTGCTGTCAGACAGTGCTAATTTCAGAACTGACCCCAAGGAAGCAGCCTCGCTTGCTGGCCGCAGGGCAGAGCAGAGAAGTAAGGGTGACATGGTATTGCCACCCTCACTTCTGCGCTGCCTCAGAGTCTGAGCTTCCCTTACTGTAAGGCTCAGAATAAAATGCTTTGAGCAACTTAACCGGAGGCTGCATAGAAGCACTAAATTAATGTTCCCGTCAGCTCAGTGCGAGGTCAGCAACGAGAAAGTAGAAACTGATGGGCACAGATCATAGCTAAATGGATTGTCAGCATCAGCAGAGTTGAAGGATGCCGCACGCAGGTAATCCGATGCTGGTTAGTGGCAGTGCTCTGATTTGTAAATGCTGGTTTTTTTCTGGTTAGTTGAGTTGCAGCTGCAGGCTGAAAGCAGCGTGATGGTCTCTTCCCAGCTCCAAGGTTTGCCTTGCTTGGGAGCCTGAGTGTTGAGACAGTGTGAAATAGGAAGGGTTTTTAGTTGCACATTTTGTTTTAGCTAAGAGTCTCCCTGAGCCAAACAGGCTGCCTGCCGTAGAGGCAGAGGGCCGTGCCCAGATGCTGGGCTGGGCCAGTGTTCCGAGAAAGCCTTGTGACGGAACACTTGCAAATCAGTTCTTCCCTGGTGTTTCAGTATCAGATTTACCAGGCCATAGAGATCTCTAGTGTAAACCCTTCGACTTGGAGATTAACTTGGCTCATAGCAAGAAATTGGTTCAGCAAAACAGAGGCTGTTAGGAGCAGGGTCCCAGCTGGAGGCAGACTGACATCATGTATCCAAAACATCCCTACAAGGAGCACACACAGTTCATTGACACACATGTTCTCCTTTGACAAGAGCTGGTTGTGTTACAAGTAAGGGTGGCAATACCACCATGCTACTCTTACTTCTGTGCTGCTGCTGGCGGGGGCGCTGTCTTCAGAGCCAGGCAGGCCAGCAAGCAGCCAATGCTCTCCATTGCCCAGCTGTGAAGGCAATGCTGCCCCCAGTCACAGGATGTTGCCAGGTGATGCTTTTGTTCCTTTTGGAGGGGTGTGGGGGTGAGCCTTGTGCATATCTGTGTCCTTAGAAGAATCAATTGTTTGTGTGTGGTCATTTTTTGCTATACAAATGTCTAGGAAACAGCTGTGTAATTGTAATGAAGACCTCCAAAAACAGTTCATGTTTTTAAAAAAAGACACTTCAACACTGGACAACAGCAAAGTTGTATGTGAGACATGTGGAGCACATTCCTCCATTGCCAACGGTTGAAATGACATTACCCAGCACCTTCAAAGCAAGAAACACAGAGATGCTGGTAAAAATAAGTGTTTAACACTAAGTGTTTCAGGATTTTTTCTGAGGCAAGACACAGAAGCTGAAAAAGTTTTTGCCAGTGAGGGAGTATTTGCTTACTACTCAGTGCGGCACGCACACAGTTTCCGCTCCAGTGACTGTACATCACAATAATTGGGAAACTAGGCCAGTCTACGTTTTCATCTGCTCACACAAAATCCGAGGCAGTCGCTTGCAACGTCTTAGCCCCTTTAACCATTGAAAAAATGCAGCTTGAGTTGGACAGGAGTTTCTTTATTGCGCTTCGTGTGGATGTATCGATCAAAAACGAGCAAAAACTATTTCCTGTTCTTATATGGTATTTTCTCCCACTGGGTGGAGTTTGCACAAAAATTACTGATTATTCATCTCTATCCAGGGAAACATCAGATTTGCAGTGTGCATTCATCCAGCAAGTGATTAAGAAGTACTCTCTTAGTGGCAAGATTGTTGGAATTTGTGCAGCTAACACTAACACTAACGCTGGGGGTGCCAGACGTTGTGGGAAAAACAATTTGTGGTGAAATCTCCAGGCCAACTTAGGAAAAGAGATCTTCAGTATTGGGTGCGGTGCACATATTGTGCATAACTCCAAACTGATTGTCTTCCTTTAGATGTAGAGATCTTTGCTGGAAAGGTTTACAAATACTTTCATATCTACACAGAGCATGTTGAAGAGCTGAAAGGTTTCTGTGGATGTATTGAAACTGAGTATACCAAATTACTAGAGCATGGCAGCACACAATTCCTCTCACTGAGACCAGCAACACGGGATTCTGTCAATTTTGATGGGCTTAAAGCGTATTTTCTTTCTCAAGATAAATGCCCAACACTGCCAAAGAAGCTCTTCGATGCTCCTGCCACTCAACTGTGTCTTCGATTTGTCAGCAGACAAACTGCCATGTTTCAAAACCTAATGGAGATGATAGAGAAAAATGCTTTGTCAGTGGCACTTCAAATACATTCCCTGCAGGTTAACTTATTGGAGAGGCTTGGAGAAAGATGTGTCACCACAGAAGTGAAGAACCTACTGCACACTTTTGTAGAATGCAGGCAAATGAAAGAAAAGGAGTTTTACAACGTAGTTGACAATTTTTACACAACAGGCCTATCCTACTTAGAGACTGAGAGCACTGAAGACCTGCCTTTGAGTGCACCGAAAAGTTTGAGTGGGCTTTGCTAAGAAATATACAAGACAGCCTCCCTGCATGCCACATCAGAATTCCCACCTTATATATGTTGGATGAGAATCGTCTCTTTGACAAGTGGTCTAGTGCCAAATCAATTGTCTCCAGTTGTCTTTCAAACTGGAACCGTCAAAGAACGCCCATCACCGAAAGGTGGCAGAAGAATTTTCAAGAGCGATTGACAGTAATGCAGTCCAATACACAGATCTAGCCAAGGCTGTGGAATTTGTGCTGTGTCTGCCTGGTACTACAGTGCCTGTTGAATGTGTCTTTTCAATTATGAATGATGTGTGGTCTCCTGAAAAATCACATCTGAATATCTCCACCACGAAGGCGGTCTTGAGTGTGCGAGTTCACTTTTCTCTAGACTGCACTGCATTCTACGACAAGTTGCTGAAAGACGAGCAAACCCTCAGCCAAATAGCATCGTCAGAGAAATATAACGGGCATCAAGCAGCTTCACACCCTGAAGAACGGCAAGGCAAGGAACAATCCCAGTAACAACTGAGTTTTAAATAAAATATATGAACATGGATATAAAATATATGAAACGGCCTTATCTTGTTTGCATACTGTAAACTCCCCTGAGCACTGGCCATCTCTTACCCGGTGTCCCGTTTTCAGAGTAGGGAAATATGGTCACCCTACCCTGTAGTCACTGCTCGGAGCTGCTCGCCTGGCAAAGGGGGCGCTGTGGGGATGTCAGGCTTCACCCCATGAGGGGCCAGCAGGTCCCTTTGCACAGACTGAAGCCCCTGCTGGCCGGATCCCCTTCCTGTCCCCAGTGTGGCCCCAAGGCATGGGAGAGACCCAAAGGAGGGGCCTTGCGGGAAGCTGAGAGCCCCCTGTTTTACTGGCTCCCTCCCGTCCCTGGGCCGGGCCTGCACAGTCTATTCAGTGCTGAGTGTGTGCAGGGGTTGGGGGGGGACCCAGTGTGTACGGGTGTGGGGGTTGGAGAGCGGTGCTGAGGGGTTGCCAGGGCAGGACGGGCTCAGCTGCTGGCTGGATGAGTCCCAGAGAAGGCCTGGTCCAGAGAGTTGAGAACCAGCTCCCACCACACACAGAGGCCCCAAATGGGGACAATTTGCCAAACTTTCCCAGTACCTTCCAGTGGCCTGGCTTAAGAGAGGGGCAACAGATACAGATTTGTTATTGTAGGGTCTCTCCTTTGAGCTGTACTGCACACACTGCCTTGTTATTGTAGGGTCTTTCCTTAGGGGTGTACTGCACACTCTGCTTTGTTATTGTAGGGTCTCTCCTTAGGGCTGGGCTGCACCCACTGTTTTGTTATTGTAGGGGGTCTCACAATAGGGCTGAGCTGCACACACTGCTTTGTTATTGTAGAGCAGTGGTCCCCAACCTTTTTGTGGCCAGTAGCACAGTCATGGTTTCAGAAGAGTGTGGCGGGCGCCAACAATTTTTCAAGGCTTATTTTGTATTTCTACATTAAATAATATGAAAAATATCATATTTAATATACATAATATATGAATCCATACAATAAAAGGGTAACTTTACATGTAAAAGGTATTAATTAAATTATTCGGCAATTACTCATTCACCCGACCATGTGAATTTGCCCTTTTTTATCTACCTGTAAGAAAAATTAAGGAGTTTTTACAAAATAAATATCATAAACAGTTTTAATCTTATTTATTTTAAAAAGGTTAAACATTGTTGAATTGCTAGTCCAAATATATTTATTATTCTTATTTTAACATAGAATGAAACCTGTAGCCCCGAAATTCTCTGCCCCTGGCAGGCGCGGGGCCCCGACTTCTCCGGCACGCGCCCCGCGCCTGACGGGGACCAAGAACACCGGCGCCTGCAGCCTGCAGCACCAGAGAAGCTGGAGAGAAGCTGCAGCCCCGCGCCTGCCAGGGACAGAGAACACTGGTGCCCGCAGCCTGCAGCCCCAGAGTTCCCTGTACCTGGCAGGTGCGGGGCCGTGGCTTCTCTCCCCTGCTGGGCACTAGGCGAGTGCACATAAATGCCCCGGTGGGCGCCATGGCACCTGCGGGCACTGTGTTGGGGACCACTCTTGTAGGGTCTCCCCTTAGGGCTGGGCTGCATAGGCTGCTTTGTTATTGTAGGGTCTGTCCATAGGGCTGAGCTGCACACACTGCTTTGTTATTGTAGGGTCTGTCCATAGGGCTGAGCTGCACACACTGTTTTGTTATTGTAGGGGGTCTCACAATAGGGCTGGGCTGCACACACTTCTTTGTTATTGTAGAATCTCCCCTTAGGGCTGGGGCTGCATAGGCTGCTTTGTTATTGGAGGATCTCTTGCAAACACTGCTCTGCCAGGCAGAAGCTTCATTCCCATGCTGGGGGGAGGGGCTGCAAGGACACTGGGCAGTGTTCAGGATGGCGGGAGGGAGCAGAGCTGGAGGGTGAGTGTGACACAACATACCTGTGTCCACACCCTACACTGCACTGTAATAATCTCTGTACAAGGTATGCCTGGTGAGGTATCATTTGAAAACTCCTAGTTTGCTGATTGAGAATATCATGGCAAAGGGCTCGCAGCGGCATTAGATGTGAGTTATAAATGGAAGCTGAGACCATGACTAAAAGTATGTTTTCCAGAGTGGTCTGGGGAATGGCCAAACTAGTTCCTTGGAGCCAAAGGGCAAGCGGATGCCTCTGCCAGGCGTAAACTCGGCTGATGGGTTAGGACTCGCTAAGTAGCCATTTTTTGGCAAGAAAGGGGCAGGTGCAAAAATCTGCATCTTAGCAAAGAAACAGCCTGGAGCTCCCTTCCACACAGACTCCCTGTCACCCAGCTCCCAGCTGGAAATGCTTCCCAAGAGCGGAGAGGACTATAACGAGAAGCGGCAGACACACCAAGGCACCACCTCTCTGTCCCGGTCTTTCTCTGGCATTGCACCTAAAAAGACAAAGGGAACGGTCACTGCATTCTGGAACAGGGGGTCTTGACCTGAGAGTTTGTTCAGTAATCTGCTGAAAGCATGCGGTGAGAACTCTTTGCTTTGACTCTGATATAGTTAGTTAAGTTAGGCACCAGTAAGTGTTTTATCTTTATTTTTCTTGTAACCATTCCTGGCTTTTATGCCTTATTTCTTGTACTCACTTAAAATCTCTCTCTTTGTAGTGTGACAAAGTTCCTCCTCTATCTTGTTGGGTCCTGCGCTTATTGGCAGATTTGCTCACCTCGGTGATCTTCCCCACAGTCTGGGTCAACTTCTCCTGTGTCTGATCAGGCATTGGGAGGTTTGGGGGGAACCCGGGCCCACCCTCTACTCCGGGTTCCAGCCCAGGGCCCTGTGGATTGCAGCTGTCTGTAGTGCCTCCTGTAACAGCTGCATGACAGCTACAGCTCCCTGGGCTATTTCCCCATGGCCTCCTCCAAACACCTTCTTTATCCTCACCACAGGACCTTCCTCCTGGTGTCTGATAACGCTTGTACTCCTCAGTCCTCCAGCAGCACACCCTCTCACTCTCCGCTCCTTGCGCCTCTTGCTCCCAGCTACTCACATGCACTTCCTCTCCTCTGGCTCCCCCTCCCTGACTGGAGTGAGCTCCTTTTTAAACCCAGGTGCCCTGATTAGCCTGCCTTGATTGGGTGCAGGTGATCTAATCAGCCTGGCTGCCTTAATTGGTTCTAGCAGGTTCCTGATTACTCTAGTGCAGCCCCTGCTCTGGTCAGTCAGGGAACAGAAAACTACTCATCCAGTGACCAGTATATTTGCCCTCTACCAGACTCCTGTACCCCACTGGTCTGGGTCTGTCACAGTAGTTAATAAACTTGTTTTATTTTTTATCTAATCCAGTGGGTTCAAGTTGAAGCATCTGAGTAACTCCATTTGGGGTAACAAGTTGTATGCATATTAATCCCTTAAAGGAATAACGGACTCAATATACTTGTACTGGCTGGGCAGTACAGGACACGTTTCTGGGGGGAAATCTGGGACTGGGAATGCAGGGGGGTCACCCTGTGGTAATCTTTAATGCTGATAGGAGCCAAGGCGTGGCTGGCTGTCTGCAGCCCACACAGACATAGCTGGGAACAACTTACATGTTGGGGACTGTTTGTGAGCAGTCCAGACTGGAGGCTACAGCAACAAGGAATTGTAAAGGGCACCTCAGGCTGCAGGGCCAGGGTGACACAGCCCCCCACCAGCCTGGATTGTTCCCCGGGATGTCACAATGGTGCGGCAAACTAGGGGTTATGCACAACTTGTTATTTTGAATGGGGTTTACACTTTAAGCACTGGTAGAGCAATTTGAAGTGAGTCTCAAGTGCGGTGGCTGGGAACAGTCAAAGCGAGGTTATCGATTGGTGTTTTCTGTTTGCTTATTTTGGGCAAGGAAAATAGAAACAGTAAAGCATGACTACGACTGCCAGTGAAACAACTGCAAAGCTAGAACTGGCCAGGCTGGAGACAGAAGAAAGAGGAGAAGTCTACATTAGAAAATTAAGTCAACCTAAGTTACCTCAGTGTACAGTTGCCACAGTAATTAAATCGCTTTTGCATATCCATACTACACTCCTTGTGTCGTCGATGTGCATCCTCACTAGGAGTACTTGCATCGATACACAGAGCAGTGCACTCACTGTGCAAATTGCCACCATCTAGCACAAGGTGTTTTGGGAAGGATCTTCAATGTCTCATGGGGACAAATAAGTCGCACAGAGGTGACTGGGAACATGATTTCAATGTCTCATGATGCAGTTTTCTCCATCCCATGTTTTTATCTGCATCCCATAATGTTTTGCACCTCTTTACAAAAGCCCCACAAGCCTGCACATCTGCCATCTCTGTGAGAAGACTGGATCCTGCACAGATCTGCACTGTTGTGATGAGCATTGTGAGCGCAACATTCCTGATCCTGCAGTATTTCCAGAGCCATGTGGAATATGGCAATTCCTTGCAGACTGGCTTGCCATGAGTCATGAAAGAAACAATTCACGTTTATCGTTGGCAGTCACGGAGCAGCTGCAGACAGTGGAGCACTGGTTCTGGACCTGAGAAAGAAGCACTGACTGGTGGGATCACATTCTTATGCAGGTATAGGATAACGAGCTGTGGCTGCAGAACTTTTGGATGCACAAGGCCACATTCCTGGAATTGTGTGTGGAGCTCACCCCAGCCCTCTGGCTCAGCAACACCAAAATCAGAACTGCACTTACAGTAGAGAAGCAAGTGGTGATTGCTGTGGGGAAGCCTGCAATGCCAGATTACTACTGATCAGTCAGGAACCATTTTGAAGTTGGGAAATCCACTTTAGGGGTTGCTATGATCAAGTGTGTAGGGCCATTAATCGTGTCCTGCTATGAGGGACTGTGATTCTGGGCAATGTGCAGGACATACTGGGTGGCTTTTTCAGCATTGGGGTCCCCGAACTGCGGTGGGGTGATAGCTGACATGCATATCCCCATTTTGGCACTAGACCACCTTGCCTTCATCAACAGAAAGGACTACTTTTCTACAGTATTGCAAGTGCTGGTGGGTCACCATGAACATTTTACTGACATCAGTGTGGGATGGTCAGGGAAGGTGCATGACACAAGCATCTTTAAGAACACAGGCCTGTTCAGAACGCTGCAACAGGGACTTTTTTTCCAGACAAGAGGATACCATTAGGGATGTTGAAATGCCAGTAGTGATCCTGGGGGACCCAGTTTACCCCTTAATCCCGTGGTTCATGAAGGCGTACCCTGGCCACCTCAACAGCAGCAAGGAGCACTTCAACTACAGGCTCATCGGGGCAGAATAACAACTGAATGTGTCTTTGGCTGCTTGAAAGTC